>NC_080172.1:93571775-93931181 GCF_950295315.1 Erinaceus europaeus
TTCCCCCCCTGTTGTAGGTGGGAACTAGGATTTTGAATTCCAGTCCCAAAGAATGACGAGTGAGCTCTGCCAGACTTAGCACCACTAGACCTGACCCCCTTGCTCCTTGTCTTAATGCAGGAATTTTTTAAGGATTGAGCTCAAGACCTCATGTCTACAAGTCTAAATCTTTATCCACTTTGTCACCTCTAAGGACTCCATATTTTATTATTATAAGGATAACTACTGTAAGCATATGTTTTTTTTCTCCCCTAGGTGCAGGTGACAAAACCCTGAGTGAATTTTTTGACACACATAGGCTGCACATTGCCTTTTAAATAAGATCACATCAAATTATCTTTCGAAGTGAGTGCTTGGATATATAAGATCAAGAATGATTAATAAACATCTTATTGTCTCAGTCTCATCTTTTTGTTTCATTGGTGGCATCAATATTCCAAGCCCAGTTTTTTTCCCCCCAGTAAAACAAGACACAAAAGGAGAGAAGAAAATTCAACCTATGTTGTGGTGAGCCATCGTTTCTCATTTTTCCTTTTATTCTTAAAAAATCTATGTCTTTTAAAATTTTCTTTCTTTTTGAAAGAGTACTACTTAGTTCTTGTTTATGGTAGTGCATGTGTTTGAACATAAAACTTTGGAAGTTCAGGCTTAGAAGTCTTTTCTACATAACCATTATGCTATTTACCACCCCCTAAATCTTTTTTTTTTTTAACTAGGGCAGCTGATATTCATAACTCAATGGATAGTAAATTCTATCAAGAGCTCTTTGTTATATATTAAGATGACCATATTATTTTATAATTTATTTTGTTAACATGTTTTTCTTTCATTTTTATGAGGATAGTTTTATATTTCCAGAGCACTGTAATATCATTACTGATAAGTTATGTGTTCAGTGTTATTGTATATTAACATCTATGTTACTATACTATTAAAACTTGGAAATTGATCTTCAGATAATACAAAAATAATGAAGTATTTAAGTATAATATATATAGTATATGTGAAGGTGGTATTGTATGTAAAGAATATAAACATTAGTTTGTTTTCCTTTTTGACATTTACTGAGGTGACTATGAAAAGGGTCATAGTTTTCTCTGGGGTGCTTAGTTATAGTTGAGTAGTTATTCTATAAACATTTTTGCCACAATACACATTTCCTTTACTATTAATTTGATTAGTACAGGAGTTTTCTTGTGATTTTCTGAATGCTTTAATATTTTTAGGTTTCATGCTTTTTTGTTTCTCTTCACCAGAATTTTGCCGGGACTTCAAGTCTGTACATTGGCAGAGTATCTATTATTACATTATACATCACACTATATAATCTATGTTATGTAATATATTCTGTACCATGTTATGTTTTACACATAATGGTAGCACATGTATGCGTGTGTGTGTGTGTGTGTGTGTGTTATGGAATCCAGTGATTTTAGTTACATTTAGGAAGAGAGACAACATCCACTCCATTTTTTAACTCATCCCAGTTTTACTTAATTCTTGTATGTAATCATTTTTAATTGAAGCTACTAAATAATAACACTGCATGAGCTTCAGATGAGCATCACTAAAAAGCAGCATATACAACATGAGGTTCACCACTGAACAGCAAAGTCTTTTATCACAAAACAGTACCCTCTAACATCATTCTGTCCTACCTATGAACAAGATTATATACGTAATGTTATTGTTCCATATGTGATAATTTAGGAATGCCTTAAATCCCATTACTATTATTTGTAAAATTGGAATAATAACATTAGCAGCTCAATATTGTTGTGAATAGTAACTTACATGGAGCAAATAAAGATTTTGGCACAATGCCTAGAGTTTTATATTCAGGAACCTGTATCTCTTCCAACAGAAAGTGTAATACCAGAAGATTTTGGTCTAGAAATTTCAAGAGAGAATAATGTGAAAATATAAATTTCAATAGTAGTACCAGAAGTCAATTAATAGTCAACCAGTAGTAATAAGCCCTAATTTTAAAATTCTGGTTATGTGCTAGCCGTTACATTGTTTTCTGTTTAATGCTAAGTATCATTTTATGAATAAGAATAAGATTATACTACTTAGTAAAGAAAGATCAAACAAAAATAGGATATCATATAAAATATTCTTTATATAATGGCAGAATGCTGCTTTCATATTTAACCTCAGAGACTAGAAACAGGCCCTTACACATGCAAAGTAAGTATTCTGCTCACTGAGTCATCTTCTGGCTATAATCTGTACCAAATTTTATCTATAAATCTTAAATATGATTTCTTTTCACGAACATTTACTGTGCTCTAAATCATTCCTTGTCAATGATTTTCAACTGCCATTATGTTCTTTGGTTCTTTGACTTTGCCATATGACTGAGGTATCTCTCAGCTTTCTTTTCTTTTCTTTTCTTTTCTTTTCTTTTCTTTTCTTTTCTTTTCTTTTCTTTTCTTTTTCTTTTTTTTTTCTTCTTTCTTTCTTTTTTTTTTTTGCCTCCAGGGTTATTGTTGGGGCTTGCGAACTATGAATCCACTGCTCCTAGAGGCTATCCCCCCCCCCTTTTTTTGACTTGGTTGCTGTTGTCATTGCTGTTGGATAGGACAGAAAGAAATCCAGAGAGTACAAGAAGACAGAGAGGGGAAGAGAAAGACAGACACCTGCAGACCTGCTTCATGGCTTGTGAAACAACTCTCCTGCAGGTCAGGAGCCAGGGGCTCGAACCCGTATCTTTAAGCTGGTCCTTGCGCTTAAAGTCATGTGTTCTTAACCCAATGGGCAAAATATATACCTGAAAGCAAAAGTACACAATAGTCTTCAGTGAGTCAGTATAAAGTTACCAATGAAATAGTATCTAATTAGACTTAGATACCTTTTTCACCTACTTCCTACAGTTCTCTTACTCACTTCAAAGCTAACCTTAGCAAGCAAGGACTACAAAAGCTGAAAAAGGGCAAGAGACTGGCATACTTTAAGGATGGCTCTTTAGTCATTATCAAGCCACAACATCAGCTGGGACCCTATTCTGGGATTCCCAAACAGACACCATGGGCCTAGACCTCAAATAAATCCCTCATTCCATTGTTACCGGTCATCTTTAATCAGGAACAACAAAATAGACCCCTTTGAGTGCCCCCATAGGACTTTGCCCTCAATTTGTATCAAGAACGGTAGAGAATGTTCCATCTTTTGAAGGGAGGATGGACAAAATACTCTATGGTTCAAGTGAGGACAATTGGTCAATATTGGGGCAGCTTGGAATGTTCCTACTCATGACCACAAAATGTGAGACCAGATCTACAGGGATCCAGAGGTCACATAGGCTTTAAGCTGAATATGGGCCTCAGACCAAATCAAACTGGTGGGGTTTACAGTGAACAATATTTATATCCCTTTCCCATATTAGGGAGATACTCTCTTCCCTGATCCAGCTTTCTGTTCCTTTTCCATCCATGACACCACCTCCACAGACAACAACTTGACTCCACCTGCATATCAGATTTCAGGCTCAGGAAAAAAAAAAAAAAACTAGTATAGCCATAGGCCCTTTGGAACATAACTAAAATATACCTACTAGATATCTCCAAATGGAGGACCCTCTCCAACTCTTCATCTGTACTCTTCCAACATTTAAGTTCATTATTGTTCAACAACTTCTTTGGCTTTCTACATTAACTCTTTCTTCAACCACCAGGTTCCAGATGCTAGCATGATGCCAACCAGACTTCCCTGGACAGACAACCCAACCAATGTGTCCTGGAGCTACACTTTCCCAGAGACCCACCCTACTAGGGAAAGAGAGAGGCAGGCTTGGAGTATGGATTGAACAGTCAACGTCCATGTTCAGTGGGGAAGCAATTACAGAAGCCAGACCTTCCACCTTCTGCATCCCATAATGACCTTGGGTCCATACTCCCAGAGGGATAAATAATAGGAAAGCTATCAGGGGAAGGGATGTGATATAGAGATCTGGTGGGAATTGTGCAGAATTGTACCCCTCTTATCCTATGGTTTTGTCAATGTTTCCTTTTTATAAATTTAAAAAAGTCTTTTTGCATGATCATTAATCTATTTCCTCTTTCCTAGAAAATATGAATTGGTAACTATTTTGACTAAACAAGTACATTTAATTAATTTACAGAGAAAACTACACTAATTTGAACTTATTAGAAAATCTATGATAGTGCAGTATCATATTTTGGAAAAGTTTCATAAGAAACCATAAAAATTTGGACTGGAGAGGGCCAGTAGGTGGTGTACCAGTTAAGCATACATAGTACAAAGCACAATCACCTGCATAAGAATCCCTGGCTCCCCAGCAGTGGCGGTGAGGGGGAGGGTTCACAAGTGGTAAAACAGGTCTGCAGGCATCTGTCTTCTTACCCTCTCTCTACGTTACCCTCCCCTTCCGTTTCAATTTCTCTCTGACTTATCAAATGAAAAGAAAAAAAAAAAAAAAAAACACAACCCTTCAGGTTGCCCTCAAAAACTCTACCCCTGAAATCTTAGAGTTCTATAAAACATTGCTAAATCACTCTAAAATAAAACAAAGTATTAAAATGGAGCAAACTCATCATTGTTTCAATAAAATTATATGCAGAAATTTTTTCTTCTTTCTCCACATGCATTACATTTTCAAGTTCACTTGTTTATAACAGATTTTCTTTATATGTATTATACAGTCCTATTTACTGTGCTTGTAACTTGATTGAGCTCTAATACTGAATTGCTGCTTTCATTTCTACATTAAACCATTTTAATTCACATGAATTGTTGGTTTTATTTCTATTACTTCCACCACTGTGTATCAAATAATATCTGCATAATAGCTTTTTAAAAGACACATTTTGGATAAACAGATGTGCAGTGGTCATGTGTAGAATTTGCAGAGAAATGCTATGTTTATTATATGATTCCACCAATAGACAGAGATGAGTGATGCTTTTATATAATTAATTAATTAGCTGGTTAATTAGATTTTAAAGATACATTCACTGTGAGTTCATTAATTTATATACAGGAGTCTGGATGAGATCCATCAATTTTATTTTTGTTTAGTCTCCTGCCTTAGGTATAGTCAGGTCATTTTGATTTTTCTTTGATAGTCCTCCTCAAGTAGGTCACACTTTTGTCAAATTAATAGGTAACATACAATTACATGTAACTTGAGATTTCCAGTAGTCATGGACATGAAGTAACAGCAAACAGAAAAGACTTTCCCTAGTATGGACCAACCTTTCCATGTCCAGCGGTGAAGAAATTACAAAAGCCAAAATTCCCACCTTCTATAACCCATAATGATGCAGGGTCCATGCTCCCAGAGGCATAAAGAATAGGAAAGCTTCCAATAGAGGGAATGGGAATATGGATCTGTTGTGGTGGGAATCCTGTAAAATTGTACCCCTTCTTATGCTATGGTCTCATTGATCATTTTTAAATCAATTAAAAATAAATGAAATAAAAGGACAAAATTTCTTGCCAAAAGCAAATATCAGTTACAGGGAAAAATAGAAAGAAAGAGAGATAGATGAAAGAAAGAAAGATAGAAAGAAAGAAAGAAAGAAAGGAAGGAAAAAGACTCTCCCCCAAAACAACAAATGTTTATAACTATCATATTTGACAAACCTCATCAACTACATCCAAGACATCCACAGAAGCACTTCAATAGGAGAAATCACTAATAAACCATTTATAAACCCAACTGAACCAACTGAAAACAGAGCAATAAAGAGATCCAAAGGTCAACAAGAGACAGGAAATAGTTAAAATCAGAGCAGAAATCAACAAAATAGAAAACAAGAAGACCATTGTCAAGATTAATGAAATCAAGTGCTTCTTCTTTGAATGAATAGACAGACTAAACCACTAACTACACTCACAAAGAAAATAAAGAACTGAAACTATGGTAAAAGTGATCAGAAATGAGAGAAGCGCTATTACAACAGATAAAGCAGAGATACAAAGGATCATGCAATACTATTATGGACATCTATATGTAAATAAATTTGAGAACTTAGAATAAATTATACATTCTTAAATTTATGCCAACTGCCAATAGTGACACACACACAAAAAAAAAAAAATAGATAAACTTTACTGGCCAATTACTAGTAAAGAAATTGAAACAGTAATCAAAAGCTTTCCCAAGAACAAAAGCCCAGTTCCAGATGGCTACAGTAATAAATTTCACAAAAAATTCAAAGAACTAACACCCATATTCCTTAAACTATTGCATAAAAATGACCTTAGGTCCATACTCCCAGAGGGCTAAAGAATGGGAAAGCTATCAGGGGAGGGGATGGGATACAGAGATCTGGTGTTGGGAATTGTGTGGAGTTGTACCCCTCTTATCCTACAGTTTTGTTAATGTCTCTTTTTTTTAAATAAATAAATAAAATACTCCACCAAAAAAGAAAATGTACACCTATAACCCTGAACACTGATGCAAAGATACTCTACAAATTCTTAGTTAATAGAATTCAATAACATACTCAAGAATAATGCACCAAGACCAAGTCGATTTATTTCTGGGAAACAAGGATGTTGCAACATCTACAAGTCAAAGTATTCCACCATACGAACAAAAAGAAAAATCAAGTGATCTTATCAACTGACACAGAAAAAGCATTTGACAAGGTCCAACACCCATATTTGATAAAAGCCTTCAATAAATTGGGAGTGGAAGGAAAAATCCTCAACATAGAAAGGTTATATGACAAACTGCAAGGGCTAGCTTTGCAGGTGGGAGAGAGACGACCAGGAACTCATGGCTGAGCGGGAATGCAATCCAATGCTGACTTTATTCATCTGCATTTATATCTTCCGAGGCAGAAGTGGTAGGTTGAAAAAGGATATACATAGGAGAGTGGGTGGAGAGAAGGAAAGCTTCTATCTAACCAGTGGGGATTAAACCAATGCCCTGCAGGCAAAGCGGGTCTCAGACAAAACAATGATTATGTAAATAGACCACAGAGTTAAGCAAAGCAGGGGGCCTGGCATAATAACCAACAGCAAACTTATCACTAACATCATACTCACTGGCAAAAAAATTGAAAGCTTTCCATTTAAAATTAGGAACTAGGCAAGGATGACCATTCTCCCGACTTCTATTAAACAAAGCCCTGGAAGATCTCACCATCACAACTAAGCACCAAAGAGGTATCGGAGGAATTCAAATTGGAAAAGATTAAGTTAAAGTATCATTATTTGCAGAATATATGTTGATATACCTAGAAGATCCCCAAAACTCTACCAAAAAATGTTGGAAATCATCAGTAAAGTAGCATATTATTTAAAAGTTTTTAGTAAGTTCATGTTAATCAGAATTCCAGATTATACATGAGTGAAACCATCTGGTAGTTGTCTTTCATCTCTTTACTTGTCTCACTATGCATAATCACCTCCAGTTCCATCTATTGAGTCTCAAAGGATACACTATCATCTTTTTTATTGCAGGCTAGTATTCCATAGAATATATATCACATAAATTTTTAGTAAGTTTGATGATGGGCTTTGAAGCTACTTCCATTGTTTGGCTATTATAAATAGTGCAACTATGAACATAGGAGTGCATATGTCCCTTCTATTTAGTGCTTGAGTATCCACTGGATAAACGCCTAAGAGTGGTATTCCTGGATCATAAGGTAATTCCTGTTTTATTTGTTTAAGGACTTTCCATGCAATATTCCAAAGGAGCTACAGCAGTTTGTATTCCCCCAGCAGTGAAACATATTTCCCTTTTCTTCACAAGCTTTCTGATACCAGTTATTTCTTTGTCTGTTGAAGTAAGCAATTCTCTCAGGTGTGAGATATCTCAGTGCAGTTTTAATTTGTATTTCTCTAGAGATAAGTGAAGTGAAGAATTTCTTCATGTGGCTGTTGGCCATGTGTGTCTCTTCTTTATAAAACTCTGTTTAGTTCTTTGGCCCACTTCTTGATTGTGTTATTTTTGCTTCTTTTGTAGAACTGTCCCAATTTTGTATAGATGTTTGGTATCAGTTGTTAGTCTGATGTGTATGTGCAAATATCTTCCACTTACTGGGTTGCCTGGTTATCCTTGTGTAATTTGCTTTCAATGTATAGAAGGTTTTTACTTTTTTTGTAATTTTATTTATTTACTCTTGTTTTCATTTTCCATGACCAAAAGGCTGACTTACAGATGCATCTTTGATGTGAAGGTCCTGCAAGAGAATTATTGCAAGGAACCAATATTTATAGATGTTATGATATCAAATAAAGGAAATATGTAAAAACTTATGCAAATTTATTAAAGTGTATAAAATATAATATAATCTTATAATTTATATTAATGAAATTACTAAAATGCCTAGGAATAATTTAACAGATCTCCTAAGGCTATCATCATTAAGCAGACTATAATTTGTCTCTTGACTATATATCTCTTTTGAGACAAATGGTCCATATTAGCTTGTCAAGGAAAAAGATAAAAACTGAGGGTATTTTTTTTTTTCACTCTAATCACAGAGTGTTTCTTGTTTCTTTTGTCTTCAACAAATTCTTTCTTGGTTAAAATTTCAGTGATTGGAAAACCTGGTAAAATTGTTATAATAAATAGCATTTCATTGTCTACTAGGAGAGTAATTTATGAGCAAACGTGAAATCCCAGCATCTTTCAAATGTACTTTACTACACTGACGTTTCTGTTAAGTTGTGAAAATTTAAGATGAGTAAAACAAGATCTGAGATTTTCTGGCTACTTAAGAGAGGCAAGATTAAAATATTCCATGGCAACTATTTATAAAAACTGTGTAAAAATTGATACTAGGAAGGGGGAAAAAAGTCAACTTTTTGAAGTTAGTTTAAAATGGATCTATTAACTCCGCAACTCAGAGCAAATGTCATCTTAGGCACAGTTAAATTAATAAAAAAATAACTATATTAAGCTATTCAGTCTTGTTCTAAAAGTCTATTGTTTTCTATGAAAGATTAGTTTCAAATAGTTAGCTGTGGTGTGCATTTTTTTTCTTTAGTCACTGCTTTTTCCTGGCTTATGATGTCCAAGCATGCCATTAAACTACATAAAGAAATAGGTATGCGTGTGTATATAGGCCATTAAAATATGAATGGAGTACAACAAATATGGAACAATAATGAAACAATAGTATTTCTTTTTTATAGACTTAGATAAGGCACAAAAGAAGTCTTGTGAAACATAGCAGGGAGGTTTTTGTATAAGCTTTTAACATATAGTCCTTCAACTTTCTTGAATTAACTGCCACTTCATGCGGTAGAGCTTATGCAACACACTTTTTTTTCTGTAGCTAAACTTGTACTTTACAATAAAAGTGTATTTCTCCAAAACATGTATTTCTCTAAAACCTGTATTTGCTTTATTTGCTGACTCCACAACAGTATCTAGACATTGATAACTTATCTCAATATGTGTAAATCACATCATATAAAGACTTCTTTACTTACATATTCACATTTGCTCAAATTCAATAGCTTCATACAATAAATGTCATCTGTGTCAGAAAGTGAGAAAATTATACATAAATACTATGTAATAGGTTTATAGTATATATTTCACCAACTCATAGGTCTCTCATTGTTATATAGCAAGCTTTCCCCTCAGTAATATTTCTCTGCGATTAAATTAGAGATCAGATAACCTTCCTATGCAGCATATGCCCAATAGCAATGTAAAATTTAATATCAGCTGCACTATTCTATAGACTTGCTTCATTCTGCATGCAGAGTGAAGACAAAATAAATAGCTAAACTAAATATTAAATGTAAAAAGTGCAAGATTTATCACTTGTACATATAAATGAGAAAAAATAAAGAGTGGAAATAGTGTGATGGCAATAGAGTGATATAGCAAATACATAAATCTACACTTTATATTTTAAATAATCCCTTTATATGAAAAAATGAAAAGTGTAAGCTGTATAATCATCTCTATTAAAATACATTGCAACTGCAGGCTACATATTATATTCCTTTTTTTCCTTTTTCCTGAAGATTTCAGCATTCTTACATTCAAACAAAATCAAAGCTTTGATCCAACTAAATAAACATTTGGTTGATTTGCTTATTGACAGAACAAAGTGGTTGTTGTTTATTTACAGGTTTGAAAGCAGTCAATGTCTGAAAATATGATTTCCTATTTGTTAGATATCCTTACTGTCATAGTCGTAGGAAAATGCACTAAATATTGGTTGAGACATTTTGTGATGTTATGAAAGCAACTGTAAACTATTGTGATTTTATATAGAATCAATGCACCAGTTAAGTTAGAATTGTGCTTAGAACACTACCTGTATTATGTAATGAACTGAATACTATACAAGATGACTTTCTAAGCCTTAGATAGAGAAGATTCATTAAGAGTTATATTTGCTTAGATCGTGTGTGTGTGTGTGTGTGTGTGTGTGTGTGTGTGTGTGTGTGTGTTGTGAAGCTAGACAAGGGTGGGGGTCTATAATACATAGAAAAAAATCAAAACTACTTGGATTATCAACTTGTTCTACTTATAAAACATAATATAAAAATTAACAATGAGAACTGCCAAGTTGAATTTTTACATTCTGAAGTGATTTTCTTTCTTATTTATTGGCAAATTTGACAAGAGAATAAAATACTTAACACTGAAAGTTTCAAACTTTTTATATAGCTTCCAACTTTTCATCTTCATACAGATTAGATATTTTTAAAATCTTAAAACAAGTTGATCTTTGTAGTATTTATATTTAATTCTCCTTTTAGAAATAGTGTCTGTTAAAATCTGATTATTTTTATCCAGTTTCTTCCAACCAGACTTACTTTATTCCTTTAGGAAGCAGATATTAACCACAGTTCCCATTCTTAGCAGCATGATTTTCAGACTTGTCTTAAAAGATAGGCAAATATACACTGTTCTACTTTCCTAAGCAGATGCAAGTTATGCAACTTGAAAATTAAAAGAACTGTTTCAGTTCTCAGAAGTATAGATTTTTAATGTAACTTTTCATTCATAACATTTCATAAAGTGGTTGACATCTATTTATCCTAGGATATTTTATCAACAATCTTTCTAGATATATTTAATAGAGAATTAATTATCAAACTCTGTCCTAAGAAATTTACAGAATCTTATAGATGTACATGAGGAATATTATTTTGCTCCACCAAAGAGTATATTTCCAACTAAAGAGAGAAAAATTCATAATGTCTTAATTGATACTGTTAAGAACAGCATAGGGTATATGGAAGAACTAACTCAACTAATTCAGTAAACGCCATAAAAATATAGCTCAATGGAGTGACATCTTAGGTTTATTAAAATCCTCAAAGAAAAATGATAGTGTTTATCAGCTGTTGACCTTCAGCCTTAGTAAGAAACCATAGAGTTTAAACAGATTACATTGTGCTTAGTTAATGTAGATCTAAATTTAGATATGGCTGCAAATACATGGAGTTAGAACATTTAGAAAGTCTAAAAATATATAGCTGGCACCCAAACAGTCAAGGCATTGCAATCAGTGATAAGTAATAGATTAGAGATGAGGATTTTGTTCATCTCTTTTTCTTTTTTCTCTCAGTGAATATATTCTGAAAGAAGCTGGGTGGTGGAGCATCTGGCTGAATGCACATGCTACAATGCACAAGGACCAGGACTCAAGCCCTATGGGGAAAGGAAAGCTTCACAAGTGTTGAAGCTGTGCTGCAGGTGTCTCTCTGTCTCTCTCCCTATCAGCCCCCTTCTCTCAATTTCTGGTTGTCTCTATCCAGTAAATAAAGATTTTTTTTTTTTAACAAAAGAATATATTCTGGAAAGGCTCTATAGTGAGTCCAAAGTGAGACAACTTCATTGTTAACTATATACATTAGAAAATATCAACTAGGGAATCAGGCGGTGGTGCAGCAAGCTAAGCGCATGTGGAGCAAAGTGCAAGGACCAGCGTAAGCATCTGGGTTGAGGCCCCGGCTCCCCACCAGCAGGGGAGTCGCTTCACAGGTGGTAAAGCGGGTCTACATGTGTCTATCTTTCTCTCCCCTTCTCTGTCTTCCCCTCCTCTCTTCATTTCTCTCTGTCCTATCCAACAACGACATCAATAACAACAATAATAATAACTACAAAATTTTTTAAAAAGAAAATATCAACTAACATTTTCTAAATTTGAGCTCTATAAATGTTGGTGTTGTGGACCACTAATGAAGAACTGCACAGAAATTAATAATAATGAGTCAGAATCACTGGCAGCTCTCTTGACACCCATTGCAATAGACACCTTCCTAGCTGATAAAGGAGTTATAGCAGTTACAAAAGCGAAGGGGCAGACACAACAAGGTAGGTGCATGGATAGGATAGGAAGGATAGTTTAAAAACATCGATATATCTACATACAAATTGAACAGCGTCTGCCTGTTAGTTATGGTCAAAATCAAAGCAGAAATGATATAAGTTGACATTTATTGTATGAATGAACACAATGCCTACAGTGTCTGAAATGTTAGAAAGTGGAATAAAAGTTATACTGGACTATGTTGAGTTAATTCTAGACTAAATAATAAGTTAGACTATAGACAAGGTAGTAGAAATGCCCTTGGGGGCCAGACGGTGGTGCACCCTGTTAAGTGTACCTATCATCAAGCTCAAGGACTGGGTTCCAGCTCCCTGTACTCCAACTTTAAGAAGTAAGCTTCACAGGTGGCGAAACAGGTCTGTAAAGTATCTAGCTTTCTCTCTAGCTCCCCACTTCTCTCAATTTCTTTCTGTTCTGGCAAATGAAAAATAGAAAGAAAAATAAATAAATAAGGCCACCAGGAGCAGTGGAATCAACAGCAATACCCCGGTGACAATAAATAAAGAATTAAATAAGTAAATAGAAATGCCCTTGGATTGAAGACATTCTTCTCATCTGTCACATCACCCAGTAAAGTAAATCTTCTCAGGTTTTTTTTGTTTCTTTCCCAGAGATGATCATCAATACATGAGAGAATATCCAAAATAATAAGAAGACTAACAGTAATAGTAAATAATTACTGAACAGAATAGAAAATACTGTTTATCTAATTTGATTTCTAATGGAAATTTTCAAAAACAAGAAAATAGAGTACGATTAAAATTAGAATGCAGTGTAAGAGAGGATTAACAAATCAGACATTATAATACACTATCGATTACCAGTGCTGATTAAAAGTTAAATGTTCTCAAATTTCATCAGAGAAAAACCAAGATCTAGTGATATAGATGTTTTAGATGAAATAATTTAAGATAAATTAACAGTAAAAAAATGAAAAAGTACAATAGTTAAATATGAATCAGAAGAAAAGGAATAGCAATTTGAATGTGTGAAAGCAATTTTAAAATGCATGGTTAGAAACAACTCCTCATAAACAAGTACCTGGTAAGCTAAGAAAGAGAACAATATAGACAATTCAGCACAGAAGAAATACAAGACATATTTAGAAAAAAAGGTAGGAGGGTGTTATGAACAAATTATGCAAACATTTTACAAATACTAAAAACCTGATACTGGAAAAACAAAATGTTGAAATTTGTCAGCAATTTAAAAAGGTATTGATTAATGGGGATTAAAGGGGACAGCAAGAATAAAGGTGTGAAGGGTATCAAATAACCACAGAGTGTTTCAGTGGAAGACACAGAGACTTTTGCAGAAAGTAAAGGGGCCAGAAATTCTGAACAGTTGAATAAAATAATTAAAATTTAAATTAAAGAAGTTTATCAGGCCACAAATCTTAAAGTGACCCACCATTTCAGTCCACCAAACTAGGAAGTTCCAGAGATGCAATTCTAAAGCCAGGGAAGTTTCTGGTGAACTGGACCAAATTAATGTCTAAAATTCAGAAATGGAAAAGAAAATAAATCGTGAAAACTATGATAAATGAAAGTTGCATGTCCAAATCCTGGAAAATATATATATATATATATATATATATATATATATATATGCATTATTGATAAGAACTGTTTCAAAAGCACAGCGTGAGATTATAAAACACATGTTGCTGCCTACTAATGAGAAGATGAGACAACACTAATGTAGAGCAGTACATTTATTTAATTAATTCATCTAAGTCAGGCCATAGAGCAATTATTATTGGCAAGGTAAAACACGATGATTTTTCCAAAAATAGAGTTCTGCCTGCCTTTATTTTCTCCATCTGTGGTATTCTTTTTACTTCTTCTTAATCATAACTGGCAGTAGATATTCAAATCACTATTTAGAATGTTGAGATTGGACTGTGTCATATTTGAGAATATAGCACAAAATATTTTATGGGATTTAAAGTGTTAGGAGTTTTGCATACAAAAGTGTTCATTCTTTATCATATTTTTGTAAGACAGACCTTGAAAATTTAGTCCAAACCTAAGACGATTTATTTATTTGTTTTTACTTACTTATTTAAGAGAGGGAAAGAAAGAACCAGTCACCACTCTGGCATAACTAATGCCAGGGAATCAAACTTTGAAACTCATGTTTTAGAGTTCAGCTCTTTATGCACCTTCAGGCCACCAGTTCAGTGTGTTAGTTATATATAAAAGTCATACTTCTGTGTTTTTAAATCATGACAGAGAGACTAATAAGTATCACGTTCTTCTACCAGTGGGTGGTGGTTATGGGCAATAGCAAAGGTACTTGAGTAGCAGCAAATACTGAACCTATGAATCACTGATAACTTGAAGATAAATAAAGGAAAACTATCCCATGAAGAATAAATACCATGAAAACAATATTACGCAATAGCCTCAGTGTAAGACAATATTTCTAAAGAATTTATTTCATTAAAAATGTAATTTCAAGTCAGCAAGATAGTTCATTTGAATAATGTCCTTACTTTGTTTCAGATAGGTGTTCAATGCCTGGTGCCAGCATACTGGAGGGAGTTTTGCTGCTTTAGCCTCTCTCTCTCTCATCCTCTCTCTCTCTCTCTCTCTCTCTCTCTCTCTCGCTTCTAGCAAAAAAAAGTTTTCCTACACTGGCCACAAAAAAACTAGAAAGTAAAATTTCATAAGATATCAGTTAACTGTCTTACAGGGGGAAAAAAGAACCTAGAGATTATATTTTTATGTAAGAACATAGGTTTATATGAACAAACAGATAACAGATAAGGATGATGGAGTACAGAAGGATAAAGATAAAGACAACAATAATGATAGCTCTGTGATAAGACAAATTCTAAACACTAACAAATTTATTCAATATTTTTAAATGGCACTTCTAAGCACTAGAGAGTGAAGAAACATTTGAACTTTCAAGTACTTGTGATATTTTTAAAGGTATGAGAATAATGTAGAATTATGATTTTAAAAATTGAAGAATTACAAGATAGCCAAAGAAGATTATATCAACTTTTCCATTTCATCCTACATCAGCTAAACAGAAAATGATAGGTGTTAGCAAGGTTGTGGAGAAAAAGGGACTTTACTGCACTTCTGGTGGGAATTCAAATTGGTGTAGCCTCACAGGAAGATGGTATGGAAAATCCTTAACCAAACAAACAAAAAATGGAATTACCATATGACCCTACAATACTACTATAGAAATTTATCCAAAGAACACAAAAACATTTATCCAAAGGGACATCTATACCCATATGTTCACATCTGTACCATTACAGTAGCCAAAATTTGGAAGTAATCTAAATGCCCATCGGCAGACGACTGGTTAAAGAAGTTAATCAGTCATGTACTCCATGTAATATTGCTTACTCTGCAATAAAAAAAAGATGATACTGCTGGGGGGGGGGGTTGGCACACCTGGTTGAGCTCACATGTCACAGTGGGCAAGGACCCAGGTTCAAGCCGCCATCCCCTCCTGCAGGGGGAAAGCTTCATGAGTGATGAAGTAGGGATGCAAGTGTCTCTCGTTTCTCTCTCTCTCTCTCTATCTCTCTCTCTCTGTCTCCCCCTTCCTTCTCAGTTTCTGGCTGTGTCCACCCAATAAATAAATAAAGATAATTTTTGAAAAATGATACTGTGTCTGCTGAACTCCCTATAAAATAGTTCTGGGTTAGTGGGTAGAATAATAAGCTAGAGTATTGGAAGTGGGAGCACGAGGCTCTGAATTCTATCTTTAACAACATATGTACCAGGGTGATGTTCTGTTGTCACGTGTTTGTTTTGTTCTCTCTCATGTTAGTAAAGAAATAATCTATTTAAGAAGAATTTAAAAAAATGTTTTAAACTATGAGCAGCGTCCAGTGTGCTAGTAACTTGCAGCTAGTATCATTGTGTTTTAGGAAGTCTGCTGATAAACATGTTGCATCACCTGGCCCTGATGTCGCAAGTCAATTAAATGTTGGAAACAGACCTATTTGACTTTATTTTACACCATAGTAAACCATTGACTCAAAGACAAAATATTTCAGAATTTAAAATAATAGGTGTGATAACTAGTTTGAAAATTATTAATGTGGGCTGGAGAGGTAATTCAATCATGCCTTGTATTTATGAAGCCTTAAGTATGGAAAGAAAATTTCAAATGAAAATCAACCAATCATGCATTTTTCCCATAAGTCAAACTAACAGTGGCATAAAATAATTTGGAGTATGTACTTTGATTCAGTTTGGAGTTACAGTAATGGTGAGTATTGTAGATGTCTCCATCAACCTGAAATTTTATTCCTATCAGGGATGTATAAAAAGTAAAATGACTAAAAAGTGATAAGTAGATAAAAATAGAGTAATATGACAGAAATTAATGGAAGTTATGGATCCCTTACATTGGGTCTAAAAAACCTCTCAGATGACTGGTACTTAAAAAAAAATTATTTGTGAAGTTATCTGATAAGCAGATACATCTTAAAACATTGTTATTTTGTAATTTTGTAAAATCACTTATACAAATACTTAAAAGCATTAGCAAAAAAAGGCCCCTGGAAAGGTGCCTAATTTGCCATACATGCTGCCTAGGTTAGAGATCAGTTTCCACTTTACTTGGGAATTTAGTGATGTGGTTTCTTTATCTCCCTTCCTTTGTCTCTCTAGCTCTATTCTTCACTTTTTATCTGGAAAATTGACATAGAGTAGTGGAGTCTCAGCTACCATTTATAAAAGCGATTCAAATATTGACAGTGGTCATTTGGTGCAAATGAATATTGTAGGAAATAAAATAAAATAAAATAGAAATAATACCCAAATTTGGAGATCTAAAATTCCACCAGGAGAAATTGTAGATGAAATTTATTCTAGGGAGACAGGGGTGGAGGTAGTGCAGCATGTTAAGCACACGCAAACCATAAGGACTGGTCTTAGGATCTCGGTTCCAGACCCCGGCTCCCCACCTGCAGGGGAGTCGCTTAGAAGTGGTGAAGCAGGTCTGCAGGTGTCAAAAAAAAAAAAAAGAAAGAGAAATTTATTCTAATATTAGACAAGTACAACAATGTAGTTGCATATACAGAGCATAAACATATATGTATGCATACACCTACATAATATATATGCATGTATTTCTGAGTAAGGAAAGTAATATTAGAGAAAGTTCAAGGGAAGAAAATTTCTTGATGTTCCTATTGAAATAAGGGGCTGACGGTCGGGTGGTAGTACATTGTTGTTACAGTGTGAAAGTACCCAGGGTCAAGCCCCTAGTCCCCACCTGCAAGGGAAGTTCACAATTGGTAAAACAGTGCTGCAGGTCTACCTCCTTCTCTTCTTCTTCCTCCTCCTCCTCCTCCCTTTCCTCCTCCTCCTCCTTTTCCTTCTCATTCTCTTCCTCCCCTTCCTCCTCTTCCTCTTCCTCATTCTTTCCTCATATTCCTCCTCCTCCTCTTTCTCTTCCCTTCCTCATCTTCCTACTCCTCTCCCTCTTCATCTTATTCTTTCTTTTTTTACATTTGTTTATTATTTATTTTCCCTTTTGTTGCCCTTGTTGTTTTTGTTATTGTTGTTATAGTTATTATTGTTTTTGTTATTGATTTATTATGTTAGATAGGACAGAGAGAAATAGAGAGTGGAGGGGAAGACAGAGAGGGGAGAGAGAAAGAGAGACCTGTAGACCTGCTTTACCTCAGATGAAGTGACTCCCCTGCAGGTGGGGAGTCAGGGTTTGAACTGGGATCTGTACACTGGTCCTTGCGCCATCTTTTTCTTTCTTTATCTCTCATTTCTATTTCACTTTCTCTTTGTCTTTATCCCAAAATAAAGAAAAAGAAAAAGAAGAAAAAGGGTGTTCTAAAGAAAGAACAACACCAGGAAAGAGACTGAGGAGAGAGTTGTGTTTTGATGTTTCTTAGAGGAATTTAATACAAACTAACACATACAGAGAGAGAAGCACACCAGAGAGTAGGGGATGAGGAAGAAAGGCCAAAAGCCTTTTAGTTCAAAACCCCCCAACTCAAATACAGGTTGAAGCCAGATTTGTGAAGACCTTTGTAGGCCATGATATACAGCCAGGCATTATTCCCATTGCATTTCAGTGTCAGAGTTGTCAGAGACCTTTAAACATCACCAGATTTACTCTTTTAAAACTGTTGCTTTTTTTTCCCCACTTTTGCAGTTTAAATCAGAATAGAAACTATTAAAGACATAAAATGAGTGCAGAGACTGTGAAGGTTATTTTTTTTAATGGAGGTAGAAATGGTAAGCATTTGATAATTATGAAGCACAGAGAACTTTTGTTATAACCCCCCCCCATCTTCAGTCATAGCTGAAGTCAAGGTCAAAAAAAAAAAAAAGTCAAATCATAAACCCAGTACAGTTCAGTGTGTTGTGTAGCTAAATAATATGAAAAATTGTGCCTGGGTGTTGCCTGATAGAGGAAAGTTCCAATTTTGTATGTAAAAAAAATTACTTTTAGATGCACAAAATAAATTATAAGAGCTGTCCCACTATAATCAATCTGTATTGCTAGAACCAGGCTCTACAGTTATTAAAAGACATCTACTTCCTGAGACTTTCTTATGCCATGCAGCTTAGTCATGCCTCCTTGAGCACATGGAGGCATGAATAAACTTTAAAAGAGAAAGAGGAATATGCCTTCACTGGTTTTGTAAACACAGCAGCTGATGTGTGTGCCCTGAAGGGAGAGATCTGCCACTTTGTAAGTTAAGCCTGAGTGAATCGCAGGGTGGCTTCTAGACAGTCAGGAAATATGTTGCGAGCTTTTAAAATAAAATCATTACCCTCCTTCCAGAGCTCAGGATAAAGGACAGCTAGATATTTGGAAAGAAGAACTAAAAGGTTCAAATAAAGTGGTTGTGGCTTTCATGATTTTCTGAGTCTGTGGAAGTAGATTAATACAAAGACCAATTTTTGAAATGCAGAACAGTATTAAACTTGTTAAACTGTCTTGTCCAAGGTCACACAATTATTAAGCAGATCTATAACTGTGACTCTAGTCTCCTGATGGCACAGGAAGCAGATTTATTTTCCATGTCATTCCGCATTTGATGAAATCAGAGGTGAATGATTAGACATGTTTTCATGTTGTCTCTGTATTGTGTATCCCAGGAAGTCTGTCTGTACTGCATATCTGCCCCCCATCCCTGTGTTCTCTTTCTGTAATGGACAGAAGCAGTCACAAGTTAAATTTTTTATGAGTCCATTCATCCATTCAGCATTCATAGGCTAAGGGTTATGGCAAAGTCCCCAAGAAGTTAAAAAGGAAAAAAAGAAATACTGAATTTTAGCAGGAAGAGGCCAAAGAACCACTCATCAGTGCCCAGTCTCTCATAGTTGTCAAGAATCAAGGAAGACTTTAAATCATGCAAATCAAACTTTATTTAAAGAAAGGGAGATAGTTTATAGGCATAGACTTTGTTTAGTGGAAAGAAGATAGCTCTGGCAAAGAAACAAAAGAGTCACTAGTGAATGTGTTGTCTTATGCTGTGTTTTCTTATACTTTTTATTCCATTTCCAATGTTCCAGAAAATAACTTTTAATTTTTCTTTTAAATAACTCAACTGTTTTTAATTGGACCCCAGGTGTTTCACTTCCCTTTTAAGTTTCTCTCTGTCATCTATCCCATAATAGTTATTTTATTCCTCCTCCCCTTTCTGAGTAGTGAGAAAATGTCCTGAAATACTTAGAAGACAAAGACCAGTGTCTTGAAAATATCCTGACCAACTATGTCACTGTTGTGGAATATACATGTAAACTAAATCTAGGGCCAGTCTAACTCTGATCTGCCCCTAAAATAATCACTGGAGAATACAACAAAAAAAGAAAACCAAACTTGATTATTCGTTTTTTTTAAGAACATGGGGATTGTAGATGAAACAAAATGAGTGACATGTATTCCATCCCTCCTTTTAAATTTCTGTAAACATACTGGTTAAGGTTTTCTAAAGCCATTAAGATATACCAGAAGTTGGTCCCTGACATATACAAAATCACTGTTTAATCTTGACATTAGTGAAATGAGATGTCAGTCATATAATGTGATCTGGGGGTCCTCCTCAAACATCTGCTAGTCTACCAAAATTTTTAATTTTAAAATTTTGAGTCTTTGAGCTACATGATCAAAAATGCAGCAACACTGTTTCAAGAGAATGAATCTTAAATAAAATCATACTAGTCACTAGCTTGATTCAATTATTTTATTGATAAATAAGACACTGATGATTGAAATATGTTACCTCATGAGCTTTAAATATTTTAGTAAGTTCATCCTCAACAATCTCCTCCTGTATCTTCAAAAGTCCTCAAGAAGTAGCAACAGAAGAATGACCAAGATTCAATCATTCAGAAGAATGATTCAAAGGATCTTTGAAATAAATTTGTTTCTAGAATCTCATGACCTCCCGATATAATGAAAAAAAAAGTGCTTATCATTTTTTTCAAACTACATAAACAAAAAAAGGAAGAAAGAAAGAAAGAAAAACCTGCCTTCAGAAAACAAGGTAATTAAACATTTCAAATTTTATACAAATAATTTGCTCTGAGTTATAAGACTTGAAGTGATGAAAACTTACTGTTTATCTTTGAAAAAGACATTAAAGCAGCACAAATCTTTCAAATTACTTTCAACATTTTTTCCTGAATCTTTCAAGTTTTTAACATTTTTTATTCTGACTTTATTCTATTTAGAATGAAATCAACAGATATTTATTACAAAATTACATGTCAACAGAGGTTTGAATCCACACCATTCTCACCACCAGAATTCTGAATGTTCAGTGTACCCACTGAAATCCACCACAGTTGCCCTAAGGTTGTAGACATGCAGTAACCATCATCTCTACAACTATCTGTCAACATTGATACATAGTTGCCCCTACCACTTTTTTTTTTTTTTTCTGAGTCAGTCCTCTCTTCCCTTCCAAGCTAGTCATGACTTCATAACTACTTCCCTATGTCCCTCTCCTTTTCCCTTCTCTCTCTGGGTGCTGATAGAGCTGGAATTCAGAGCCCTCTTATCTTCATCCGATCACTTCTCCCCCACTCAGAGTATGGATCAAGGTTGTTTTTGGGGAACAGAAGATGGGAGTTCTGGCTTCTGTAATTGCTTATCTGCTGATCATGGCATTGATAGGCCAATCTATCCCCCCAGCCTGTTTCAATCTCTCCATGGTAGGCCAGAGTTGTGGTGATGTGAGGGTCCAGGACACATTGGTGAGGCCATCTACCCAGAGAAGTGGGATGAAGTCATGGTAGCATCTGTAACTTGATGTCTGGAAAGTGACATGGCTTAAGTTGAGGCAAAATGGTTAATGAACAGGAAACAAAAAGTAGGAATAGAGCAGATGAGATTAGGGATTTTAGGGTAGTATAAAGCTAGGAAAAACCATTTTAGGCATGTTTTGGGGCACACAACTATGGTAGTTTTGCTTGAGTTTTGTTGCTAGCCTGAGGTTGGATAAGAATATTGTCTGAGAGAATGGTGTCAGAGTAGAGGAAAAGAGTTAAAAAGTTGGATTAGGGCAGGGACTAGCTCCTGTTCTTGAAAAAAAAAAATCTGTGGCTGAAATTAATTATTTATCTCCATCCACTTGCTCCAGGGCATATATATATATAGTATCATATATATATCATATATATATATATAGTATCAGAGTCTGTGTAACCTCTAAATCCCTATTGGTCTGATATTATAGCTCATGATCACATCTGGGGGACATTGCAGACTGTACTGAGTTCAAGACCAGTATTTTTTGAGTGGCAGGGCAGGATACCTGCAGCCTCCCCATGGAGACCGGGCCTATCCCTACTGTCATTGCTTTATGGTGAGGACAAGGTCCTGGGAGGGCCCACAAGATACCAAATCAACAGATATATATTTTTAAATATTTATTTATTAATTTATTTATTCCCTTTTGTTGCCCTTGTTGTTTTATTGTTGTTGTCGTTGTTGGATTGAACAGAGAGAAATGGAGAGAGGAGGGGAAGACAGAGAGAAGGAGAGAAAGGTAGACACCTGCAGACCTGCTTTACCACTTGTGAAGTGACTTCCCTGCAGGTGAGGAGCCAGGGGCTCGAACCGGGAGCCTTAAACTGGTCCATGTGCTTCGCGCCACGTGTGCTTAACCCGCTGTGCTACAGCCCAACTCCCATCAACAGATATTTTTATAAGCAAAAAGTATATAGGTTCTGTGCAGTATACTAACATACTGAGGTGTATGAAGTGTATCTCAAATACAATTAAGAAAATACTTAAAACATTTTCCCCAATGGTCCAGAAGGTGGCGTAGTGGATAAAGCATTGGACTCTCAAGAATGAGGTCCAGAGTTCAATCCCCGGCAGCATATGTACCAGAGTGATGTCTGGCTCTTTCTCTCTCTTCCTGTGTTTCTCATAAATAAATAAATAAATAAATAAATAAAATCTTTAAAAATATATTTCCCCCAAATTATGAATCTTTCCATTTATTTTGTGCATGCTATCTTCTTCAAAGCCCAAACTGTTTAAAATTCTTTAATACTGGGGTTTAATATCTTATACAATAAGCTTTATGCTTAGAATTAATATCTGATCACTGACATAGAAGTAGCTGGGTTCAGATATCACATTAGTTCCTTGGAATCACATGGGAGGTACTAGCCCTAAAGGAAACTCTGGCCTTTTGGCATCTTCCCCTGCCTTTCTCTTGTTTTATCTCTGAATGAAAAGTTAGTCTCATGGGGCCAGGAGATAGCTGACCTGGTAGAGTACACACTTTACCGTGAACAGTGACCTACAGTGAGAGAACACCGTGCAAAGAGGCTCTGTGTTGTCTTTCCTCTCTCCCTTTATACGAAAAAATGAAAGAAAGGAAGAAAGAAAGAAAAAAGGAAAGGAAGGATGGAAGGAAGGAAGGAAGGAAGGGAAAGGAAGGAAGGAAGGAAGAAAAAAGAAAGAAAGAAAGAAAGAAAGAAAGAAAGGGAGAAAGAAAGATCTGCTGCTGCAAATGATTGAATAGCATAGTCTCCAAAGTTTCTAGTGGCAAAAAAAAAAAAAGCAACCCCCAGTGATGAAAGCATCTATGAACATGACCCCAGGTTAGAACTAGAAATTAATTTTTTTAAATGTGGTTTGAACAGCTACCCTACTAGCAAAAGATAGAAACAAGCTGGTGATATGGATTGACCTACCAATGTCCATGGCGAAGCAATTACAGAAGCCAGAACTTCTACCTTCTGCACCCCAAAAATAGCTCTAGTGCATACTCCCAAGGGGCTAAATGGTCAGTGAAGATAGCCAGAGGACTCTGAACTCTCATTCCACCAGGACCTAAAGAATTTGTCCTCAGGATCCTTTTTTTAAAAAATTATTTTTTTTAAATAATTTTACAGCAAACCCTAACAAAAGGACTTTTCAAAGTAAACCCAATTACCAAATAATGTGATGATAACCTTAACTATCGATTGTCTTTTTGAACCCTAAGACAGCAGGACCCTCACATCTCTACTATAGAGCCTCTCCTTCCCCCAGTCCTAGAACCATTGTATAAGGCCCACTTTCCCGTATGCCTCTCCCAATCCATATCAAATAATATTGCATCTGCCGATCACAACCTAACCAACACAACGACTGCCACCTCAACATGCTTCACTTCAGACTGTCCAGAGACTTCACATGTGGAATGACAACCCTTCAGATTCATTACTCAGGTGAGACCTTTCCTTTCATAGTATACTCTAATTCCATCTCAGGTGGTTCACTTTCTAACAAAGTCCCAAAACCTAGATATATACCAGTTTCTGTGAGAGAGAGCTTATGTTCACACGTATCCGTAAACTACTGCAAAATATATACCTGAAAGCAGAAGTACACTAGAGTTTGCAGTGAGTACCCCCCTAACCCTTCCTCTCCACTATTCAAGCTTTGGGTTCATGACTGCTCAACAATTTGTTTGGCTTTGTATGTTAACTCTCTTTTCAGTCAACAGGTTCCAAATGCCATCAGGATGCCGGCCAGACTTCCCTGGACTGAAGACCCCACCAATATGTCCTGGAGCTCAGCTTCCCCAGAGACCCATCCTACTAGGGAAAGAGAGAGGCAGACTGGGAGTATGGACCGACCAGTCAACGCCCATGTTCAGCGGGGAAGCAATTACAGAAGCCAGACCTTCTACCTTTGCAACCCACAATGAGCCTGGGTCCATGCTCCCAGAGGGATAGAGAATGGGAAAGCTATCAGGGGAGGGGATGGGATTTGGAGATTGGGTGGTGGGAATTGTGTGGAAATGTACCCCTCCTACCCTATGGTTTTGTTAATTAATCCTTTCTTAAATAAAAAAAAAATATTTTTAATCTTTATTTGTTGGATAGACAGTCAAATTGAGAGGGAAGGGAGACAAGGAGACACCTACAGCACTGCTTCACCACTTGTGAAGTTTTCCCACTGCAAGTGCGGACCAGGGGCTTGAACCTGGGTCTTTGCTCACTATAGCATGTGCACTCAACCAGGTGCACCACCCACCTGGCCTCTAGGATTCTTTTTTTTTTATACCATTGCTGAAATGAAAGTGAATCTAGAAAAAAGCAGAGGAATTCAGACACTGTTTCTTTTATCTGAAATAGGAAAGGGAAAAAGAAAAGACACCAGGAAGTAGTAATAGGTGTAGATATAATTTAAAAAGAGTGAAGGTAGTACAATGTAAAAAACGGGCAAAACAAATATATCTATATAACTATGTATATAGATATATATACATATATATACATATATAAATATATATACATATATGTTTATGTATATACATATATATTCTACATACATAGATATAGTTATAATGTCAGCCCATATCAGTGACCTTGGAAGAACTATTGCAGTTGCCAATGGAGGGAGATGAGAATACAGAACTATGGTGGTGGAAACAATATGGAATTATACCTCTGTTATAACTTTGCAAATCAATATTAAACCACAAATGAAAGAAATGCAAAAAAAAATGTGGTTTGATAATTTCCACTTCTCTAGTTTTAGGGAGAGATTTCCTCAGGCTTTCTGATGTATTCTTCTGGATGAAGGGAATTGAGTCTCTCCTTGGACAATGAAACTATAGTAGGTTCTGAGCCCAGTGATTGGATATCAATCTGATAAACCAATAGATACAAATCAACAACATTCTGAACTGAAAATTTAAAAAATGGTCAAGGTGAAAACTGTATCCTACCTTTTCAATATTTCTGATTATCAGAAATTCTCTTTGAGACATTACTTCCATGGCCTTTTGTATGCTTGTCTTATCTGATAAGAACTCTGACTTAATTATTGACTATATATTGTTATTTTTAGTGTTTTTTCAAACACATTCTATAAATTTTAGTTCATTATTCATTCACACCCAGAGTTAACATAAAGGCTGTCTAACCTACTTCATTAGAATTATTTGAGATTATTATTATTATTAAAAATGAAAACTATTTTTTGAAGATGAAAATTATCTTTGTTTTTACCATAGTGGTGGGCTCCTAGAAACTTGCCTAAAATGGACTTCCTAACTTTCTTCCACCCTGAGATCCCTAATCTCATCTGCTCTGTTACTACTTTTTGGTTCCTGTTCATTAACCATTTTATCTCACTTTTATGTCCTACCACTTTTATGTCACTAGACACTGAGTTTCAGATGCTACCATGATTCCATCCTGATGTCTCTAAGCAAATGACCTCGACACTGTGTCCTGGAACATTTGTCTCCAGAGCTCTTCCCCATTAGGGAAAAGATAGAAACAAGCTGGGGGTATAGCTCAACCTGCCAACGCTCATTCAGTGGAGAAGCAGTTACAGAAAACAGAACTCTTACTTTTTGCACCCCCAAAACAATTTTGATCTATACTCCCAGTGAAGGAGAAATGATAGGAGGAAAAGGATTGTCGGTCCCTGTTCAGGCACCAAATGCCCGGTTAGCGTCACGGGCAGAAGACAGATGACCAGGGACTCATGGCTGAGCCGGGAACGAAGTTCAATCTTTATTGATGAGCAGGAATGCAGTGCAATCTATCTAATCTCTATTCATTAGAAAATCCTGTCCCTTATATCTCCTGAGGCAGAAGTGTCAGATCGAAAGAGGAAATATGTAGGATAGGGAGTGGGGATAAGGAAAAAGCACGCTTATCAAGCTTGCATCTAACTAGTGGGGATTAAACCAATGCCCTGCAGGCAGAGTGGGTCTCAGGTAAAGTAGTAATTATGTAAATAGACCACAGTATTAGGCAATGCAACAAAAGGGGTCTTAAGAACAGAATTAGAAGCAGACCAACAAAGGATAAGAGGGCTCTGAACTCCAGCTCCATCTGGACCCAGAGGGAAGGAGGAAAAAGGGAGAGATATTTGACTGTAGTAATAGTGTATATGAGTGGCCTGGAGGGCAAGAGAGGACTGAACCTGGAGGAAAAAGGGGACAATTATGTGCAAATGTCGACAGATATTTGTAGAGATGATAGTTAACCCGTGTCTGCAACTTTAAGAGAACTGTCATGGTTTGCAGTAGATGGACTGGGGATTCAAAACTCTGTGTGAACAGAGTGGGATTATGCCCTTGTTGACATATAATTTTGTAAGTCAATTTTAATTACTAATGTATTTTTTTTTAAAGAAAGGGAAGCACTAAGAAAAAAATATATATTTTTTAACATAGCGTTTTTTTCCCAGGTGATGATTTTCCCAGTTATAACTGGAAACCAGCTGGGGAGACAGCATACTGGTTATGCAAAAATCTTTGATGCCTGAGGCTCTGAAGTCCCAGATTCAGTCCTCAGTATGAGAATGTTATAAGCCAGAGCAGAGAGCAATACTCTGGTGTCTCACCTACCCCCCTCATACTAGAGCACTTCATAATTCATGAAGCTTTCTCTCTTCAGGTGGGGACCAGGGACTTGAACTCTAGTCTTGTGCACTTTAAGGAGAGGGATAGAGGGTGAGGTGAGAGAAAGAGAGATTGAGAAAGAGAGAAAAAGATAGGAATGGGGTCAGGTAGTGATGCATCTGGTTAAACACAAAGATTATAATAGTAGTAGTAGCAGTAAACTAGAGAGCCAGGTCTAGAACTCCCTTGGACAGTGTGCCTGCTTTGCCATCCACACACTCAGGTTCTGGACTGAGTCCTACTACATTGGGAAAAAAATTGTTGCTGTGAAGACTTTCCCTCTCTTGCTCTCTCTTTTTGTGTTTCTGTCTTTATCTGAAAAAGTCAGCCAGGGAGTTGGGCAGTAGTGCAGCAGGTTAAGTGCAGGTGGTGCAAAGCACAAGGACCGGCATAAGGGTCGAGGTTCAAGCCCCCGGCTCCTCACCCGCAGGGGGTTCGCTTCACAGACACAGCAGGTCTGCAGGTGTCTATTTTTCTTTTTTTTTTTGCTTTTTATTTTTTATTTTTATTTATTTATTTTTAATTTTTTATTTAATAAAGGATTAATGAACAAAAACATAAGGTAGGAGGAGTACAACTCCACACAATTCCCACCACACAATCTCCATATCCGACCCCCTCCCCTGATAGATTTCCCATTCTCTAGCCCTCTGGGAGCATGGACCCAGGGTCGTTGAGGGTTGCAGAAGGTAGAAGGTCTGGCTTCTGTAATTGCTTCCCCGCTGAACATGGGCATTGACTGGTCGGTCCATACTCCCAGTCTGCCTCTCTCTTTCCCTAGTAAGGTGTGTCTCTGGGGAAGCTGAGCTCCAGGACACATTGGTGGGGTCTTCAATCCAGGGAAGCCTGGCTAGCATCCTGGTGGCATCTAGAACCTGGTGATTGAAAAGAGAGTTAACATACGAAGCCAAACAATTTGTTGAGCAATCATGGATCCAAAGCTTGGAATAGTGGAGAGGAAGTGTTAGGGAGGTACTCACTGCAAACTCTAGTGAACTTCTGCTTTCAGGTATATATTTTGCAGTAGTTTATAGATACGTGTGAACATAAGCTCTCTCTCACAGAAACTGGTGTATATCTAGGTTTTGGGACTTTGTTAGAAAGTGAACTACCTGAGATGAAATTAGAGTGTACTATAAAAGGAAAGGTCTCACCTGAGTAATGAAGCTGAAGGGTTGTCATTCCACACGTGAAGTCTCTGGACACAGTCTGAGGTGAAGCATGTTGAGGTGGCAATCGTTGCATTGGTTAGGTTGTGATCGGCAGATGCAATATTATTTGGTTTGGATTGGGAGAGGCATACGGGAAAGTGGGCCCTATCCAAGGGTTCCAGGACTGGGGGAAGTAGGGACTCTATAGTGGAGATGTGAGGTTCCTGCTGTCTTAGGGTTCAAAAAGACAATCGATAGTTAATGTTATCATCACATTATTTGGTAATTGGGTTAACTTTGAAAAGTCCTTTTGTTAGGGTTTGCTGTACAGTATCCAGTATCTTGTATATAGCTGTGCTATTGGATGCTTCTAATCTACTTGGTCTAGGCTTTTGAGAGAGTCCGCATATCAAATACACAGCCTATATATTAAAAAGATTCAGTTTGTGTTTTGAAAAACTTTGAGACATACAATTGATTTTCCCCCTCTCATATTAATTAACTACTGATTTATATGTCTACATTTTGCTAGGAGTGTACATAAACACCATTCCCACCACCAAAAGACTGTGACCCATCCCTCCCACCCACTCCCACCCCCCACTGGCCTAGGAAGCTGCATGTCTACCCCTCACCACAGGGTTTTTACTTTGGTGCCCTACTTACAATTTGGTCAGGTCCTGCTTTTAGTTTCCCTTTCAGATCTTCTTACTCAACTTCTGTTGATGAGTGGGATCATCCCATACTCATCTTTATCTTTCTGACTTAGTTCACTTAACATAATTCCTTCTAGCTCTGTACAAGATGGGTCAGAGAAGGTGGGTTCATTGTTCTTGATAGCTGCATAGTATTCCACTGTGTATATATACCACAGCTTTCTCAGCCACTCATCTGTTGTTGGGCACCTGGGTTGCTCAGCAAACTTAGCACCAAAAAAGCAAATGACCCCATCCAAAAATGGGTAGAGGATATGAACAAAACATTCACCTCAGAGGAGATCCAAAAGGCTAACAAACATATGAAAAACTGCTCTAGGTCACTGATTGTCAGAGAAATGCAAATTAAGGCAACACTAAGATACCACCTCACTCCTGTAAGAATGGCATACATCAAAAAGGACAGCAGCAACAAATGCTGGAGAGGATGTGGGGACAGAGGAACCCTTTTACATTGCTGGTGGGAATGTAAATTGGTACAGCCTCTGTGGAGAGCAGTCTGGAAAACTCTCAGAAGGCTAGACATGGACCTTCCATATGATCCAGTAATTCCACTCCTGGGGTTATACCCCAAGGACTCCATAACACCCAACCAAAAAAAGGTGTGTACTCCTATGTTCATAGAAGCACAATTCATAATAGGTGTCTATTTTTCTTTCCCCCTCACTGTCTTCCCCTCCTCTCTTCATTTTTCTCTGTGCTATCCAACAACATCGACTACAACAACAATAATTACAGCAATAATTTTTTTAAAAATAACAAGGGAAACAAAAGGGAAATAAATAATTAAAAAAACAGAAAAAAAAAGTCAGCCCATCGCAGTGAAGCCCAGAAGATGGCAAACACACAATAGAAATCTTACAGAACATTCCTTTACAACATGAAGCATCTTTATCCCTGAATTTGGAATTTTGCCTTCCATCATAAATATAGACTGATACTTAAGAAAAACTCACCTTGTTCATATATTCCATGTGGGCTTTTAAAGATAAATGTAACTAGCTATCATCCATACAAAGCCTGTGAAAAGCACAGAATTTACAGTGATCAAAGCTAACACTTCCAAGCATATCCTTTGCCATATAAAAGAAAAATTAATAAAGCCCTATGTGGCTTAGTTATTGTCTGTTTACTATAGGATGAAAAGTCCATTAAAGAAGGGTCCTATATTATTATACAATCTACATTATGTGATATTGTCAGCAACAATTCATAGTAATTATTCAAAAATATAGAGTGCTATAGTCTTAGCACTACCTTTGACAGCACCACTCATAGTAATTATCAAAATTTACTGAATTTACAGTAAAAAGTAATTTGATAAAATATATACATACGATTTTGTTGGGACCTAAAAATTAAATTGAGTCATTATTTTGATATCTGTTAGACTACAAAAGTTTAAAATATGGAAAATTAGGATTACTAGGTGGACTTTGATTTTCTTATGGATAAATATAAGAAAAAAAATCAAAATTCCGTGAGTTGGGCGGTAGCGCAATGGGTTAAGTGCATGTGGTGCAAAGCTCAAGGACCGGCATAAGGATCTGGGTTTGAGCACCAAATCCACCGTGCAGGTGAGGAGCCACTTCACAAGCAGTGAAGCAGGTCTGCAGATGTCTATCTTTCTCTCCCCCTCTCTATCTTCCCCTCCTCTCTCCAGTTCTCTCTGTCCTACCTAACACCGAAGGCAGACAACAATAATAACTACAACAATAAAACAACAAGGGCAACAAAAATAAATAAATATTAAATAAATAAATAAATATTAAAAATAAGTCAAAATTCCTACAAGAATACATGTCAATTCCTTTCTCCTTCTGACTATTTCTATCTAAAAATAAGTTGGTCATGAGCTGTGTAACACTGGCAGTAACCAAAATAAATAATATAGTAATTAAAAAATAAAAGATTTCTGCTAGGGTTTACAAATGGGAGGTTTATTACAACACATTATTTACGCTCTTCAGACTGATGTCAGCTTTATGTTAATTACAATCACGTCCCAACAACATAAGTAATAAGTAGCATAAGTTGAGATATAAAACTTAAATGAAAGGAAAACAAACTGACAAGACTAGAATTTTATTAATGACTCAGTAGACTTTTAAAGATAGAAAAGGTTTCATAGCTATCCAAACAAATGAATTTGAGCTACAGAAATATTGGTGGGCTTGTACAACTAAAGATACTTTTAATCCATTGCCATCTGTTACTATCAGTCTAAAATGTACTTACACCAGGTCTTTGTCCAAACTTTATCTAGCTTTTATGCTCTTTTCATAAGAGTAACTTTCCCCTCATTCACTTTAACTCTTAAAAACATTTTCCTCTCTATAACTTTGATTGTCATTCATCACACTATTATTTCTATTCATAATGTCTAGTTCCTTCACCCAATATAATATCAGCATAAATCATAGGTCAGTGAGCCCATTATACTACAGTTTGTTGGTACAGAATGTATGAAAAGTATAAAAAATTTACTGAGTCAAAACAGATTTGTGATAGCAGGATTGACCCAAAGCAGTCTGTTTGTATGTTTGTTTTATTGCCAGAACTCCCAGTGGCCATTTTTACCATTTTCCCCCTTTAGTTATTATTTGATAGGATAGATAGACATTGAGTAGGAAGAGGAGAACAGAGAGGGTAAGAGAACGACAGACACCTGCAGATATGCTTTGTTACAGGTTTGAGAATCAGAGTGAACCAATGGAGTCAACAAGGAGGAAATTTACTAACATTATTGGGCCAAAGAACGAGCTCGTGCTCTAAAGAATTCTGTGTCACTTGGGAGTCAGGCGGTAGTGCAGCGGGTTAAGTTGGCTGAAAACAAGGGCTGGCATAAGGATCCTGGTTCCAGCCCCCAGCAACCCCCCTATAGGGGAATTGCTTCACAAGTGGTGAAGCAGGTCTGCAAGTGTCTTTCTCTCTTCCTCTCTGTCTTTCCCTTCTCTCTCCATTTCTCTCTGTCCTATCCAACAACAATGGCAACAATAACTACAAGAATGAAAAACAAGGGCAACATAAGAGAATAAATAAATAAACAAACAAATAAATAAAAGAATTTTGTGTCCCAAATAATGGACAGTACAAGCTAATACAGGTGGTATAGGCTGAAAGCAGAAGCAGAGGCTGCAAGGTTAAGAGGGTGGAACTTAAACCTACTGCTCAGAGTCTGGTTGCCTTAATAACTGTTATGATTACTGTTATCTTTTCCTGAACAGCTGTGTCTGGGAAACTTTAATCTCAGCATAAGGGTGGTGGTGGTCCGGGGTGTGGAGGTACCTTTCTCAAGGTCTCTTGTTATCTGAGGCTTCTCTCCTTCTTATAGTTTGGTTAGTTAACTTTTTTTTTTGTCTTGACATTTTCTTTTCCACCTCAGCTTCATGGCTCATGAAGCATCCCACCTGCAGGAAGGGAAAAGGGGCTCAAACCTGATTTCTTAAGCATGATGATAAGTGTGCTTAACAGGGTGCTCTACTATCCAACCCCAAAGCAGTGACAGCATTTTACTGATGTGGTTATCTCTGACAAGTTGTTAGATGGTACTAAGAGACAGATGAAACAATCTGTTTGAAAATCAGAGCCTGAGCCTTTTTTGCTAAACTGCATTTTCTGAAGTTCTTAGTTAAAAGAAGGGCAGACTAGTAATAAAGATCAAGAATTATTTCTCCAGACCACATCTTTACTCTGAGGTTTGTATTAAGTATTAATATACAAACACTGTAAAAAAATGAGAGGTAAGAAACCTCTTTATTTTTCTTCCTTATTTCATCAAGGGCTATTTCTACTTCCTTAAATCATATAAATTAACAATGTGTTTTAAATAAGTAACGAAGAGCCATTAAGAATACACTAAGTTTAGCCACACAAGGAATGAATTAAATCCCTTGGAGAACTTCAATAAAAAACATATCAACAGTGACATTTAATCATTTGTTTTCTTGATAGGTCACAAACTATTGGCCCCTACAAATTCATGTTAGAAAGATGTGACCTTACTCTGAGATTTAGTTCTCTCACAGACTTCATAGATTTTTCTTTTTATTAAGGAGGTCAATACTTTACAGTGCAGTCATCAAGACATGAGTATAATTTCATTGTGTGTATTAAAAGTATAAAGTCATCTCCTTTTCATCATCCTGGATGGAACTTTAGAATATCATGTTAAGTGAGAATAGACAAAAAGAGAGGGTCAAAGAAAGACCAAGTGATCTCACTTCAAAGACTCTTGTTGAGTCGGTATTTACCCAATACCCAAAGGCATACTTGTATGTTTGATTTATTTCCTTCCTTGTGATTCAGTGAAAGACTAAGTTCAATATATGTAAAATAAACCCAAATGCACAGTGGAATTCCTGAAGTGATGGTGTTTATTTTACTGATATTTAAAAAAGATCATTTTGATTCATGTTCCGTCCAAGTCCTTAGGGAAAGCTAGAAAATCAGACATCATTTCTTTTTTTTTTTCCTAGGAAGCAGCAGTCCAAAGGGCATTTTGGAAAATATCACATTTAAATGACCTTTCATTGGTACTCCCTGAAACATAGAAAAGGGAATTTTAGTATTCTGAGAGGGAACAGAGTCTGGGCCAGCAAATTTCTGCTATGTACCTTCCCCAGCCCTTACCATCAACCTTGATGGGTCTTTGAAGTCAGAGTAGGGCTAGAAACAGTGCCTTGTTGAAAGCAGCAGAAATAAGAGCTCCAGATGTTCTGACAGGTGGCCTCCAGGAAGGCTTCACTATAAGGGCAATTAATATGGATGTGACCTTCATCCTGAAATGAGCCAAAGAGGCTTTTTGATATTTTCCACGTTTCAGGTCTGAGACTATCTCACAGTAGTCAAGATGAGATAAAACAAGCCCATTAAGGCTCTATGGATTCAAATTTACAGCGTGTGTTGAGAGAACAAAACATTTACCACAGAGGGTCCAAATTATTTTAAGTGGTTACCCTCTATGAAGAGCAAAAATTGTATCTCAGAAGTCTCCCTCTATCTCCCACACTAGTTCACATGACTTATGCACACAAACCTCTTACAGTTTACAGACATGTTTGCATACACACAGACATATAGTTTGTAATTTCATAGTAGAAGCAAACTCTACACTTTTCATTTGGTGTGGGAGAATGTACATGTTATTCTTCACCTCTAGTTCACATAGACTGCATTCATCCACTGCAAATCATAAATATTCTACTTACATCTTTAATTTATTGTTACCCTTTAAATAAATCTTCTCTTACTGTACTTTAAAATGTGCTAAGTGGCACTTTCTCTGAGTTTTTAAAGCATCCTAAAAGAAATGCATTGTCTTGGAATCCTTGACATATAATTAAGTATCTCATTGTCTAAATATTTCTATAGAGACAACTACATCATCTTTTATTCTGAGAATTAATGCATTGTCTAATCAATTTATTCTCATACTTCTTTTAGAACTTACCCTTGCCTGAACCTGTGTATATAGTAAAATAGTAATTGTCCAGACAAGATTGTCTAGCACCTGCAAAAGGACAAGCAAGCAAAATTATAAGTCAATACATTAATTCTGTATGTGAAAGAAGAGACCTTCTTAAACCCACATTTGACTGATTATTTTCAAATAAATCTGATGATCTGGTCAAATGTATTTTTTTTAATGTCACTTAGCACTGCACAGTGAAAATTTTCTTTAGGGGGTTGGTTGGTGGCACAGCGGGTTAAGTGCATATGGCGCTGCAAAGCACAAGGACTGGCTTAAGGATAAAGGTTTGAACCACAGCTCCCCACTAGCAGAGGGTTCTCTTCACAGGAGGTGAAGCAGGTCTGCAGGTGTCTTCCTTTCTCTCCCCGTCTGTCTTCCCCTCCTCTCTCGATTTCTTTCTGTTTTATCCAACAACAATGACAGCAATAACAATAATAACAACGATAAACAACAAGGACAACAAAAAGGAAAAAATAGCCTCCAGGAGCAGTGGATTCATAATACAGGCATTAAGTCCCAGCCATAACCCTGGATGCAAAAAAAAAAAAAGAAAGAAAAAAAAACCAGAAAATGTCTCTAGAAATCTTATTAACGAGATAGAGGCTTTATAATATATATTTTAATCTAATAATTGAAGTTCAGTTCAAAACAAGTCCTCCTTGGCTCAGGAGATAGCAAGCATAATAGTTATGCAAAATGACTTCCATCTCTGAGGCTGCAAGATCACAGGTTCAATTCCTGGCACTACCATAAGTCAGAGCTCATCAGTTAAATAAGTAAGTTAAATAAATAAATAAGTAAAATAAGCATTATTTTACTAAAATAGTATTGACAATGATTTTAAAATAATTGATTATTCACATTGTTTTCATCATTTTGAATATAATATTTCTCTCAAGGATGTTTGTTCATACCAAACAAATATAATATCTACAAATGGTTGGTATATGAGTAGCAACATCTTTTAGAATTATGTGTTTGTTTTGACTTGAAATAATCACAAGTAAAAAGGGCACTCCTTTTGAGAAGAGAGAACATAAGATCATAGCAGTTGCCATCTGAATTATGTATTTCTCACAAAATACTTTTATTTTTCATTATTATTATACTTTAAATACCTATTTGACTCCAACCCCCACAAGGTCTGATTGAGTTGCTGCAAGGTTAAATTTTTCTACATACATAGCTGAAGATTTTTTTTAACTATAAAAAGTTGTTGTTGTGCGCGGGCCGCAGAGAAGAGAGAGAGGGGGTCCAGAGAGAAGAGGAAACACAAATCTTTATTTGCACTGGCACCTCAGAGTTGGGTGCTAGAGAGGCAGGTTGGGCCACGTGGAGGTAGCGAAAATGGCCGCCTCACACAGTAACCTTTCCTGCGTCTGAACACTGGAGTGAAGTTGGCAAGAGAACGAGGTGCGGAAGAAGAAGGGCTTTTATAGGAGTAGCTTTCACGAGAATGGGAAGGGGGAGGAGTAACCAAAGCACTTCCAAATATCGCGGGTATACAGACAATGCCCTGAGGGCACAACATGGCTGAACAGGCTCTCTGAGAATGTCCCAACTCTCACGGGAACTAGCAGTAGCCTGAGGGGACAACATGGCAGATGTGACTGCGTCGGCACAATTTCCCAGCAAAAAGTATTTTAGAAAAATCTAATGGGAGTCAGGCGGTACCGCAGTGGGTTAAACGCAGGTGGCAAAGCACAAGGACCAGCCTAAGGATCCTGGTTCCAGCCAAGCCCCCGGCTCCCCACCTGCAGGGGAGTCACTTCACAAGCGGTGAAGCAAATCTGCAGGACTCTCTCTCTCTCTCTCTCCCTCCCTCCGTCTGTCTCTGTCTGTCTGTCTTCCCCTCCTCTCTCCATTTCTCTCTGTCCTTTCCAACAATAAAAAAAGAAAAAAGAAAAAGAAAAATCTAGTATTTCCTAGGAATATGGTGTCTAATATTCCATTTTAAAAAAACAGTATAATGGACAAACTTTATCAACTTAGTATCTGTTTCTACTTTCAAGTAAATCACTAATAAATGTACCATAGAACCATCTGTATCTTGAGTTTACTGTTGTTAACTAATCCAAGGCTTATTCTATTTTCCAAAGTTTCTTCAGCTGCCCTTCATACTGTCGTTAACTATTTCTCTAAAAGCAAACAGTCTCATCTCTAAGTCTATTGTTCATCACTAGTTACATGAAAATGTCTCATTCACACCCTGATGGGAAATAGTACTCTACTGCAGAAATAAACATCCTTTCATAATCATAGTGAAAACTGCTATCAGCAACTATTCGGTATTAACGCATCACAAAACACTGGACGATGGTTTCTTTCTAGGCATCTAGCAAACTTTTGAAGAAGCAATTTATTCATGAGGATAAAAGTAGTTCTTTCTACGTTTCCAATTTATTGCTGAAATGAGTAATTCTTCAATTACTTAAGTGCTTCCCCCTTTTCTTTTTCAATATGAGATAATTATGCACCCTGCAGTTACTTGATTTATAACCTTTGCCTTTCAAATACGGTGAGCACTAGCAATATTTTCTGAGTCTCTTCTGTCCTTTCAGAGGAATAAAGGGATAAAATCAGGGGTCTTGGAGGTGCTCTACCCAGTCCAGTGCACATGCAGATTCAAGGACCTGAACCCCATTTTTAGGGGGAAATCTTTGCTAGTGGCAAAGTAAATCAATCTCTCTCTCTCTCTCTCTCTCTCTCTCTCTGTGTGTGTGTGTGTATGTGTATGTTTTGACTATGTGAAGCACTGTCAGAAACCAGATTTTCAAAGAAATATAACTGTGTATCTGCCATTGGGAACAAACATTTATCTGTATGTAAATGACCACATTTGATTATAAATCTTATCCTAACTAGAAAAGGGAAAGACATAGAATACTAAATGCAAGCCGTAACTGAGGGTTAGTTGTATTTCAGATGTTTGTGGATCATGCCATATATATATAGACTCTGAATGGAACATACCAGACCCCCCTTTTTAATTCCTTGGGATACTGCTAGTCAAAGAAAAGGAGAGGGAAGTCTGTCCTAAGGAAGCTCAAGTTTGATAATACCTCTCTTGCCTTTACTTTATTACCTTTATCAATGCAAGTACTACTGTCTGATTGTTATGTAAATATTGTATATATCTCTAGGCATATATGGAAAGAAAAAAAGAACATATAATTTTATAAATGACTATTATTTCAATTTTAGACCCCTTTGTTGAGCTGTTGGTTTTAATCTCTACAGTATGAATGCATATTAGATCGCATGCCAATCAAGCTCTCTTTTCTTCCTGCCTGGCTCCCCATGTCCCTCCTCCCTCCACAGCTTTCTTAGGTCAGTTAATTTAAGCTATCAAGTAGGATGCTGCATCTCTATTCTAGCTCACACTACCTTATATTTTACTCTAAAATATTCCTTTTCTTCTGGAATTTTTTATAGTTTTCTCCCATATGTGTTGTGCTCTTGACCTTGTGGCAAATATGCAAATTAAATAAGAAGAAATAAAGGCAATGCCCAATCTGGCGTAGATGCAGAAGTCCATTTAATTCTAGTGCTCTTCCGAAGTAGCTCCCAGGGTCCACACTGAATGGATGTAATTTTACAGCTACTAATTTTCCAAGAGATTCAAAAGAAGGTGTGAGAAAATATGTATGTGGCCAAAAAAGGGGGAGAAAAAAACCTTTAATGCATTTTGCAATTTATGCAAATCTATACTTACTATAGCTTGCCATTTAGGAAATTACCTTAAACCATTTTCCATTCACCCACCATTAACCTAGCTTGATGAACGTCCACTAACTTCCCTGTAGTTAAGGCACTCTAAAATCCCCATTTATCCCACCAGTTACAGTTTATTTTACTCCAAAGATTTCTGAAACTGCCAGTGGTCAAAACCCCACTTTTGTTTTAGTGAAAATGTTTCACGTAAGTACTCAAAAGTGTTTTCTTCAGAACCTTCCTCCATACCTTACATGTATCATTGTAAACAAAGCAAAAATACATTATCTTTTGCCTTTTATAAAATACAGCTGTACTTAAAAGGCTGTTCAGTTTGGGAACAGACTGATACAAATAATTTCTGATATGCAAGCATCCCTGAGTGACTTATATGTTATTACCTGTTGGCATCTTATTCTACCTGCTTGAGTTTACCTGTCAGCTTTGAAGGGAGCAAGAGCTGATTTGCCATGCAAGCTCTTCTGCAAGCACAGGATGAGAAAGAAACTCTAATGGAGGGGAAGCTGTTTCTGAGAGCTCTCACATGATGCCTTGTTCCCAAGGAAACCATTATTTTGTGTGTGAAAGAATAGATCAGTTTCTTTCAAATGAAAAAGTGTGTGTGCATGCACTTGGTTCTTGAAAAATAATTGTATGCTATGATTCAATCATATATAACTGATGTTATTTAATATATTTTCACTATGTCTTTTACTCAGTGGTGGGATTCTAATTTGAACTGAAGAGAGCAGAGACAATATCAAGTTTTAAAATATTTCTTAGTATATATCACAATGCATTTATTTAGATGAAGAAGGTAAATAAAATGACACCAGCATGTTAAATTATATTTTATATTAATCTTCTAAAAAGGTAATTATTCTGAGCTTCTTAGAAAGAAAACAACTAGTTATCATTTTTTGATATTTTGTATTTCTTCATGACTAGAAAAAATTTGTAATGTAATTGATTTAAATCCTAACGTGTCAATATATCATTGTAAAATAATATGTGAAAACAATAATTTGTTTCTGAGATCTAATTCAAAATTTACAGCCTGTATTAAGGGATACCCAGGTTTATTTTTCTCTTTGATTACAAAACCCATAAAATTAGGAACTAGAATATAAATATGTATTATAGAATGAATCTCTTCATTTGCATGACAATGTGTTCTCTATTGGGTGTGCCACCACCAGGCCAACTCTCTTCATTTGCTATCTTTCCTATCAGCTTGAATGAAATATGTTTTTCTTTACAAATAACTCCAGGCAGCTTGAGAGGCACAGCTCACACTATTCATTCTCAAGACTGTATCTCTCACAGCTATATGTTGTGGAGACATAGTGGGGGGGGGCATTCCTTCATCTTTACTGCCTATCTAATATGGCTCTCACTCAACAAGTACATCATGTAGTTAAAATACTGTGTTCTTTGAAGTGACAGGATTATGTAGCATCAGCAAAATGCCCATTGTGTATTTGGTTTTTCCATATTTGCTCTGTCTCTGTCGTTACTTTTTAATCATCACTCCCACCAGGTATTGTTTGCTTATTGAGACAATAGCTAAATGATTTGAGATTTCTGTCAGGTTTACATCAGCAGTAGTTACTGTAGATATTATCAACTGATTAAAGAAATAGAAATTCTAGCAAAATATACAAAGACTTTATCTCACACTTTTAAATACAACTCCCTAACAAAGAACCATAGTAGTATAAACTACAGTCCACAGAACAGTAATATAGTTATTTTCCTTATCAATATTCATTAATATTGTTTTGTAATTCTTTGTTCCATTACAGCTATATATTTTATACATCAGAGTTTAAATGTTTCCATATTAGCTGAAATAAATGTACAATGCTTATTTTGAAAGAAAACATACAAAATTACATCATTAAAATATGAGAAACATTTTATTTATGTAGTCAATCAATTTAAATTAAGGTAGGGGTGGAAATTTCATATAATACATGTATTGATAGCAAAAAAATGAGTTTGACATCAAGTTATTTTCTGTCTGAATATGCTATAATTTGAGATTATTGTGGGGTGGTTTCTACTGATATATTCAGTACCTTATTTTTCTATTCAAAATTTACATATTACAGATCCTAAAGAATCTAGTACAATACTCTTGGAAATTATTTAAAAATATAGTGAGGTGGAAAGCTACAAATTTAATTTTTAAAAAATCAACCATTGTCATTCTCCTATGCAAATAATAAACTAGAAGAAAAAAAAACAACTATCTGGAGTAAACTTAACAAAAGTTGTGAAAGACATGGACATTGAAAATTATGAATCACTATTCAAGGAAATATAAAGAATATATATATATATATTACTCATAGATTGGAAGAATTAACATTGTCAAAATATTTATCCTATCTAGAGCCATATACAAATTTAATTCAATCACTATTAAGGTTTCACCAAATTTCTCACAAAAATTACATGTTTATGTGGAATCAGAAAATAACTAGACTCACCAAGGCAACCTTGAAAAGAAGAAAGAAAGAAAGAGAAGGAGAGAGTAAGAAAGAGACTGGCATCTTTGCACTTCCTAAATTCACGCTAGACAAAAAGACTATAAAACTCCAAACTTCCTAGTCATGCTACAAAAGTAGATACACAAACTAGTAAAATAGAGATGAAAGTCCAAGTTGAGTCCCCAAAATTAAAGACAATGAACAAAACACTAAATGGAGAGAGTCCATCTACCTATTGGCTGGGAAAATTGGATTGGGATATGCAGATGAAAGAAACTGGACCATCATATATCATTGTGAAGAAAAGTCAATTCCAGATAGATGAAAGACATTGACATTAAATAAGAAATTATGAAATACATGGAATAAAACATTGCCAGAACTCTTTATAATGTGAGTTACGGGACTTTTTTTGAAGATGAGTTCAGCAGCAAGAAGATCAGAAACAAAAACAGACCAACAAGAGGACATCAAATTGAAAAACTTCTGCGCAGTAAAGTAGAACCAAAGCAGAAAGACATACTTCAGAATAGGAGAACATCTTTATATGCCATGAAGTGTTCCACATTTCACATACAAGTGAAACCATCTGGGAGTTGTCTTTCACTCCCTTACTTGCTTCACTAAGTAGAATCAACTCCAGTTTCATCCACATTTTTCCAAGGGGCAAGTTTTAATTTTTTTTAATTGCTTGATAGCACTCCACTGAGCATCTGTACCATAACTTCACCCAGTAACAAAAATATGGTATAATGTGAAGCATAAGAAAATAATGGAGACATTTTATTTCCATGGTTTCCTTAAGAGTATCAAAATATACTAATAATCACATTTGACTTCAGCAAAATTCTTTTTTTTTCTTCTTTGCTTCCAGGGTTATTGCTGGAGCTTGGTGCCTGCACCACAAATCCACTGCTCCTGGAGACCATTTTTCCCATTTTGTTGCCCTTTTTGTTACCCTTGTTGTTGTTTTTGTTGCCATTGCTATTATTGGATAGGACAGAGAGAAATCAAGAAAAGAGGGACAGATGTGGAGAGAAAGAGAGGCACCTGCAGACCTGCAGACCATTTCACCACCCATGAAGCTACCCCCACTGCAGGTGGGGAGCCAGAGGCTAGAATGTGGATCCTTATGCCAGTTCTTGCATTTCACTCCATGGCACTTAGCCCACTTTGCTACTGCCTGACCCCAGAAACATTATCTTTTAATTTTTTTCAAAAATATTAAAAAAGTGAAAACTTTGGGGCAGATGGGAAAAAATAAACAGCATGCATCTATCTAAATCTTAGGTATTAAAACTTTGTCAAAGCATAATAGAAGCTTTTCTTTGATTAAACTATGAGCTAGATATACTCCCTATGCATTTTGAAGACTGCTGTTGAGTAGGAGTAAAGTCAGAGAAGAAGTATCCCTAGAAAAACATTTCACATATAGCAAAAGCTGAAAATTTCAGAGCCAAGCAACCATGATATACTTCATGAGGGTGAGAGATACAGTTGACATACTAATTATAAGACAATGAGCATAAAATATTTTGGTTCATTTATTTTTGAAAGTATATCAAATCATATCACAAAATAAAACATCTTGGATAAAAACAGAGTAATAACTAAAGAGTGCAACAAATGAGTCACACTTGAAGAGCAGTAGAGTGTGTCTTTAATCTTTTCAAGACAACTTTAGAGACTTCCAAACCAACTAGCTTGAGAAGTCTTTTACCTTGACTTTGGTTAAAGAAGCAGGGCAAGTAGATTCAAAACCACAGGAACAAGCCATATTTGCAAGACACAGTCTTCTTCTGTTGCAGCAGAGTAGGAGGGACATTTTAATTAGAAGAGTTGATTAAAGCTTTCTGGAGCACTGTTCTCATACCTTCTCAAACTTCACCCCTCCCCTAGCCATAACCTAAATTTCTTGCCAATTGATTTATTGTCATAAGATCTCAATTTATTCAATAATGATTAATAAAACAAAAATTAATATCAAAGTACACAAGTAATTTGAAACTAAGAAGCAAGACTAGTGATAAGCACTAATTATTTTAACTCATCAAAAGTAAAATAAAATTCCAGAGGCAGGTCTATGGAGCAGCAGAAGCTGTGTTTGTCTCTTCTCCCAGGTGAACTAGAAATACGAAAGGAGACCACCTGGGATCCCTGGGACTGCAACAAGACAGGCCTAGAACAACTTCAGGAACCCACTGAATCACTGGTGAGTGCAAACACCTGTGGCTCCTGGAGAGAGAGGAGCCTAGGGAGAGATTAAGTGTCTGGTAAAAGTCCTGCATTTTACCAGTTGAGACACCACCTCCAGTCTCTTTCACAAAAAGGGGATGGCTGAAGGGAGGAGAGAACTCCCCTGAGACTCACCAAATGTAACTCTGAGTCTCCACTGCTACTGCCCTCAGAAGTTGGAGCAGCAGGGGCCAGGTTCTGTGCTGACACCAGGGTACCAAGAACTAACCAGAAAACTTAGGAGAAGATCTCTACCTCCATGGACTAGTGGTGGGACTGTGAGTGTCTCTTTGCATAACGATTGGATTATCTTTCCCCCACCCTGCTTTATCTCTTGGTCAGGAGTGAGGGATTTAGCTAAGAAGCCTACTCATAGTTTAAAAGCCCTCGGGCTCCCATAACCTACAAGGAAGAAAAAGAACAAGAGGCTTTTAAGCCACTGTGCTCCAACTCAGGGATTAAAATAATATTGAAACAACTGTCGATTTCCATAGCTGTGAACACTTTAATTACCTTACTTAGACACAAGTCAATCCAGGCAACAGTAATTTGAAAAGTGCTGAGAAAGGGAACTCATAAATACTATATAGAATAGTTAAACCAACAAGAAGAAATATTAGAGAAATGAAGCAGGACAAGAGTCCAGCTAAAAGCCACCCAAAGGTTGAAGCACAAAATTATGAGGTCAACATCCAAACACTAGTTAAGGAATAATCACAGGAGTGAGCAAAGAATTTGAAAGAATTGTCATCAGAAATGCAGAAACAACAAATGAGACTCTGGAAGAAAACACTAATTATCTCAAGATTATTAGAGAACTGAAAGCTAAAATAGCTGAGCGAAGAACACAGCTAGCTGAACAAGCTAAAACAGTATCAGAATAGGGTAACAAAATAGATGAACTCCAGAAAACAGTACAGGGAAGAAAAAATAGAATAAATGAGGCTGAAGACAGAATTAGCTAGATTTGAGGACATATGAGAGACAACTAAAAAAGAAGTAAGATATCTCAAAAAGAGATTAAGAGATACTTAAAACAACAACAGAGACACTTCAAAAGAAATAATATATGTATTATTGGCTTACCAGAGGATAAAAGAGAGGAAGAGGAAGAAAGTTTTTTTCAAGACGTTACAGTTGAGAACTTCTCTAGTCTAGACAGCATAAGACATGATGGTTCAAGAAGCCCAGAGGGTCCTCCTAAACAGAATTAACCTAGACTTAAAGACACCAAGACACATCAAATTTAGAATTAAAAGAAATAAGGATAAAGAAAGGATACTGAAGGCTACAAGAGAAAAACAAAGAATCACATACAGAGGAAAACCCATAAGATTGACAGCATACTTCTCCACACAAACACTACAGATCAAAAGAGAATGGAAAGATATCTATCAAGTGCTCAATGAGAAAGGCTTTCAACCAAGGCTATTGTATCCTGATAGATTGTCATTCAGACTAAATGGAGGCAAGCAACAGTTGAAAGAATCAACTATCACCAAGCAACAGTTGAAAGAATTCTTTCAAGGAACAATTGAAATATTCAACTATCACCTAGCCTGCCCTGAAAGAAGTTCTGAAATGTCTCCTATAAACAGTCAAACCACCATAAATATGCCACAGATAAGAACACTCTAAAAATCCATGTCAATGGCCTGAATTCACCTATTAAAAGGCACAGAGTAAGAAGATGGATCAGAAAACACAACCCAACAATATGCTGTCTACAGACAGGAAACCCAACTAACTCAACAAGACAAACACAGACTCAAAGTGAAAGGATGGAAAACTATCATACAAGCCAATGACCCACAAATAAAGGGCAGGGACAGCTATTCTCATATCTGACATGGTAGACTTTAAAATAAATAAACTTGCAGGTTAAATGCATGTGGCACAAGAACAAGAAATGGCATAAGGATCCCGGATCAAGCCCCCAGTTCCCACCTGCAGGGGAGTTGCTTTATATGCAGTGGAGCAAGTCTGGAGTGTTCATCTCTCTCCCTCTCTGTCTTCACCTCCTTTTTACATTTCTCTCTGTCCTATCCAACAATGATGACATCAATAACAACAATAGTAACAACAACAACAAAAAATGACAAAAAGGGCAAAAAAGGGAAAATAAATAAATACTTTTAAAAGTTTAAAAATATAAAAAATAAATAAACTTATAAAAGATAGAGGTGTAAATTACTTAATGCTCAGAAGATCAGTCAATCAAGAGGACTTAACAATTATTAACATCTATGAACTCAATGAGAAGTCATCTAAATACATCAAACGTCTACTGAAAGAGCTATAGCAATATATTAACAGCAACACAGTCATAGTAGTGGACTTCAACACCCCACTCTCTCAACTTGACACATCATCCAGGAAGAAAATCAATAAAGATATGAGGGAGCTAAATGAAGAGATAGATAAACTAGAGATATTGGCTATTTTCAGAATAATTCACCCCAAGAAACTGAAATAGACATTCTACTCATGTCTACATAGGTCATTCTCAAGGATAGAACATATGTTAAGCCAAAAAAACAGTATCAGCAAATTCAAGAGCATTGAAATCATCCCAAGAATCTTCTCAGACCACAGTAGAATTAAACTAACACTTAACAATCAACTAAAGATTAGTAATAGTCCCAAAATGTGGAAGCTCAACAGTACACTACTTAACAACTAATGGATCAAAGAGAAAGAATAAAGGAAGAAATCAAAATTTTTTGAGAGTTCAATGAAAATGAAAACACAGCTATCAATATATTTGGGACACAGCTAAGGCAGTACTGAGAGAGAAGTTCATAGCCATACAAACACACATTAGGAAACAAGAAAAAACACAAATAAACAGCTTGATTGCACACCTTAAAGACCTAGAAGAAGAAGAAAAAAGGACCCTAAAGCAACCAGAAGAACATAAACCACTAATGTTAGGGCAGAAATAAATAACATTAAAAATAAGAAAACTGCACAAAAAATCAATGAAAGTAAATGTTGGTTCTTTAAAAGAGTGAACAAAATCGATACAACTTTAGCCAGACTCACAAAACAAAAAAGGGAGAAGAACCAAATAAATTGAATCATAAATGAAAGAGGAGATATCACAACAGATACCACAGAAATTCAACATATCATGTGAGGCTACTATGAACAATTATGCGGCACCAAACTAGAGAACTTGGATGAAATGGACAATTTTTCTTGATACCTATGGACTTCCAAATTAAATAAAAAGTAATTATATAATATGAACAGTCCCATCACAGCTAATGAAATTCAGACAATTATCAAAAACCTTCCCAAGAATAAATTTCCTTGACCAGATGGTTTTACAAATGAATTCTACAAAACTTTCAAAGAAGAATAGTTCTACTTTTAAAAGTCTTCCAGAAGATTGATGACACTAGAATACTCCCTTCCAGCTTCTATAAAGCCAACATCTCTTTGATACCCAAAGCAGGGACACAACCAAAAAAGAAAACTACAGACCAATATCTCTGATAAACATAGATACTAAAATCTTGAACAAAATTCTAGCCAACCAGAGACATCAGTCTATTAAAAAGATTGTTCATCAGGACAAAGTGGGGTTTATATATAGAATGGTTAAACCAATAAGAAATATTGGAGAAATGAACCAGGACAAGAGTCGAGCTAAAAGATGCAAGGTTGGTTTAATATACGTAAATCAATCAGCGTGATCCACCATATCAATAAAAGCAAGTCAAAATACCACATGGTCATATCAGTAGATGCAAAGAAAGCCTTTGACAAAATACAACATCTCTTTATGATCAAAACAGTACAAAAATTTGGAATAGACGGAAAATTCCTGAAGAGAGTGAAGTCCATATATAGCAAACCTACAACCAACATAATGTTTAATCATGAAAAACTGTAGGCATTTCTCCTCAATTCAGGTACTAGACAGGGCTGCCCACTATCACCATTATTATTCAACATAGTGTTGGAATTTCTTGCCATAGCAATCAGGCAGGAGCAAGGAATTAAGGAATTAAAGGGATACAGATTGGAAGAGAAGAAATTAAACTCCCAATTTGCATATGACATGACAGTATACATAGAGAAACCTAAAAAATCCAGCAAGAAGCTTTTGAAAATCATCAGGCAATACATTAAAATGTCAAGGCTACAAAATTAAAATTCAAAAGTCAGTGGAAGTCTATGCAAATACTAAGTTAGAAGAAGATGAAAAGTAGAAATCAATTTCTTCTACTATAACAACAAAAGCAATAAAATATTTAGGAATAAACTTAGCCAAAGAAGTGAAAGACTTAATATAGCAAAAAATATGAGTCACTATTCAAGGAAACTGCAACAGATGCAAAGAAGGTGAAAGATATTCCATGTTCATAGGTTGGAAGAATTAACATAATCAGAATGAATATACTACCCAGAGGTATATACAAATTTAATGCTATCCCCATCAAGATCCCAACCACAGTTTTTAGGAGAATAGAACAAATGCTACAAATGTTTACCTGGAATCAGAAAAGACCTAGAATTGCCAAAACAATCTTGAGAAGAAAGAACAGAACCGGAGGTATCACACTACCAGATCTCAAATTGTATTATAGAGCCATTGTCATCAAAACTGCTAGGACATGAAAAGACACACTAACCAGTGGAATAGAATTGAGAGCCCAGAAGTAAGCCCCACACCTATGAATCTTTGACAATGGTGCCCAGACTATTAAATGGGGAAAGAAGATTCTCTTCAACAAATAGTGTTGAAAAAAATGGGTTGAAACATGCAGAAGAATGAAACTAAACCACTATATATCACCAAATACAAAAGTAAATTCCAAGTGGATCAAGGACTTGAATGTTAGACCAGAAACTATAAGATACTTAGATGAAAATATTGGCAGAACTCTTTTCCACATAAATTTTAAGGACATCTTCAATGAAATGAATCCAATTACAAAGAAGACTAAGGCAAACATAGACCTATGGGACTACATCAAATTAAAAAGTTTCTGCACAGCAAAAGAAACCACTACCCAAACCATGAGACCCCTCACAGAATTGGAGAAGATCTTTACATCCCATACATCAGACAAGAGTTTAATAACCAAAATATATAAAGAGGTTGCCAAACTCAACAAAAAGAAAACAAATAACCCCATGCAAAAATGGGGAAAGTATATTCACCACATGAACATGGGCGTGGACAGTATATTCACCACAGAAGAGATCCAAAAGGCTGACAAACACATGAAAAAATATTCCAAGTCTTTGATTGTCAGAGAAATGCAAATAAAGACAACATTGAGATACCACTTTCCTCCTGTGAGAATGTCATACATCAGAAAAGGTAACAGCAGCAAATGCTGCAGAGGTTGTGGGGTCAAAGGAACCCTCCTATACTGCTGATGGGAATGTAAATTGGTCCAACCTCTGTGCAGAATCATCTGGAGAACTCTCAGAAGGCTAGAAATGGACCTATCCTATGATCCTGCAATTCCTCTTCTGGGTATATATCCTAGGGAACCCAACACACCCATCCAAAAATATCTGTGTACACATATGTGGCAGGAGCAAAGTCAGGCTGTGGGGAACTATGAGGCTGAGGTTGAGTGTGGTGTGGACTGCCTGTGAAAAAACAGGTGCCTGGAGGTACAGTCACCCCGTCAGTCTCCCCCACCAAGGGTCAAGCAGGGGGTCTCAGTCTCCAAGATTCTGTCCCCCTGTCAGTCTCCTTGCCACACAAAGACCCTCCCACATCTCTCTCTCTCTCTCCCCCCACCCCATGTGCCTGCTGATAATCTCACCTCCTCATTCCCAAAATGGGGATAGGGTTAACTGCAAAGCAGGGAGCACCGGGCTAAGCTGAAGCCATTTTTCCTTACATTGATAATTTAAAGACCTATTGGCTATATTGGATATGCACAAATAATACCTGGAAACAATAAAAGGATATCCCCGGGGAAAGTACATTAATGACAGTGAGGTTAACAATTAATTAGTTTAACTTTCATATATGCAAAAGTTGACCAGAAGAGAGCCCTCATGGTGTGTGCTTACTTTACAACAAAAGGTTTCTTTAGGTGGACAGCCTACTATGAATTAGTTAGACACATCCAAGAATGGGTTAAGAACAAAAGCTATTAGATTTAGCTCTGGAGAAAAATGTTTATTCATACAGAAGGTCAGAGCAGGGAGATGGTCAAAATACAGATGGTCATTTCAAGGGAAAATTTAGACTACTCCTGACCAAGGAAACTTTCAAGGGTAGATTTAGACTACCCTAGACCCAATAAACTATCAAGGGAAGGTTAGGATGCCCCAGACCTAGGGAACTTTCTAAGGAAAGCATACCTATAATAACACTAATGTTGTTTGAGGTTATTCTTGATATTAATGAAAACAATTATACATGATATCATCTGTATCCTTGATGTTAATGAAAATAATCTTACATAATGTCAACTATATCCTGGCAAAAAGTGTTTAAATAATATACCTCTGCAGACAGAAGACAGAGACTCCTCTCTCCTGCACCTGAAACAGCTGATGTGGCTCTCACTTCATTCATCTCACTGACTCCCGTTTTCCTTCAGGGACTCTTAATTACTTTCCCCAGGGCTGGCTCCCAGCACATATGTTCTTAGCAGCACAATTTGTAATAACAAAAACCTGGAAGCAATCCAGGTGTCCAACAACAAGATGAGTGGCCAAGAAAATTGTGGTATATATACACAATGGAATACTACTCAGCTATTAAAAATGGTAACTTCACCATTTTCAGCCTATCCTGGATGGAGTTTGAATAAGTTAAGTGAAATAAGTCAGAAACTGAAGGATTAATATGGGATGATCTTATTCTTAGGCAGAAGTTGAAAAACAAGATCAGAAGTGAAAACAAGACATCAATAATAACTACAACAATAAAACAACAAGGGCAACAAAGGGGAATAAATAAATAAAATTAAAAAATTAAATTAAAAAATAAATAAATAAATAAATAAATAAATAAATAAATAAAAGAAAACAAGCAGAACCTGAACTGGAGTTGGCGTATTGCACCAAAGTAAAAGACTCAGGGGTGGTTGGGGGGGAGAATACAGGTCCAAAAAGGATGACAGAGGACCTAGTGGAGGTTGTATCATTATATGGAAAAAAACTGGGAAATGTTATGCATGTACAAATTATTGTATTTACTATCAAATATAAAACATTAATTCACCAATAAAGAAAATTTTAAAAATGTTTTAAACATACAGTATTTAATATAGTATTCAGTGATAAAAAGTAATATAAATGTATCAGAATACTGTAAATTTCATGATTTAATAATGTACACATTATATAACAAATACAATGAAGAGCACAATGAAAGAGAATCTGAGATATAAAGACAATTGGTTGCCTTATGAGATAGACATTATGATATACTTTGAGTTGAAAATTTCTTTTTTTTTTTTTTTGGTCATCACTGGGGCTTCACTCCACATCAGCATTTTTCAATAGAAAGACACAGAGAGAGAAACAAAGGCAGAGAGAAAGACATCATGAAATTTCCCTCAGTTGTGGGCCAGGCTCAAACTTGGGTCATGTCCATGACAAAGCTAGCACCCTAGCAAAGTAAAATATCTTACCTGCTCTATTATATTCTGATATAAATAATGATATTCCTTTTCAAATGCCTGTTGTAGCAGGTACTAAAATTTTACTTAGTAAGTACTGAGCATAAATAGTTCATATACACAGGAATAGGAATATGGAAAGTAATATCTAGCGAGTCATGGAATAATACACTAAAGCCTATTTAATAAACTCTGACTAAGGCTATAAATGCCAGCTACATTATCTTCAGTCTTTTTTATATTTAAAATTTTTTATAATAAAGCATACTTTTATAATAAAAATAAATTAATAGTTAAACTATAAAACAAAAAAATTCTAGCAAACAGAATTTATAACTTCTTTAAATATTTCCTTTTTAAATGAGAGACAAAGCAAATACAAATTACAAAACATCTAGAACATGAAAAGATACACACAAATGAGATGAGAGGTAGATTCAGAGACCCAGGGGCTTATTTCTCACTTCCACTCTTTTGGGCATAACTTAACAAAAGACTGACACAAATGCTCTGACTTGCAGAGAGACACCATAAACTTACTCTGATGTCATCATTCTAGACTGATAAAGCAGTTTAAAAACTCTCAGTGAATAATCTTAGCCCTTGGTTTGCAATTTTTCTTACAATGTCCCTGTATTTAATGATCTCTTGATATATTTATTGTTATTTAGAAGATGGTAATGATTGTGTCCCCTCATTTCTCTTTTGTTCACCTATGAATGTAAGTCACAATGTGGTTGTGGAACCTCTTCTTACAAATGTGCTATACCTTATTCCAGACCTACCTGGTAATAGAAGCAGGGACTTTTCTGGAGTTTTATAAGTTTTGGAGAACATAAACATTTTTAGTGTAGAATAACAGGAATTCAGTTATATTGTATGCTTTATCATTTCTCTAAGTTTTTGTTTAATATTTATTTATTCCCTTTTGTTGCCCCTGTTGTTTTATTGTTGTAGTTATTATTGATGTCATCATTGTTGGATAGGAAAGAGAGAAATGGAGAGAGGAGGGGAAGACAGAGAGGGGGAGAGAAAGATAGACACCTGCATACCTGCTTCACCGCTTGTGAAGTGACTCCCCTGCAGGTGGGGAGCTGGGGATTCAAACCGGGATCCTTATGCTGGTCCTTGCACTTTGCGTCAAATACAAAAGTGGATCTTTATGATTAGAGTTATTAAGTTTAGCTGAACCACTTGGATACTCAGAGTTTTCCACTTAACAACAAGAGGTCACCAGTAAATCTAATTAATAGGTGTCTGACAATCCAAGGGGAAAACATGACCATAGTATATTATAGCCCTGCATTTCTTACATTGACTGCTGATTCATCACTGGTTTAGATTCTGAAAGACAACCACAGTGATCCAATAGCTGAGGAAGAAGCAGGATATTGCAGTGAGTTAATCCAGGCCCTTGAGGGGCTGGAACAATACCTGAAGTCATTAAGACACTAGAACTCCTCAAAGAAGCAAATCACCTGAAACACAGAAATTACTGCCCATGGAAAATCCCAGATAGTGATACTTCTGGTAACCACAATTAGGAGGAAGTTAGGGTATTTGAGGACATTTTAACATGTATATACATTATTTCTGACAAACTAAAAAAATTATACATGGAAGTTGGACCACTTGAAATGCAGTAACTGTTTTATGTAATGTTAGAATGTCTGAGTCAATACTGAAACTCATGTTGCATTTCAGAAAATGTAAAAGATGGGGAGATAGGAACAAGGATAGGTCTAAGATAAGTTCTTCTACTCTATTCCTGACTGGACATGGCAGACATATTTGGTAACTGTAGGAACTTTTCCATTCAGAGAGACCGAGACAAAGACTTGAACTCTTGTTTGTATTCCTGAAATATGCTTTCGGCTTTTGACATTCTCTTCTTTTGTCTTAAACTGTTTTTGAATATTCAGGTGCTGAGTTGGTGTTTTTTTAATTTTTTTGATTCCCTTTTGTTGCCCTTGTTTTATTGTTGTAGTTATTATTGTTGTTAATGATGTCCTTGTTGTTGGACAGGACAGACAGAAACAGAGAGAGGAGGAGAAGACAGAGAGGGGCAGAGAAAGATAGACACCTGCAGATCTGCTTCAACGCTTGTGAAGGGACTCCCCTGCAGGTGGGGAGCCGAGGGCTCAAAAGGAGATCCTTAAGCTGGTCCTTGCACTTTGCACCACCTGCACTTTACCTGTTGCACTATATATAGCCTGACTCCCCTGAGTTAGTTTTCCATCACTGAATAAAAATTACTATAAACATGGAAGCTATATATAGAATTAAATCAGGGCCTCACACATGTGATATCTCTGTCCCTAGTTCAATTTTCAATTTATATTTTTAGAGAAAAGGAAATTTGGAACTAAAGACTCCGAAGCACTACCCATGAATGTCCACCTAATTTATTAAGGGCTTGACCTGAGGAGCTCTATCTTGGCCCCTCAATGACCCAGCCAGTAGCAGTTAGTTCCAGGAAAACTTTTGCCCCACTAGAGTACCAGTACACTTATGAAATACTCTTAAGAATGAAGGAGTGGATTTCTCTGAAAAGAAGGTGTGGAGGGCAAAGGGGGGAGTTCTAAAAGTAGTTGCCTATATTAGTTTCTGTTCCCTGCTTGCTTGTGAAAGTTGTAATTTTTGCCTGTATCATGATCTGTGTAACAAGGGCCATTGCTGCTTTTCTAGACACCGCCTTAGCTGTGAGACAGCCCCCCGCCAGGAAATAAGGACTTTAGTCTTTAGACTTTGGTCTGGAGTTGTCTTCCTTGCCTAAACCCTGCAACACCTGGTGCTTTCATGTGGAGTCAGTATGGAACCAGGGTGTCATGCATGCAAAACATGCAAATTTTCTTGAAGCACAACCTGGTTCTAGAACACTATATTATTACTGGCACTGTTTGATTATGTTATTTATTTTATGTCTGACATGAGTGACACCTAATTGTTTACAGGCTCTGTCCTCTTCTGATCTTTCTCACAAACTATTTAGGTTTTTAACATAAATTAATTTGTTGCAGATGTAGAATGAATTTTGTTTATTATTTATTCCCTTTTGATGCCCTTTATATTGCTATAGTTATTATTGTTGTTATTGATGTCGTTGTTGTTGGATAGGACAGAGAAAAATGTAGGGAGGAGGGGAAGAGAAAAGATAGACACCTGCAGACTTGCTTCACCACCTGTGAAGCGACTCATCTGCAGGTGGGGAGCCGGGGGCATGAAACGGGATCCCGGGGCTCAAAACGGGATCCTTATGCTGGTCCTTGCACTTTGCGCCACGTGTGCTTAACCCGCTGCACTATGGTTAGACTTCTAGGATGAAAGTTTTTGTACTTTTGTTTATTATGAGGCAAGGTATATTCTCAGTTCTCACACGATAGTCTCAGTCCATTTCTGATACCTCCTCCAACTTTCAAGTAAGCACAGAGAATCTACTTATTTAAAATCCCCATTATGCTATCATGATTTTCTATCAACAGATCAAAAAGAACTTTATTCTTGAAAAAGTCTTATTATTCGACTGACCCACCCAGTTAATAAGTCATTTTGAACTATGTAAGATCTGCTGTTCAGCTGTATACTTTTTCTTATTTAAAAATATGAATTATGGGGGCTGACTGATGGTGCACCTAGTTGAATACACATGTTACTACGTAAAAGGACCCTGGTTCAAGCCCACTCGTTCCCCACCTGTAGGAAGGAAACATCACTAGTGGTAAAGCAGTGCTGCACATTTGTATCTTTCTCTTCCTTCTCGATCTCCCACTTCTATCTCAGTTTTGCTCTGTCTTTATCAAATAATTAAGTACAAAATAAAATCTTAAACATGAGTCAATATAAAAAATCATTGTCAAGTCCAGAGTACATATTAGCTCTAATTGGGTAAATCCATGTCTCATTTTCCATCACTAAATGTTGGGTTTTAATATTTTTATATATGTGTATCAGTAATTAAGATTTAAAAAAAGTTAGACTGGGCGGGGTAGATAGCATAATGGTAATGCAAAGAGACACTCAAGCCAGAGGTTTTGAAGCACCAGATTCAACCCTAGCACCACAATAATCCAAAGATGAGCTGTGCTCTGGTAAAAAAGAAGAAAGAGGAGGAGGAGGAGGAGAAGAGAAAGGAAAGAAAATTAGACTAATATGAGTAGTACAAGATGATAAGAACTGGAAGAACTTATTAAATCACTACCAACTCTCCACATATTCACAAAACTTTAAAGTAGATTAAAAATATGATCAGAGCACCAACAGAGGGAAAATATTAGCTGTGTACTTTTGTGACAACCAAATATATGTAAATCAATATTTACTCAACCAAATTATTAGAGTTAAGGTAAAAAAGAAAGACAGAAAGAAAGAAAGGAAGAAAGAAAGAAAGAAAAAATAAATCTACCAACTATAAAAGAGAACTAAATGGAAAAGTAGACTCATCTTTCAATTTATAACCCAAGAAAAACTACTTATACATGGAAGAGACAGTGTAATGGTTATACAGACAGAGTTCCAAGTTCAGTCCTTTACACCTGCATAAACCAGAGCTGAGCAGTGGTCTGGTAAAAAAAAAAAAAAAAAAGAAAGAAAGAAAGAAAAGAAAAGAAAAACTAGTTAAAAACAAGTTAAAAGCTATTTAAAAGCTATTGTAAACATTACTTGTGTAGTTAAACAAAACAATGTAATAGAAACATTGACAATATTATTAGCACATACTAGATCCAAAATCAAAAATTTCCTGCTATCTGAAAACATTTCTCCCAAATCATATCTTGCTATGGATAAAATCAGTATCTTCTCAAATGAACTACACGAAGGTGATTATTAAAAGCAAGACATTTAAAGACACTAGCAGAGCTCACATAGGTAGTGTGTTTGCTTTATCATCCTCGCGATCCCAGATTTGAGTCCAGGCCCTACCATGATGTAGGAAACTTTAATGTTGCGGGGTCTATTTCTGTCTTATTATTATGTCTCTGTTTCTGGATAAGAAAGTCAGGTTGGAGTGGTGAAGCCCCAGTGAGCATACACTACATATACTAGAGTCTATGAATAGTTTCAGGAGGGCTACAAAATTAAAAAAAAAATAATAAGCTATTTATTTGATATTTGTAGAAGAGTTGGTTTAACTTTATTATTCAAGAAAATCATGCTCTGTAACACCCTTTATTTGACTTTGTAACATATGTTAAAGCATTTACATCATGTGTCCTTGGTATCTTCAGATAAATATTCATGGGGAATAAAAGGGAAAAGAAACAGTTGGATACATGATGACCAATGTAGCCTTGAGTAGCGACTTTTCAAAATAGAACTGCTAAATTCACTGAGTTTATTTAATTGAATTTGAAATCTTTTCAAGCTGTCTACTTTCAAATGTCCCCAAAAGTAAAGTTTTAATCAGATAACTCTGAAATAATCCTAAAGAACAGGAATAAGTTTTATGTCTACATTACTCAGATATTTTGAAATTAAGGATAAGAGTGACTGACATTTTGTTGCACTGAATTTTAGAAAGATTTCATTTGAAAATATTTCCAGACATTTAACAAGTCCAAAATGTGGCAGGATTTATCCTTTCCCAATTTAGATGTCTAATTTGACTAATGAGGCAGAGTTTTTCATTTGACAATGTTTCCATTCTGAATTTTTGTTGGCTTAATTGCCCTTATGATCAAGACAGTAACATAGAACACTCATCTTGACATAACTCTCTCTTTTGTTCTATGTGAATAATTTATGGATTGTTTATTTCGTAGGCAGCTGCTGTTAATAATAATAAGCACCAGCTGTTTAACTGTCACAAGGTTTATTTAAACTTTGTTTCCTGATTCTTTGTGTTTAGTTAAATTTGATAACAAAGGTATAAGTCTCTTCCTTTCCTTTCTCCCATCCCTACTGGAAATCATAAGTTGGCTGGAGATGGCATCTAACAAAACCCAGGAAAAATGAAAATACCTTTGCATGCATGATTAAATAAGAAAGGACATGTGAGAGACAAATGAAACATAAATAAACCCATAGCTTATTTTGAAAATCTGAGGTCATTAAAATAAGTAAAGAAAGGGTTATAGTAAGGGAAGAAATTCAAAGTCCTGAGGAAAAAAGGTAGGGTACTTTGACAGTGAAGGAGGTATGCTAACCTATATTGGGAAAATGTAAAATTGTACATCTTAGACAACAAAGCTCTTGCAAACCAAAATTTTCTTAATAAAAACCAATTTAAAAGAAAAAAATATACAGATAAAAGACTAATCAGCTTATCATCTGATTTGATTTTTTTTATCTTCATTTATTTTGAATAGAGACAGAGAGAAATTGTGAGGTGAGGAGGATATAGTACAGAAGAGAAACAGAGAGACACCTGCCCTGTTTCACCACTCTTGAAGCTTTCCCTGTGCAGGTGGGGACCAGGGGCTTGAACCCAGATCCTTGCACACTGTAATGTGTGTGCTTAACCAGGTGCGCCACCACCTGGCCCCTCTACCATCTGATTTAATATAAATTGTATGTCCTTTAGGAAAACTATCAGTTTTTCAGTGTATGTTTTTAACCATATGCTATCAACTAATAAATCACAATGATAAAATAATCTGTAGCAAAAAATTAGCATAAGGGGGCCAGGTGGTGGCACACCTGGCTGAACTCACATATTACCATGTGCTAGGACCCATATTTGACCTCCCCAGTTCCTTCCTGCAGGGGCAAAGTTTTGTAAGTGGTGAAGCAGTGTTGCAAGTATCTCTCTGCCTCTCTCCCTATAACCCTCGATTTCTGTCTGTCTCTATCCAATAAATGCACTTAAAAAAACAAAGAGAGAGAAAGGGAAAGTTAGGATTCTGATAACTTCAGTTTGGCAGCCCACTTGGAATCACATTACTTCAAATATAACTTTTTCATAATGCTAACCCAGGCACAAGTAGATAATTAGAAATGGCAGTTACTTAAAATAAATAAAAAGCGAATGGTCAGAAGAAAGTGTTCACAGCAGGAATAAGAAGGTCAATGATAAAGACCTTATTATCAGTCACATCATAGTGACTTCCATGAGAGAATGAAATTTACCTAAATTTAAATATTCAGAAAAGATGGAGCAAATGCAAAGGTGATGTATTCTAAGAAAAGCACATTCACAAAGGACATTATAAGGTTTGTTGTAAGCTACTGATAGCACACAAAGCAGAGTGACCTTAGCCAAACTCTACTGCAAGCTGTTTTGTAACCCCACTAGTATTTTCTCTTGACAGTGGACTGGTAGAAACACTTGCTTCCCAGTTCACTGATAGACATTAATTAAAATGGACACAAGAAATAATAAACTGCAAGTCAAATTCCCCTGTAGTGTAAGCATTGATAATAGTGAAATAAGAGACAAGTCTAGCAGATGGAGACTTGTCTCAAGTGGCCTCCCCCAGGGCTCTGTTCTGGCTCCTACGCTATTTAATATTTACATCAATGACATCCCAGTAACTTCTTCAAGGAAGTTCATCTACGCCGATGACATCTGCTGTGCAACTCAGGCATCCAAGTTCGACATCCTTGAGGAAACACTCACGAAAGACATGTCTCTGATATCTGATTACTGTAAAAAATGGCGACTAATCCCTAGCACTGCAAAAACGGTATCATCTGTTTTCCATCTACACCATGCCTCGGCCTCGAGTGAGCTTAATGTGCAGCTTGGCGATACGAGAATCCGGCATGAAGCCCAGCCAGTCTATCTTGGCGTTACTCTCGATCGCACTCTGTCATTTCACGAACATCTCATAAAAACTGCAGCAAAGGTGGGCGCGAGGAATAACATCATTGCAAGACTGGCCAGCTCCTCATGGGGCGCGAGCGCTTCCACACTACGATCATCATCTCTGGCATTATGCTATTCCACTGCAGAATACTGTGTTCCAGTATGGTTCCGTAGCCCCATGTCCACTTGGTCGATTACAAATTATATTCCTCCATGAGGATAATTTCTGGAACCATCCGTTCCACCCCGGTTCCATGGCTGGCAGTTCTTAGCAACATCGCCCTGCCAGATATTCGTCGGGATGCGGCATCATCTAAGTTCATTTCCCACGTCTACGCTCGACCAGACCTGCCAATATTCGCCCACCCTGTCCAATGCTTGACGTCTCGTCATCCAATCTGGTCCCCTATGCCTACAATGAACTCCTCTGTTCCAGACTCTTGGAAACAGAGTTGGCAGTCAGCTGAGGTAAAGAACAAACACCTCATCACAGACCCCTGCAAGCGTCAACCTGGCTTTGACCTAGCACATTATGATTGGGCCCTCCTCAATCGCTATCGAACAGGCCATGGCCGGTGCGCTGCTATGTTCCATCTCTGGGGAACCAGAGATGACCCGAACTGCCCCTGCGGCTCCAGACAGACTATGACCCACATAGTCAACGACTGCCACCTCTCCAGATTCAAAGGAGGTCTCAAAACTTTACATCAGGCTCAACCTGACGCTGTTGACTGGCTATGGAAGAAGGGCAAACGCTAGAAGAATAGTGAAATGAAATCATTTATAGCAACATTCAACAGAAGTTATATACACAATTGCAAAAAAAATTAACTATCATGTTACGAAAATTATTACTAACTCAAGGAAGTGTAATATCAACCATCAAGTATGAAACTTAAAAATTTAGTAACTTTGGTAGTCGGGCTGTAGTGCAGCAGGTTAAGCGCAGGTGGCACAAAACCCAAGGACCGGGTAAGGACCCCGGTTGGATCCCCCAGCTCCCCACCTGCAGGGGAGTCACTTCACAAGCGGTGGATTAGGTCTGTAGGTATCTATCTTTCTCTCCCTCTCTCTGTCTTCCCCTCCTCTCTCCATTTCTCTCTGTTCTATCCAACAACAAGGACATCAGTAATGACTATAAAAATAAAACAGCAAGGGCAACAAAAGGGAATCAATATTTATTAAAAAGAAATTAGTGGGAGTTGGGTGGTGGTGCACCGGGTTAAGCGTACGTGGTGCAAAGTGCAAGGACCAGCAGAAGAATCCTGGTTAGAGCCCCCTGCTCCCCACCTGCAAGGAAGTCGCTTCACAGGCGGTGAAGCAGGTCTGCAGGTATCTGTCTTTCTCTCCCCCTCTCTGTCTTTCCCTCCTCTCTCCATTTCTCTCTGTCCTAGCCATCAACAATGATGACATCAATAACCACAACAATGTTAAACAACAAGGGCAACAAAAGGGAAAATAAATTTTAAAAAAAAATTAAAAAGAAATTAGTAACTTCATATCTGTGAAAGTGAGTAAAAAAGTATGCACTTTTCTTCTAAAATGCATGCTTAACTCATTGTTTAAGCCATGTTCATTATTATTTGCTTTTTGGTGAAATGCATATAATGTAAAGATGGCATGGTACTTCCTTGTATCTTATCAGAAATATTTAACAGTGAAAGTAAATGTGTATTTAGCTTTTGGTGTTTTGACCTTTAATTGTTTATGCTAGCTTACACATTTCTTTCTTTCTCTCTCTCTCTCTCTCTCTCTCTCTTTCTTTCTTTTTTTCTTTCTGTTCATAGCATGTAAAAAGGCATGACATCTACTCTGAGATACTTCCTGAATTCCAATTATATTACTGTCTTCTTGGTTTTCACATAGTTCATTGTGGTCAACAGCTAATGAAAAGCAGTATCTTGCAGAAGACTGAAATGCCCCAAAATACTTTAGAATATTAAGAATATCATACTTTGTCAAAATACTGAATGTCCTCCTCCAGAATGCTACTTTCATTGTATAGAAAAATGATTTTTGGACTCAGACTCTGACATTTGGGTTTCACATTGGTTACCTCAGCAAGAACAATTATTTCTGTGAAGTTTCCGTTTTCAAATTAAGGTATTACTTGGATACCTTCATTTTAATTAATTAATTTATTTATATGATAAGACAGAAACAAAGTGAGAGAGAAAGAGGATATAGGGAGGGAAAAAGAACGAAATAGAGACACTTGAAGAATACTTTACTGATCAAGACGCTTCCCCCTGTAGGTGGGGACCAGAAGCTTGAAATTAGGTTTTGCACATTTTAACATATGTGCTCAACTAGATGCACCACCTCCCAGCCCCTAGGATATCTTCTAAGTTTAGCATTTAAATTAATTAATTAAAATTAATTTAATTTAATTAATAAATTAAATTAATTAATTTGTTTATATGACAAGTGTATATATACATCATGTGAGCTGTTTTATGGGAAAATGGTGTGTAAAAATAACAAATGTCCATACAAAAATCATTTCAGTTCTGTGATATTTTTATCTGTCTTTGTTTGTTTGCCTTCATGATTATCTCTGGGGCTCAGTGCCAGCACTATGAAACCACTGCTCCTGGGGGCCATTTTTTTTCCATTTTATTGGATAGGACAGAGATATTTAAAGGAGAGGTGGAGATAAAGAGAAAGAGAAAAAGAGCCACCTTTAGATCTGCTTTAGTCTTCCTGAAGTAAACTCCCTCTAGGTGGGGACAGGGGTACAAACACCCATCCTTGAGCTCAGTACTGGTGTACCACCGCTTGCCCTCCTTGTTGTCTTTTTATCTGAAAAAAATGGCTCGATATGGTGAAGCCATAGTACCTACTGAAAAATAAATAAATAACCACAAAAATAAATAAGAGAACATGTAGTTGAGCATACACATTGGGATGCACAGGAACTCAATTTCAAGTCCCTACTCTCCACCTACAGGGAGGAAGCTTCAGGAACTATAAAGCATGCCTGCAGGTGTCTTCTCACTCTCTCCCTCTGTTTCCCCCTTCCTCACAATTTCCCTCTGCCCTATCAAATACAACAGAAAAATGATGGGGGTGGGAGCGGCAACCTAGAGCAGTACATTGGTAGTGTGGGCACTCCCCCACCCCAGTAATAGCCCTTGTAGCAACAAAAATAAACACACAAATAAATTTCTTTCTTTCTTTCTTTCTTTCTTTCTTTCTTTCTTTCTTTCTTTCTTTCTTTCTTTCTTTCTTTCTTTTGGCAGACTGCCACATGCAGTGCCTCATTTAGTATTTGGATGTGTCTGGAGTCTTGGAAACTTGACTACCCTAAGTTCTACAAATGGACCTTGAGAGCTAGTTTGGACATTCTAGCAGGAGAGTACAGCTACTCCTATACCCTAGACCAAAGACTGGTCCATCTCTATTTGGGAAAGCTGTTCTCTTAACCTAGCGCACAACTTTGGGAGGGACTCACATGGAGCTGTGAGGGAGGAAGGGGTCAACCGCCTAACCAGCCAGATCAGCTGAATCAACCCTGAAGATCAGTGTAAGTGACAAATGTTGCAGCCAGATCACCCTCACAAGCAAAACAAATATTTTTCTCAAAAGAATGAAATTCCTATGTTCATAGCAGTGTAATCTGTAATAGTCAAAACTTTAAAGCAGCCTATGTGTCCAACAACAAATGAGTGGCAAGAAAGTTGATGTATATATATATATATATATATACACAGTGGACTACCACTCAGCTATTAAGAATGACAAACTCACTTTCCTCACCTCATGTTGGATACAGTTTGAAGGCATTACATTCAGTGAGATAAGCCAGAAAGAGAAGGATGAACATGAGATGATCTCACTCAGAGACAGAAGTTGATAAATATGAATAGGAAGGGAAAACACAAAATGAATCTTGCACTGACTTTAGTGTATTGTACCAAAGCCAAAGATTCTGTAGAGGGAGTGGGTTTTCAGGTTCAGGTGCATGATGTTGGTGGAACCTAGGCTGGGGGTAAGGGTGAAGGAGAAAGACAGGCTGGGAGTATGGATTGACTTGCCAATGGCCATGTTCAATGGAGAAGCAATTACAGAAGCCAGATCTTCTATCTTCTGCACCACAGATCCTGGGTCTATACTCCTAGAAGGAAAAAGAATAGGCGAACCATCAAGGGAGGGAGCTGGATATGGGACTCTGGGGTGGGCAATATGTGGAAATGTACCTCTCCTATCCTATAGTCCTATCAATATTTCCATTTTATAAATAAAATTTAAAAACTAGTATAGTCATGGGGTCTTTGGAACTAAAATAGGACTACTATCTACAAAACTGAGACCCCCCCAACTCTTCATCTGAACTATTCCAGCCTTTAGGTTCATGATTATTAAACAATTTGTTTGACTCTATATGTTAACTGTCTTTTCAGCCACCAGGTTCCAGATGCTAACATGATGCCAACTGGACTTGCCTGGGCAGACGACCCCACAGATGTGTTCTGGAGCCCCGCTTCCCAGAACACTGCCCCACTAGGGAAAGAGAAGGGGGGGGGCTAGGAGTATAGATCCACCTGCCAATGCCCATGGTCCGAGGGGAAGCAATTACACCTCCTACTGCACCCCATAATGACCCTGGGGCCATACTCCTAAAGCAATAAAGAATAGGAATGCTATCAGGAAAGGGGATGGAATATGCAGCTTTGGTGGTGGGAATTGTGTGAAGTTGTACCCCTCTTATCCTATGGTTTTTGTCAGTGTTTCCTTTTTATTTATTTATTTATTTATTTCCTTTTGTTGCCCTTGTTTTATTGTTGTAGTTATTATTGATGTCTTCGTTGTTGGGTAGGACAGAGAAAAATGGAGAGAGGAGGGGAAGACAGAGAGGAGAAGAGAAAGGTAGACACCTGCAGATCTGCTTCATCTCTTGTGAAGTTACTCCCCTGCAAGTGGGGAGCCAGGGGCTTGAACTGGGATCCTTATGCTGGTCCTTGCGGTTCATGCTACGTGCCCTTAAACCGCTGTGCTACCGTCCGACTCCCCAGTGTTCCCTTTTTATAAATAAATTTTTTTAAAAAAATACTAAGATTATATCACATATATAAAATCTAGAAACAAAAGTGTTTTGACAAAAATTGAGAAATGTTACACATACACCAACAACTATATTTACTACAAGCCACTAATCCCCCCATAAAGAAATAAACATTTTTAAGAGAATGAATAACATCACATCAGTATTTTATAGTATATTAAAATATGATATGACAGGTGGCTTATTAACCCTTTGATGTTAAGTAATTTAGTAATTTAGCCTTTTTGGAAACAAAAGTGAATAAATAAATATTTTTCTTAAAAGACTGAAAGTTCTATGTTCATAGCAGTACAATTTATAATACAGTCTTAAATTTGCTATAGCCAAAAGAATACATGGGAACCAAAGGTTTCAAGTTTGAATGTTAGCAGTTATCGTCTAGTTAAATTGTATATGCTACATACATACAATCTGTTGATTTTAATAAACCTTAATTCCTTTCTATAAGTTGAAAAGTAATTATGCTATGCATATTCAGTTGTGGATATTCAGATAGCTATGGCTATTTGCTAATGCCATGGTTCCTAAAGGAGGTGTTCCAACAACTGCCTTAAAAGTATTTTGTCACATATTTAATAAGTAACTTTTACCTGTAGAATAGCTATAATCACAAAATTATTACATAGTTATTGAGATCAGCCAGAAAGGGAAAGAAGAATATGGGATGATCTTATTCATAGACAGAAGTTGAAAAACAAGATCAGAAGGGAAAACACAAAGCAGAACTGGAGTTGGTATATTGCACCAAAGTAAAAGACTCTGGGGTGGGGGCCAGAGGAGGGGCTTCAGATCCTAGAAGAGAAAGGAAGTTGGAATTGTTATGGGGAAAACTGAGAAATGTTACACATGTAAAAACTATTGTATTTTATTTTACTATTGACTGTAAACCATTAATCCCCCAATAAAGAAATTTAAAATTGTTTATATAAGTGCAAAATAATGAACAAGTATACACTTGTTAAATTATGAAAATATATTTATTATTTTTAATATGCCAGAAATGATGAAGTTGAGATATTAGAGGCTATGACTTTTGATGAAGAAAAGGTACTAAGTCAATGTTGACTACTATAGCAAGAGAATAATGAATAAAAAAAGTTCTGAAAGATGGATTGAAAGGGTCTTGGGACTAGTGAAAAGAGGTATGAAGACAATATTAAGCTCTCACACTACCCAAAGATAGAGGATAGTAGACAGATGGACAGTATGTAGATGCACAGATATATTAAAAATCTGGATTGGAGTTTAGAATCTTTTCTGATTCTGACTCTTAAGGTAATTCTCTACCATCAATGTATCTGATTCTCTACAACCTACCTTAAAGAGACAAGGACTGTGCCATTGTAAGATGAAAGAAGTAATAATGATACAGATAGAGATTTGACTCATAAATGAAGACTTGAAAGGATACCATAGTGGGTAAAAATCAGGGTTCTGTTCCTGATAAAGGGTCTTGGGAATGTGACTGGAAATGGTCTTTAAATTTTCAAATTTTGCTCTTTAGCAAATAAATTTTAATATTAAATCACAGATATGTCAATATTTTATTAAACTGTGTTCCTATTAAAAACTATGGATTCAGTTCAATTATTTGATTTTTCTGACCTTCATTTTTTCATATATACAAAATGGAACAGAGTGCCTACTTCTATGAATTCAATATTGTCAGAATTAAGTGAGATAATGTATATAGGCTGTTAGAGCTATCTCTTCTTGTGAAAGGCTAAGAATTGAATAAAAGTTATAACTTTGCATAGAAGCCGTACACCATTCTTTCTATTTTCTAGACAATTTTTGTTTACAACTCTCTGGGCTTATGTTAGCTGATTCTAGGTCCATGTTACCACCAATTGCCTGTAAAGAGCAGTTGACATATTATATTAGTACTGTAGTAGATGCACTAAAGGACATTATTCTTTGAGACCAAGAATGTACTATGAATTCATTCGAAAAACATAGCAACCACAGATATGTGGCAACAGCTGAATTAGACTTGCATTGTTCTCAAACACCAAAATCAAATTAAGTGGCTATACTATTAATAGAACTACTTATTCAGCTCTTTTTCTCTTTAAGGCACTTTATAAACATTAACTAATTAATCCTTACACTGTTATGAGGTAGATAAATAATTGTTAGCGCTTGGTTTGAGGAAACCAAGGTTAAGGTTAAGTGGTTTGCTTGCTCAGGGCAATTGTATGAGGCAATATTTAAGTCCCAAATTAGAGTTTTTTAATTTATATTAATTTATTTTGAACACTGTATTGAACTGTAATGATAGTTTATCAAATTGTATTACTCTTCACTCTTTATGCCATATAATGGAAGCAAAAATACAATTTATTTTTGAGTAAATGAAAAAAGGTAGAAATTTTCTAGAATTACTGATTCTCATAGTTCCTTTTGACATGTGCTATTTCCAATAATAGAATTGAAAGCGATACAAATGGTAGGATCTTTTTCTCTATTGATCTTGATATACCCAATCTATATGGTAGTAAAACTCTTGCTTCTTCTTCTTCTAGCGTTTGCCCTTCTTCCGTAGCCAGACAACAGCGTCAGGTTGAGCCTGATGTAAAGTTTCGAGACCTCCTTTGAATCTGGAGAGGTGGTAGTCGTTGACTATGTGGGTCATAGTCTGTCTGTAGCCGCAGGGGCAGTTCGGGTCGTCTCTGGCTCCCCAGCGATGGATCATAGCAGCGCACCGGCCATGGCCTGTTCGATAGCAGTTGAGGAGGACCCAATCATAACGTGCTAGGTCAAAGCCAGGTTGACGCTTGCAGGGGTCTGTGATGAGGTGTTTGTTCTTTACCTCAGCTGACTGCCAACTCTGTTTCCAAGAGTCTGGAACAGAGGAGTTCAGTGTAGGCGTAGGGGACCAGATTGGATGACGAGACGTCAAGCATTGGACAGGGTGGGCGAAGATATCCGCGTATATTGGCAGGTCCGGTCGAGCGTAGACGTGGGAAATGAACTTAGATGATGCCGCATCCTGAAGAATATCTGGCGGGGCGATGTTGCTAAGTACTGGCAGCCATGGAACCCGGGTGGAACGGATAGTTCCAGAAATTATCCTCATGGAGGAATATAATTTGGAATTGACCAAGTGGACATGGGGGCTACGGAACCATCCTGGGGCACAGTATTCTGCAGTGGAATAGCATAATGCCAGAGATGATAATTGTAGTGTGGAAGCGCTCGCGCCCCATGAGGAGCTGGCCAGTCTTGCAATGGTGTTATTCCTCGCACCCACCTTTGCTGCAGTTTTTATGAGATGTTCTTGAAATGACAGGGTGCGATCGAGAGTAACGCCAAGATAGACTGGTGTTACTAAGTGCTTAAGAAAAACATCTTCGAGGTAGTAACTCAGCAATTGATTCTTTTCCATACTTCAGAATGTCATCTTACTCATTCTCCAAATTTCTGTGCTTATTAAAAGCAACAGAACAATCAAATCAGGAGATTAAGTGATGCTGGAAGATCATGGACTTAATGGAATCTAGAAAACAAAGTATTAGGGATAGGGGAGGAACAGTAGGGACAAAAGTGACCCCCCCCATGAACTTTGATGAAGGGATACTGAGGCTTCTATGGGTGTAGGGGTGGTACTATGATTTTTGAAGATGTTCAAATTATATATCAAAGATGTATGGATTTGTAAACCGTTATGCAAAGAACAAATAATGACTACATAATTTTTCCCTCCAGGGTTATTGCTGAGGCTCAGTGCCTGCTCTATGAATCCACTGCTCCTAGAGGCCATTCTTTCCATTTTATTGGATAAGACAGAGAGAAATTGAGGGAAAAGGGGAAGATAGAGATGGGCAGAGAAAGACAGAGAAATCTGCAGACCTGCTTCACCACTTGTGAATTGTCCCCCTGAGCAGGAGGGTAGCTGGGAGCTCAAACCAAGATGTTTGCCCAGGTCATTGTGCTTCATACCATGTGTGCTTAACTGGGTGTGCTATGTCCTGACTCCCATAATATTTTTTTAAAGCAACAGATCAAAATGTAATTGGTGCTTCCTTACTCTGTCACAATTGACTCCATGATATTTCTGCTCTTTTCAAACTCTTCTCTGCTATTCAATAGTAATTTTGTAATTCTGAATTCATTATATAGGAGCACCACATCACTGGAGAAATCTACTGAGACTCTGGACCATTTTTGTGAATTTACATCTCTCTCATGCATCATCTTCTCTTTGAACACAAAACAAAATAATGTGTAGTAGAGTAATACATGAGTGAGGTCTTAGAGTCAAATTCATTCACAAAACATACAGGCAATTATGTTTTATGATTGTTCAATGAGAAATATATATATATCCTGGGCAGAGGATAGATAGCATAATGGTTATGCAAATAGACTCTCATGCCTGAGGCTCCAAAGTCCCAGGTTCAATCCCCTGCACCACTATAGGCCAGAGCTGAACAGTGTTCTGGTAAAAAAAAAAAAAAAAAAAAAAAGAAAGAAAGAAAATGTATCCCAGGAGTAGGGAGGTAGTGCAGCAGGTTAAGCTCAGGTGGCACAAAGTGCAAGGACTGTTGTAAGGATCCCGGTTCTATCCCCCAGCTCCCCACCTGCAAGAGAGTAGCTTCACAAGTGGTGAAGCAGGTCTGCAGGTGTCTGTCTTTCTCTCCCCCTCTCTGTCTTCCATCCTCTCTCCATTTCTCTCTGTCCTATCCAACAATGACAATAACAACAACAATAAAACAATAAGGGCAACAAAAAGGAGTGTGTGTGTGTGTGTGTGTGTGTGTGTGTGTGTGTGTGTGTTATGCTCAGAGGTTCGGCTCCCAATCATACACAAGGAAGTCCAGAGTCACATGCAAGACAAGAGCCTTTATTAGCAAGCTTAAGCTTTGGTCACCAGAGCCTCCATGCAGGGGAAGTCTTGTGACCCAGAACATTTTTCATCTCAGCTTTTTATAGTTAGCAAAGGGTGGGTACAAGTGGGGGTGTTTACTCGGAACAAGGAACAGTTGGTTTGGGATCAACGGCTGTTCTCCTTTCTCGATATTTGGGGACTTTCCTGCTCGTCTCTGATTGGTTGGGTTCAGGGTGGAACTTTTTGTGTTTTTTCCAGTAACTCAGGGTAGGGCTGAGGTCATACCTAACATGGCAGAGGGTGTCCAAAATGGAGTCACTTTTGGTGCCCTAGATCTTTTCTCTGATATCTCTCTCTCTCTCTCTCTCTCTCTCTCTCTCTCTCTATATATATATATATATATATATATATATAATCTATATCCAAAAATAAATCTTATTTATGACAGAATTTTTGTAAGTACTTGGAAAAGAAATAGTGGCAGAAAGAAAGATGCTGTGATGCCTTCATCCAAGGTAAACTTTTGAAATTGGTTACAGCTTTTATTACTTGTGAATTTCCTCACATTTAGTTTTATCATTTGCTTCTGATTTTCCTCATGTTTACCCTACCAAATGAAAATCTTAGCTGTTCATCAGCATCTATCTCTTCTAATCTTGTTATCAATTACATGTCATCAGAAATTCTATGTCTTCCTAAAATCTCACATTTTGGCACACTTCTGTAAGAGTGAGTATATACTGGGTCAAAAGTTTAGGAAGGAGGGTGGGAGAGATATCACAATGGTTATGAAATAGACTACCATGTCTTGTGCTCCAAGGCCTCAGGTCCAATTCCTCATACCACCATAAACCAGAGCTGAGCAGTGCTCTATTAAAAGAAAAAACAAATAGATAAAATAAAAGGTTTAGGAAAGAACCTTTGTGAATATAAATATAATATAAATGTAAATAATAAATATATTATAATATAATCATATAAATATGATTAATAAATAATATAATAAATAACATAAATATAATTCATATAGTATAATAAATAAATAATATAAATATAATTTTCAGCATAAATTGGTGACATATCATCTTTATAATTAATACTTTATGTTATCTCTACATGAAGCCAGGTAATTTCTTATTTGTTTTCCTTAATTACAGAAACAAAAAAAAATTGTTTTTAAAAGACCCCACCAATGTGTCCTGGAGCTCAGCTTCCCCAGAGTCACACCCTACTAGGGAAAGAGAGAGGCAGACTGGGGGTATGGACCGACCAGTCAACGCCCATGTTCAGCGGGGAAGCAATTACAGAAGCCAGACCTTCTACCTTCTGCATCCCTCAACGACCCTGGGTCCATGCTCCCAGAGGGATAGAGAATGGGAAAGCTATCAGGGGAGGGGGTGGGTTATGGGGATTGGGTGTTGGGAATTGTGTGGAGTTGTACCCCTCCTACCTTATGCTTTTGTTCACTAATCCTTTCTTAAATAAAAAATAAAAAATTAAAAAAAAAAAAGTCTTTGATCCTATTGACATGGCACTTTTCTGGTATTTTACAAATGGTTACTTAAATTCAAATCTTGTGAAAAAATTATTTTAAATATAATTTTTTTCCACATTTGTCCTCTTAGTGCCTCTTGAGCTCCCTATAAAAACATGAAGAAGAAATTCTCAGAACTATTAACTCCCAGTAGATGGTAACCAAACCGAGTTAGTAGGACTCCAAAAGGATTTCTTTTAGAGTCTTGCTATTGCAAGTTGGCCTGGTGTATCATACACTGAATAGAGATGTGATCATGTAGCATTCACTCGCGCCTATTTTCTGTACTTATGTAAATAATATTAAAGCAGAATTGCTGATGATATGGAGATAAGAAGGCACCCGTAATGGAATAATCAGCCCTTTGCAGTTCGGTATGACTCGGAAAGAAGAGATGCATGTCAATCAAGTAAACAACATGAAAAATAGTCAAATTTGAAAGATACTGTTACTATCATTGCTGGAAAATAAAAACCAAAACAAAAGAACACTAACAGCAAAAAGATACATGTTAAGGCAGAGGTAGATAGCCTAATGGCTATGCAAGCCGACTCTCATGCCTGAGGCTCTGAGGTCTCATGTAAATTAAATCTCCCTGCCCCAACCCCCCACCCCACTCCAGCAACACCTTATGCCAGAGCTGAGTAGTGCAAGGAAGGAAATCCAGAAATACATTCTAAAGAGCATGCGATTATGCCTCACAGGACTTGATGTTGCTGTAGAGGAAGGAGCTGAGGGTATTAGTCAGATCAGTTAATAGAATGGTAGACTAAAATAAACCCCAAAGAACCAGATAATAAAAGAGCCAGGGGAGGGGGATAAAGAGAATAAAATCGTAACTTACCTCTCAACACAGGTAGAGAAAGAAAAATAATCTCTTTCTAGGAGCCCAGGATGTGATTCAGCAGGTAGAGAGCATGTCTTTCATGTGTGAGGCCCTGAGGACATTCCTAGTCAGCACATAAAAAGAGAGTGGGCGTGAGGGAGGATCCTTCTAATTACTGGGATTTGATGATCCATGAGGAAACTCATTTCTCAAGTGTTTGGTATAGCAATGCAAGTTTACCCATACTTGAATTCCTGAAAACTTACATAACTGAGATTTTTCTGAAATCACAAGTCTTTTCTTTTTTGCTTTTTTTTTTTTTAATTTTTTTAAATTTATTCTCCCTTTTATTGCCCGTGGTTTTTTATTGTTGTTGTAGTTATTGTTGTTGTTGATGATGATGATGATGATGTCGTCGTTGTTAGGGCAGAGAGAAATCGTGAGAGGAGTGGAAGACAGAGAGGGAGATGAAGATAGACACCTGCAGACCTACTTCACAGCCTGTGAAGGGACTTCCCTGCAGGTGGGGAGCCAAAACTCAAAAGGAGATCCTTTCTCTGGTCTTTGAGCTTTGCCACACGCGCTTAACCCGCTGCACTACCACTCGAACCCCGTCCCCTTTTTGCCTTTTTTTTCTTAGTTATTATTTTTTTAATGCTTCCAGGGTTACCACTGGGGTTCAGGCCGGCACTACAAATCCACTACTCCTGGAGGCCATTTTTCCATTACTATTTATTTATTTATTTTTTTTACTTTATTGGATAGGACAGATAAGACAGAGAGATACAGAGTAAGGATGAGTAGAGAAGGGAATAGAAAGACACCCGCAGCTCTGCTTCACCGCTTGAGAAGCGACTCCCCATACATGCACTGCAGGTGGGGAACTGAGGGCTTGAACAGGAATCCTTGCCTGGGTCCTTGAGAACCTGGTGTGCCTCCATCCGACCCCCAACCACAGTGAATGTTGAAAACTGAAGGAAGACTACTAAGGAGGCTGGGAAATGTGAGAAATTAACTACTAAATTGAATACCAGACTGAAATTTCTAATCAGTGTAAACAGGGCTGAAAATGACTGGGAAGCAGAGTTAAGCTTGATATATAGTAGCACTGATGATCTGGAAGGGCAGTTTGACAGAAAGTGGATGAAAGCAATAATCGACAGGATTAATTTTTTTTCTTATTTGCATCTTCACTGAATTCTGACTGTTCAGTAAATTAATAGAATGGCATTTTTTAATAATAACAAAATTGTCAATTAACCATTTCAATACAGAATTATTCTAGCATTGTATTTGAAGAGTAAACCACCTGTAATGTTTCTGAAAAACTATTTTATTTCATATTCTTGATTACATTCTTGTAATGTTTCCTTTATTATGGCCACTTCTTTTGGTAATTTATCTTGATGTGCTTTTAGGTGTTCTATCAGTAGTAAACATGTGAAATGAATAATCATTACATGTAACATGAGATTATAATTTAATACTCATTGCTACCTAACAAATTGAGAGTCATTGTTATTCGGGAAACAACAAAAGGGTTCTTTCATGCCACCCAAAACAAGTAAGCTTTCCTTAACCCCTTTTGTATTTTTCTTATCAAAGCAATTTTAACCTCCTGTGCTAAGAAACTAAAGACAAGAAATAAGGTACAAAATATCATATAGAATTCTTGAAGCAAATGAGTCTAAAAGATCACTTGTCCTTATTTCCCTTTCTATAAATAAATATAAAATTATGCTTTTCTAGTGCTCCTGACCTCTTGGCAACTCTCTGATCAGTCTTACAGTTTTTTCTTCTACTCGGGAAAAATGTCTGCCACATTTACTTGGGCTCTGTAAATTTTGAAATTGACTTATTTATTGGAAACTTATATTTACAATTTGCTCCATATTAACTGCAGAGAAATCAAAACAATACAGGTAGCTACCAGTGAGTATAGTAAATTTTCCACACAACCATTTTGGATAGACCAAAGAGGGACAAAATTGATAAAAATAGTGGTAATGAGTCTTAAATAAATTTTAAAATTATGAGATAAGGACAAGAACAAGCCTTTCCAATAATCAAGCATGCACTTTACTATTTCTTAAGCCTAGAGCAATATTCCATTTAAAAATGCATTTTCAGTGCATTCCATTTTAAAAGTATAATTGCAGCAAATTCAAGAAGGTACATATTTTTCTAAGCAATAAATAAAGCTATTTCTCTTGTCTTTTCTAAAAGATAAAAAAGATTAGTGCTAGAAACCAGCTGCAACTGAAAAAAAAAGATAGACTCAGTTTCTCAGAATACAGGGTGTGGGTTTTTCTAAATGGGCTAAATGAATAGCCAGTTCCAATTCTCTGCTCCCAGGAAAAGGATGTGCGTGAAGTCTCCTTTCAGACAGCTGCAAATATGAATGATTAAAGTGACTCAGACAATGGAAGAATGAAACCTGCATTTGCAGATGTCACCTTCAAAATAGTGTGGAGTTGACAGCTTTGTTTTTATCTGCTCCTGCTACCTAAGAATAAGGAAAATGATTTTAAAATGAAGGACCAATATGCTCATTTTTGCAAAAGGTATCAGTCAAATCTGGACTCTATATTTTTGTTGTTTATCCAGAGGCCTATGTTCTGCAACAATATCATTTTCTGAAACTATAGTGTTGATTTTATCTTTAGCAGTTGGTTTTATATAAAGATATGTAAAAAAAAAAGATTTGTCAATCGTTTTGATTCTTGTGTAATTTCATAAAGCAATAGTATCTTTCCAAGAATATTACTTTAAGTGATTTCCTGATCCTTAATTTGATTTGGATTTTTTCCTTTTTATTTATTATTTTTTAAATACTTTTTAAATATTTATTTTCCTTTTTTATTGCCCTTGTTTTTTATTATTGTTGTAGTTATTGTTGTAATTGTTGTCGTCGTTGTTAGATAGGACAGAGAAATGGAGAGAGGAGGGAAAGATAGAGAGGGGGAGAGAAAGATAGACACCTGTAGACCTGCTTCACCGCCTTTGAAGCGACTCTTCTGTAGGTAAGGAACCCACGGCTCAAACCTGTATCCTTACGCTGGTCACACTTGGTGCCATCTGCAATTAACCCGCTGCCCTACCGTCCAACTTCCTTTTTTTTTTCCTTTTTAGATTGCCCGGGGTAAATTATACCAATACTGATCTTGATCCTTATCAATGAACTTGTAAAAATGGTCGGTTTTCACAACTTTCATTTATCATTTCTGGGACAAAGGAAGATATTGTATGGGGCCGCAGGGTGGGAAGTAGTAGTAACAGAGACTATTTTCACACTAGGTCTTAAAGTACCTGCAAGGTTGTATACATTGAAAGTCGCTATGAATTCTTCATGTTTCTGTATCATAATTCCATTTCTGATTTCTGTGGAATTCTTAATCTCCATTTTATAGAATACAGATATTTTCTTTTCTTTTTCTTTTTATTTATTTATTTATTTGCCTCCAGGGTTATTGTTGGGGGCTTGGTGCCTGCACCAGGAATTCACTGCTCCTGGAGACCACCCCCCCCTTTTGCTTCCCTTGTTGTTGTAGCCTTGTTGTGGTTATTATTATTGTTGGTGATGTCTTTCGTTGTTGGATAAGACAGAAGACCACCCCCCCCTTTTGCTTCCCTTGTTGTTGTAGCCTTGTTGTGGTTATTATTATTGTTGGTGATGTCTTTCGTTGTTGGATAAGACAGAAAGAAATGGAGAGAGGAGGGGGAAGCCAGAGAGAGGGAGAGAAAGACACCTGCAGACCTGCTTCACCACTTGTGAAGTGACTCCCCTGCAGGTGGGGAGCCAGGAGCTCAAACTGGGATCCTTAAATGCCAGTCCTTGTGCTTTGTGCCACGTGGGATTATCCCGCTGCTACCGCCCGACCACCATATTTTCTTTTTCTTTATCACTCAAGTACTAATCAGGCCCAACCCTACTTAACTTCTGAGATCAGATGGCATTGGCCATGGTCAAGGTGGTGGCTAGGACCTTAATTTTGTTTTACTCCATGTCCTCTCTCCATCAGCATAACATTCAATACCAACAGCTGTATGTAATAGAGTTGTGATGACTTAAATGTCATAGTCACCTTACAACAGAACAGGAAGCTGATAATTAGAGGCAAAATAAGATTCTGTGTTTATTTCTATCAGCTTGAATTCCAGAATTTCAAAGTATCTCCTGACGCTCTCTTTCACTCACTTGCTTACATTTTACATCCATTTTAGAACTTGTTAATTAATTATTAGTCAGAGATTTTTAGCTATGTATGCCTTATTTCCTACAAAATATACTCTCAACTTCTCTCCTTGCCTTTATCAACTGAAATAATCACTACAGAGGCCTTTGGTGGCACACCTGGTTGAGTGAACATGTTATAATGTGTAAAGACCTGAGTTTGAGCCCCCTTCCCCACCTGCAGGGGGGAAGCTTCACAGTGCTGCAGGTGTCTCTCTCCCTCTCTATTATGCCCTTCTCTCTCCATTTCTGGTTGTCTCTATCAATAAGTAAATAAAGATAACTTTTAAAAGCTCAGCTCTTCCTACAACCATCATAAAATAAATAATCATATATAAATATATAAATATAATATATATAAATATATAATCATGACTGTAAAGTGAACTTAAAGTTTAAAAAAGAAGTTATTCAGAACCAATCCATGGACTCATATCCAGGGAGCAGTCAACACATTTGTTACTGGAAGCTTTCTTCTTACTTCAGATGGGAATATTATATTCACATAAAGATATATAATTGTCTTTAGAAAAAATAACTTTAAGGTCTGGGTGGAGGCTCACTTGGTTATGTGCACTTAGTATAAAACACAAGGATCCTGGTTCAAACCCCTGGCTCACCATCTGCATGGGGGTCACTTCACAAACAGTGAAGCAGGTCTGTCAGGTGTCTATCTTTCTCTCCCCTTCTATCTTCTTCTCCTCTCTCAATTTCTCTCTGTTCAATCCAATAAAATGGTGGTAAAGTGGCTACCAGGAGCAGCCAATTCATAGTGCTGGCAGGAAGCCCCAGCAATAACCACGGAGGCAGGAAAAACAAAGACAAGATAACATTTAATATTTTAAATTTCAATTCACTAGAAGCATTTTCTTATTCCTAGTTAATGATAAAATGAAAACATTATATAATTAAAACATTGTAAAATTTAATGATCTAAAGAAATCAATTCAGTCATATCTTTGTAGAAGAAATTGGTAAGAACCAAATGCTAAGCCTTTTATTTATTTTATTAGTGATTCAATGACGATTGACAAGATTGTGGTAGAAGAGGGGTACAGTTCCACACAGTTCCCACCACCAGAGTTCCATACCCCCCCTTAGAAGATTCTCTGTTTTTTATCCTCTGGGAATATGGAACAAAGATCTTTATGGGGAGCAGAAGGTAGGAGGTCTAGCTTCTGTAATTGCCTTTTCCACTGAACATTGACATTGGCATGTCAATCCATACCCCCAACCTATTTCTATCTTTTTCTAGTGGGATAGGGCTCTTGGTAGGTGGGGTTCCAGAACACACTGGTGAGGTCATCTTGCCAGGGAAGTCAGGATGGCGTCATGGTAGCATCCGCAATTTGGTGGCTGAAAAGCTTTAAGATACAAAGCAGAACAAGTTGTTTAATAATCAGGAACCTAAATGCAAGCAAACAACAGGCAAAATGTGTTGTCTTCATTATGGAAGAAGCTATAAAGTCTCTACTAGATATACTCCAAGGGGCCCATGGCTTTACTAATTTTTGCCTGACCCCAGCAGCCAACATGAAGGTGGGCTAAAAATATTGTTTTGAAAGATGATGTCAGAGTTGAGAATAGGACTAGAAAGCTGAATCAGAGCAGAGATAAGCTCCCAAATATGGGGAAGTACATAAATACCATAAAATGTAAACCCCATGGATCTGACCTAGTACCCTTGTGTATTCATATTTAGCACAGGAGCCTGTGTGACTTCTGCATCCCTGTCAGTCTGAACTCACATTCCATGTTACAGGTATGAACATTTTAAGCTGCACTCACTTCAGGATCAGTCTTCCTCGAACTGTAGAGTGTGTTGATCCACCCTCCCTTCAGAGAGTGGGACAATTTCTACCTTTGCCTGTTCATTGATTTCCCTTAGTTGTTTATTCTGTTGTCACTGTATCATAGAAAGCAACCCTGGGTCTGCAAAACAGTCACCATGTTTTTTCTCTCCTCTTTTTAAGTTTAGTCTTTAATCAGTTGAGTGGTTATAATATATATATATATATATTATATATATGTAATATATATATATAATATATATATATCCATTATATTTTTTATCTCAGCTAACTCAACTGTTTTGAAGATGTTCGTTGTTTCTTTGTGTATATGTGTGCCTGTTGTCTCCCATAGCATATCTTTGTTTGTTTTTTTTTAATTCATTTTTTATTTAAGAAAGGATAAATTAACAAAACCATAGGGTGGAAGGGGTACAACTCCAAAAAATTCCCACCACCCAATCTCCACATCCCATCCCATCCCCTGATAGCTTTCCCATTCTCTATCCCTCTGGGAGCATGGACCCAGGGTCGTTGTGGGTTGCAGAAGGTGGAAGGTCTGGCTTCTGTAATTGCTTCCCCGCTGAACATGGAGGTTGACTGATCTGTCTGTACTCCCAGTCTGCCTCTCTCTTTCCCTAATAGGGTGGGTCTCTGGGGAAGCGGAGCTCCAGGACACATTGGTGGGGTCTTCAGTCCAGGGAAGCCTGGCCAGCATCCTGATGCCATCTGGAACTTGGTGACTGAAAAGAGAGTTAACATACAAATCCAAACAAATTGTTGAGCAATCATGGACCCAAAGGTTTGAATAGTGAAGAGGAAGTGTTGGGGGGTGGTACTCACTGCAAACTCTAGTGTACTTCTGCTTTCAGGTATAAATTTTGCACTTGTTTATGGATACATGTGAACATATGCTCTCTCTCTCTCTCACAGAACTGGGTGTATATCTAGGTTTTGGGACTTTGTTAGAAAGTGATCCACCTGGGATGGAATTAGAGAATGCTATGAAAGGAAAGATCTCACCCGAGTAATGAAGCTGAAGGATTGTCACTCCACACCTGCAGTTTTTGGACACAGTCTGAGCTGAAGCATGTTGAGGTGGCAGTCACTGCATTGATTAGGTTGCGATTGGCAGATGCAATATTATTTGATATGGATTGGAAGAAGCATGCGGGAAAGTGGGCCCTATCCTCAGATTCCAGGACTGGGGGAAATATAGGCTCTATAGTGGAGATGTGAGGATCCTGCTGTCTTAGGGTTCAAAAAGACAATGGATAGTTAATGTTACCATCACGTTATTTGGTAATTGGGTTAACGTTGAAAAGTCCATTTGTTAGGTTTTGCTGTATAGTACCCAGTATCTTGTATATAGCAGTGCCATTGGTTGCCTCTGATCTACTTGATCTAGGCTTTTGAGAGAGTCCGCATATCAAATACACAGCCTATATATTAAGAAGACTCAGTCTGTGTTTTAAAAACTTAGAGACATACAATTAATTTTCCCCATCTCATATGAATTAAATAGTGATTTATATGACTACACTTTACTAGGAGTGTACATAAACACCAATCCCACCACCAGAAGACTGTGTCCCATCCCACCCACCCACCCCAACCCCCCACTGGCCCAGGAAGCTACATGTCTACTCCTCACCACAGGGTTTTTACTTTGGTGCCCTACTTTCAATTTAGTCAGATCCTGCTTTTAGTTTCCCTTTCAGATCTTTCTCAACTTCTGTTGATGAGTGGGATCATTCCATATTCATCTTTATCTTTCTGACTTAGCTCATTTAACATAATTCCTTCTAGCTCTGACAAGATGGGTCAGAGAAGGTGGGTTCATTATTCTTGATAGCTGTATAGTATTCCATTGTGTATATATACCACACCTTTTTCAGCCACTCATCTGTTGTTGGGCACCTGGGTTGCTTCCAGGTTTTAGCTATTATGAATTGTGCTGCTATGAACATAGGAGTACTCACCTCTTTTTGGTTAGGTGTTATGGAGTCCTTGAGGTATAACCCCAGAAGAGGAATTACTAGATCATATGGAATGTCCATGTCTAGCCTTGTGAGAGTTTTCCAGACTGCGCTCGACAGAGGCTGGACCAATTTACATTCCCACCAGCAATGCAAAAGGGTTCTTCTCTCCCCACAGTCTCTCCAGTATTTGTTGCTGCTGTCCTTTTTGATGTATGCCATTCTTACAGGAGTGAGGTGGTATCTCAATGTTGTCTTAATTTGCATTTCTCTGACAATCAGTGACCTAGAGCAGTTTTTCATATGTGTGTTATCTTTTTGGATCTCCTCTGAGCTGAATGTTTTGTTCATATCCTCTGCCCATTTTTGGATGGGGTCATTTGCTTTTTTGGTGCTAAGTTTGCTGAGCTCTTTATATATTTTGGTGATTAGTTTCTTGTCTGATGTATGGCATGTGAAGATCTTCTCCCATTCTGTGAGGGGTCTCTTTGTTTGTGTAAGTTTCTTTGGATGTGCAGAAGCTTTTCAATTTGATGTGGTCCCATTGGTTTGTTTCTGCTTTAGTCTTCCTTACAATTGGGTTTATTTTATCAAAGATGTCCTTGAAGTGTAGGTGGGAAAGTGTTTTGTCAATGTATTCCTCTAAGTATTTGATTGTTTCTGGTCTGACATCCAGGTTTTTGACCCATTTTGAGTTGATTTTTGTTTCTGGTGAGATAAAGTGGTTCAATTTCATTCTTCTGCATGTTACAACCCAGTTTTCCCAGCACCATTTATTGAAGAGAGCCTCCTTCTTCCATTTAATGTTTTGGGCCCCCTTATCAAAGAATAGATGTCCACAGGTGTGGGGATTTATTTCTGGGCTTTCAATTCTGTTCCACCACTCTGTGTTCCAGTACCATGCTGTTTTCATGATCCAGTACCATGTTTTTTTTTTTTCAGTTGTTCCAGTGCCATGCTGTTTTGATGGTGATGTTTTTGTTCCAGTACCATGCTGTTTTGTTCCAGTACCATGCTGTTTTGATGATGATGGCTTTATAATATAGTTTGAGATCTAGGAGTGTGATATCTCCATCTTTTCCTCAAGATGGTTTTGGCAATTCTAAGTGTTTTCAGGTTCCAGATAAATGACTGTAGTGTTTGTTCTATTCTCTTAAAGAAGCTTGGTGGAACTTTGAGGGGTATTGCATTAAATTTGTATATGGCTCTGGGGAGAATATTCATTTTGATGATATTTATTCTTCCAATCCATGAGCATGGGAGTTCTTTCCATTTCTTGGTATCAGTTTCTATTTCCTTGCGTAGTGACTCATAGTTTTCAGTATACAAGTCTTTCACTTCTTTGGTCAACTTTACTCCTAGGTATTTGATTGATTTTGCTGAAACAGTAAACGGTAGTGATTTCTGGATGTCTTCTTCTTCAGATTTAGTGTTTGCATAAAGAAATGCCGCTGATTTTTGTACATTGATTTTGTAGCCTGATACCTTGCTATATTGCCTAATAACTTCCAGTAGTTTTCTGCTGGATTCTTTAGGTTTTTCTATGTATGCTATCATATCATCTGCAGATAGTAAGAGCTTGACTTCTTCCCTTCGAATCTGTTTTCCTTTGATTTCTTTCTCTTGCCTGATTGTTATGGCAAGAATTTCCAATACTATGTTGAAGAATAATGGTGACAGTGGACAGCTCTGTCTAGTCCCCAATCTGAGCGGGAATGCTTTCAGCTTCTGTCCATTGAGTATGATGTTGGCTGTAGGTCTGCTATATATAGATTCCACTATCTTGAGGAATTTCCAATCTATTCCCATTTTTTGTAGAGTTTTGAGCATGAATGGGTGTTGGATTTTGTCAAAGGCTTTCTCTGCATCTATTGAGATAATCATGTGGTTTTTGGCTTTGCTTTTATTGATGTGGTGAATGACATTGATTGACTTACATATGTTGAACCAGACTTGCATTCCTGGGATGAATCCCTCTTGGTTGTGATGAACAAGTTTTTGATGTGCTATTGTATCCGGTTGGCCAAGAACTTGTTTACTATTTTTTTTAATATTGATTTTATTTATTTATTCCCTTTAGTTGCCCTTGTTGTTTTATTGTTGTAGTTATTATTGTTGTTGTTGTTGGATAGGACAGAGAGAAATGGAGAGAGGAGGGGAAGACAGAGAGGAGGAGAGAAAGAGAGACACCTGCAGACCTGCTTCACTGCCTGTGAAGCAACTCCCCTGCAGGTGGGGAGCCAGGGTTCGAACCGGGATCCTTATGCCGGTCCTTGTGCTTTGCGCCACCTGCGCTTAACCCGCTGCGCTACAGCCTGACTCCCGAACTTGTTTAATATTTTGACATCTGTGTTCATCAGAGATATTGGTCTGTAGTTTTCCTTTTTTGTTGTGTCCCTATCTGCTTTTGGTACCAGGGTGGTGTTGGCTTCATAGAAGGTGGAAGGGCGTATTCCTGTTTCTTCAATCTTATGGAAAAGCTTAAGAAGTATGGGTACTAATTGTTTCCTGAAAGTTTTGTAGAATTCATTTGTGAAGCCATCTGGTCTAGGACTTTTGTTGTTGGCATAGCATATCTTTGAACATGCGCTTTTGTTTCTTACAAATTAAATGTTTTCTGATTTATCTTTCTTCCACCTTCTCTTTCTCTCATAAAAAATGATTCAAAAAAAAAAAACAACCCTAAGAAATCAATAAAACATGGCGATTTTTTTTTTTAAATATTGCTCCATAGCATCAAAGAAGAGGAAATGAAACAAGTTTACTTTCAGACGTTCAGTAAAATATATTTAGGTAAAATTAAAATAAATCACAACCTCAAAACTTAAATGACAAAACCAAGTAGTTTTACACATAGTATACAATGAGGGAATTTGTGAATTGTAGCTGCTCAAAAAAAAAAAAAAAAGAAGTTTGAGATAAGATCGCTTTCGTTACCTACAGTAGAATCCACCTAAATACTTCATTAGTACTCAGAGAAGTTATATACAGAAAAGGCTACACAATAACTTGGTAATTTAATCTCTCCCCTGGGAAAGAAAAGCTCATTATCTATACTGTGTTCTAGATGTTTGTGATAAGTGACTGGGTGCATTTTTCTGCAATCTATAAAATTACCTCTTATCCCTAAGCCTCAAAAATATGGGGAAAATGCTCATCTTTTTATTTTTTTTGAATATTTTATTTATTTTTAGTGAAAGAGAGATAGAGAGAGAAAGATACACAGAGAAAGCTACCCTCTAGAGCACTGCCCAGTTCTGGCTTATGGTGGAGCTGGGGACTGAATCTGGGACTTTGGAGCCTCAAGCTTGAAATTTTTTTGCATAACCATTATGCTATCTCCCCAGTCTGAAAATGCTTATCTTTTCACCAAAGGAATGATCCTCAGTTTTGTCCCCATGAATGTGGTTGAATATATATATTTAAATAAAATATATGTAATTCAACAGTGGTATTTGGTGTTTCATTGTCATGTCTAATCATTGTTCACATTCTCTGCACTTTGTAATGAAAAAGAACTGTCTTCACTAGATCTACATTTTTGTGTATGTTGTGGTCATAGTAACACATATGGAACAATTATCTATATGAGATAATAATTTAGATGATTCATTAATTCATAACATATTTAATCTTCACAGCAAAATCAAAAGTTTGGAACTTTCTTCCTATCTTATAACTAAGAATAGACATTTAACAAGTGAAATATCAAGATTGTAACATTGCCAAGTGGCAGAGCTAAAGTCTGGATACAAGTTTTTACAGTCCATGCTAAATATAGTCTATTAAATTTATTTATTATTTTTAAAATATTATTTATTTATTATTGGACAGAGATAGAGAGCAATTGAGAGGGGAATGGGAGATAAGGAAAGAGGAGCGACACCTGCAGCCCTGCTTCACCACTCATGAAGCTTTCCCCTTGCAGGTGGGGACCAGGGGCTTGAACCTGGGTCCTTGTGCACTGTAATGTGTGAAGTTAACCAGGTACACCACCGCCTGGTCCCTAAATTTATTTATTTTTAATAGAATAAACTTTAGCTCCAATTTGGGGTTTTCAACCAACTGGAGTCAAAGCTATAGGCCTTTCTTTCAAGTTTTATAGATCATTATATATTGCCAAATTTATTGTCAGACATTAGGGAACTCATAACAGTAATTAAAAGTAAACAATGCCTTAATTCTAAATTTCAAGCTGTACAGATTATCAATGTTTTTATTTATTTGTTTGTTTTGTTGGCACTGAGTCAAGACAAGAAAGAGACAGAGACAGAGAAAGACTCCACAGCACTAAAGCTACCTTTAGTCTATTGGGAGCTGGATTTCAACTGGGGAGCCTGCGTTCCTCACTATGTGCACTTAACCCTGTGTACTACCACCTGGCCCATCACATATTTCTGACAAGGCATTTTGTTTGTTTTTCTTATTACTACTCAGGAAGAAACTCATTCTTTAATTTTATAATATTTATTCCATGAGGGCTTTGATACACTCTATAATAACTTTATCTACAGCATAAAGCCTTAAGACATTAGTGTATAAACCATGCACCTATGCATTCTATGTTATGTAACGTGTGTGTGTGTGTGTGTGTGTGTGTGTGTGTGTGTGTTTTGGGTAAATATCTATGAATTTTCAGATGCATTAAAGCAGCTCTATATTCTCATTATACATGGTATTTTTTTTTCCTCCAGGGTTATTGCTGGGCTCGGTGCCTGCACCATGAATCCACCGCTCCTGGAGGCCATTTTTCCCCCTTTTTGTTGCCCTAGTTGTTGCAGCCTCGTTGCGGTTATTATTGCCATTGTTGATGTTGCTTTGTTGTTGGATAGGACAAAGAGAAATGGAGAGAGGAGGGGAAGACAGAGAGAGAGGGGAGAGAAAGATAGACACCTGCAGACCTGCTTCACCGCCCGTGAAGCAACTCCCCTGCAGGTGGGGAGCCGGGGGCTCGAACCGGTATCCTTACGCAGGTCCCTGCGCTTTGCGCCACGTGCGCTTAACCCACTGCGCCACCGCCCGACTCCCATACATGGTATTTTTTATTATTAATATCATCTTGTTTTATTATTCAGTGGTATTAAGCAACAACCTGTAAAGCTGGCTCTACATAACTGACAACATGTTTATGATGGGAGAATTTATATGGAAGAAAAAAAATGTTAGAAATTGCAATTCTAATAATTGTTTCAAATTTTTCTTTTGTTAGACTTTTTAATGTCAGTATTGTAATAGAGAGTTTGAATAACTTTTAAGAATATATGCTTAATAATTTATTAGTATTTGTAAAATGTTCTGTGAGTCTCCACTGCTCCTGAACCCTGGAGGCTGAAGAAGCAGCAGGAGGCCCTGTATTGATATCGGGGGAAGAGGTCTTACAAGCAACTCAGGAAAAGACATACACTCCCTGTGATCTGGAAGTGGGGCTCTATAGTAGCAGCCTTTCCATATTGTTCTCCTATGGAATTTGTATACACTTTGAATAATTGCCTCAGAACCCACAGAATACAAACAGGATTTGTTTAGAAACTCACAGGGCCAGACTGCTGCCTTAATACACCTATTAAAAGGCACAGAGTAGGAAGATGGTTCAGAAAACACAAGCATTCCTGTTGTCTGCAGGAATCCCACCTAACTCAACAAGACAAACACAGACTCAGAGTTAGAGAATGGAAAACTACCATACAAGCCAATGGACCACAAAAAAGGACAGGAACAGCTATTCTCAATCGGACACTATAGATCTTAAAATAAATAGAATTTTAAAATATAGGGATGGACATTACTTAATACTCAGAGGATCTGCCAATCAAGAGGACTTAATAATTATTAACATCTACACACCAAGGGGGAGACCATTTAAATACATCAAATATCTACTGAAAGAGCTATAGCAATATATTAACAGCAACACAATAGTAGTAGGGGATTTCAACACCCCTTGGATGTTAGACGAGAAACTATCAAATACTCAGAGAAACATATTGGCAGAACTCTTTTACATCTTAATATTAAAGACATATTCAATGAAATGAATCCAATTACAGGAAAAAAAATAGTTGAACAATAAACACAAAGCAGAACTTGGACTGGACCTGGTATATTGCACCAAAGTAAAGGATTCTGGGAAGGGCTCAGACATGATGGCAGAGAAGGACATAGAGGGGGGTTGAATTGTTATGTAGAAAACTGAGAAAGGTGAACAAGGGTAGATGGCATAATGGTTATGCAAAGAAACTCTTATTCCTGAGGCTCCAAAGTCTCAGGTTCATGGTGAATTCACTTTCTTTATTCCATCTTGGATGGAGCTTGAAGACATCACATTAAGTGAGATAAATCAGAAACAAAAGGATGAATGTGATGATCTCACTCATAGGCAGAAGATAAAAAACAAGATCAGAAGGGAATACTCTAAGCACAACTTGGACTGGAATTAGTGTACTGAACCAAGGTAAACCTCTGAGATTAGGGGGAGGGTTCAGGTCCTGAAACAAAATGGCAGAGGAGGATCTTGTGGGTGTTACATTGTTATGTGGAAATGTAATGCATGTATAAATTATTGTATCTTACTGTTGACTGTAAACCATTAATCCTCCAATAAAGAAATTAAAAATAAAAAATTATTGGTGCAAAAAGTTGAATTATTTGGATAAAGAATTGTCTGGAAACATAGATCACTTATCTAGTTCTGATCTATTAAAGATTAGCAATATGAAGATATTGACAGTCTTCACTTCATTAATAAAATGATGTTTTTTAAAGCCTATTTAAATTTTGCAAATCTGAATGTTATGCTTTTCTCACGGTGATAGTCTCCTATGAAAGCCTTCACATTTCTTGTCTGCATGAGCAGGTCTTATACTTTTCATTAAGGGTCATGGAATCTTCTCAATACAGAATAACCCACCAGGACACTTAATTAGAGCAATAATATGGTTAGTGTCAAAATTAATCACACTTTTGGTTTAAAACAATTTCTCCTGAAGTAGTAGATTACATCTGATTATTTTGTGATAATTTTAATGATACACTTCATGAATACTAATAATTCTATCTTCAGGAACCAGTCTAAAGACAATTCTGTTTTCTCAGGTGTTGCTGATTTATGTAACTTACGGCATAAAGAAAGTAACCTTAATCCAAATAATATCAAATGTAGAATTAATTACTTTCTTTAGCCAGTGTCTAATTATAACCTTTTTTTTTCTGTGAAGAATAGATTTTTGCCTTTTGAAAAAAAAAACTGGTGTTTGGAAATCATATAAATAACTACATAGCATTATGCATAAGAATTGAAAATGTATTCTATCCTTATATGAATCATGTTGGTGTTATAGTGTAACTAAGCAAGTATTGTAGTAATTGCATACAAATGAGGATGGTAAGAATGAATTAGCATGAAAATCCAAATCTTTCCTTTAAAGTACTAGGGGTTTTCTTGTACTATTATAAAAGAGTGGACCTCTACATCAGATTTCTAATGCTGCCATTAATCCCTATCTATCTCTATGTTCTTAGAGTAAGAGAATGGTAAAATTCAGAGCAGTTGTTTGAAAGGGATATACTAAGCTTGAATTAGGGAGCATGAGGGAAGTTATATGTAAAATATTTCAGTAAAACTTGATGAGAGAGAAAAATATAATCTATACTTTGGGGATTATATACATCTATATAATATTCAACTATTCTACACAACAAATATGGGATGCAGGATAAGGCAACACACTATTAGCTATTAGTTTATAACTAATAGATACTTGAAGTATTTTGACTCCCAATAATCTTCTTTTCTTCAGCATCCTGTGTTCCTTATGTGGAATTCTACCTCTTTGATTTTGCTTACTGAAATTTAGTTTTCATTGCTCTATGGATAAGTACAGGCTTTAGATCCATGAAACTTCAGGATTAATCTTCAATACTGACTATACCTGAGGAAAAAAAGTGCATGCATCTCACTTTCTCTATCCCCCTTTCTCCTATTCTCTTCCTCTAAAAAGATAAATGTTAAAAAAATAGAATGTAGATTGGTTTTGATACATTGACTTAAAGAGAGACATTTCACCTAGGTTGTATCAATAATCAATCAGAATATATTTATTTTTTTAGTCTGAAGATGGTTCTTTGGTAGGTATTGAGTATATTTGTGTATTGAAAACACATACAAAAAAATCAGTTTTCTGTGTCTTATTTTTCAGTATTATTTCCAGAGATACTTGCAGAGGATAATGTGGCTTTTCTTTTGCTCATTATGATCAACTATTTCCTGATTCCTTGGGTGCAACTTACAACTGGGTTCCAGAATAATTACTCAAGGATGCAGGGATGCAGATACTGATAGTACTCAAGTAATTTGACTGAATTTTTTACCTCAAATAGGAAAACCCAGACTAGGAAGGAGGAATGTAGTTTTGGCTCTTTAAAGTGCATTTATTCATAACATTTTCTGAATAATAACTCGCTCTGATACAAGAATCTTAGTCAATATTTGGCTGAGCTCCACACTGGATATGGAAGATGGTACACAATTCATTCTACCTGTCAAATAGTGAAGCAAAACATAAAAAGTAATCAACTTTATTCTCCTCCTTAAGTATGGTGGTATCTTACCATTTGAATGGATAACACCAAAATTGTTTTTAAAATGAAATATATTTCCAATTCAGTATCCTTAGTTTTTTGTTAAACATCTATCCACCTACCAACTGGGGGGCATACAAACTGAGCTAACATTAGTATTTAACGAATAACAGTAATTATTATTATATCCTTGTACTGTAGTTTAATTTTTTTTCAATAAATAATGTTGGTAAAATTGGATGTATGTAACCATAATATGCAAAAAAAGAAAATGTGAGGACACTTCACAATGTCTGCTTTTGAAATATCTTTGGAGACTTGAGTTCAATAACAAGGAAAATGAAAGTAAACACAAACCGGTGGGAATACATCTTAGCAAGACCCTTTCATACAGGAAAAGGAGCCATTCCTAAAACCCTGCTTAATGAGAAAAGGTTTTTGCATGCCACACATAAAAAAAAGATTAGTAACCAAAACATACAAAGATTTTAAAAACCTCAGTAAAAATTAAAACTAATAAATGAGATCTGAACAAGCTTTTCAAGGAAGATATTCAAATGACCAACAGGCACATGAAAAAAAAATCACTAAGTATCAGAGAAATACAAATCTAGAAAATAGTATGATAGAATTTCACTCCTATGAGATTTCCATACATAAAAAATATATAGAAGCAATATGTTCTAGTGAGCATATAGTAAAATAACCCTTCTACCCTGCTGGTGGGAATTTCCTTTAGTGTCTCTAAATTTGTCCAACCCAGTAGAAAATAGTCTGAGGACTCCTCAAAGTTAAGTATGGACCCACCATGTGCTCCAGCAACTTGTCTCTTATGTATCTATCCAAGGAACACTATGCATGCTTATGCTCATGGCAGCCTTATTTGTAGCATTTAAAAATTAGAAACAAGACGAATGTCCAACACAAATGGCTGGCTCAGAAAGTTGTGGTATATATAAACACTGCACAACTACTCATAAGAAATGATAAAATCTATCATAAGAAATGATAAAAAGCTTCTCCTTAGATATGACTTGAATGGGACTTCAAGAAGCCGTGTTAAGTGAAATAAGCCAGAAGACCGGTGAATAGCAGATAATATCACTAGTGGGTAAACTAAAGAAACAAAATAAAGGAGAATTGGGGATAAAACTTAGATTAGCTGTTCTCTATTGCAACAAACCAAATATCACTAAAGGGAGAAAGGAGGAGAGAGCTGAGAAGGGATGGGGGTCCAGTATTTTATGTAGGTGGAGGATTATCAATTTTGTGGAGGATGAAGTATGTTGATTCCTACATTGAGATGGAAAATTATACTCCTCTAGGAGGGAAAAAAAGTCTTGTAAATGAACATTTCCCCAATAGAGTGATAAAATATATTGATAAAAGTGAGGACTATGTTTTTTTCAATATGTTCTAAGAAAATAATTCAAGTCAGTTCAAATTCTTTGAGATTGCTATAACTCTCATCTGCTTCTAGTTCATTCATATTTCTTTGTATGAACAATGTTAGTTCTGAGATTGTCTGCCTCTCTGCAAGTATCTGTCACTCAACTCTCACTAGAAATAATATTAGGTGTCAAATCATTATTTATTTCTTTATCTGATGCACTTACTTGTTATAGCCTTGTAGAGCTTTCTTTTATGGATTCCTTAGTAACTATTATAACACACTTCCTATCACCTCATGACTGAAATGCCAAAGAAGTAACATCAAACTGTGCAACTTTTCTGAAACAAAGAAACCTCCTATATGTAATATCACTTTTGATTAGAAAAAAAAAATCCACCTGTCCTAGTCAATAAGTAGACTTTAAATATAGGTCATGCCTCTATTTAGCCTCACAGAAATAAGCTATTATATAAGATTAAAGCAGGAATATCTTTAGAAAACCAAAATGGTGACTTAAACATAATAGATGCGGAACTTCATTGCTAGCATGTTTGAGACTGAGAAGATGCATCTTTATCTGTTTAATTAATGATATAGGCTTTTACATTTGGTTTTCATAAGAAATCAGTTGTTGCTTGGTAACCAATTTGCCTGTGAGTTCCCAGAAGAAGCTGGGTTTTCTAAGCAAAGCACCCTGTTGTCTTATAAATAGGGCAGTAAAGCATGCTCAGACATGCCGTAGGCTTCAACAGCTCTTATAATGTTCAAGTATCTAAGTGTGGCTGGGAAGTTCTCTTTGCCAGAGACAGACACAAGTGGATAAAGGAAAAGCAGAAGAAAGACCCCAATTTCCAAATGAGTCTAATAGGAAGGATGAAGGAAGATAAGAAACCAGATAAATTCTTTCTCTTATTTTCTAAACCATGAAGATAAGCTACATTAGAGGAGAATTAATTGGTTGAAAATAAGTTAATTATTATTCCTGAATAAGGTAGCTTTAGGATAAGGTAATGAACAGTAAGACAATGAATGGCAGGTACTGACAACAACACAAAGACACTGACAAAAAAAAAGTAAAAAAAAAATTGCAAGGATAAATTCTGCATATTATATGGCTCAGATCAATGAGATCATGAAGAAAGGTTTTGTTTAATCAGTGTAACCGTGTTCCTTCCTTACTTCACTTTTTTTTTTGCCCCCAGGGTTATCACTGGGGTTGGGTGCTGGCACTTTGAATCCATAGCTCCTGATGCCCATTATATATATATTTTCCTAATTTTTACTAGATAGGATAAAGAGAAATTGAAAGGATGAGGAAGTAGAGGGAGAGAAAGTAAGACACCTGCAGATCTGCTTCACTGAATGTGAAGCAGACCTCCTACAGGTGGGTAGCAGGGGCATGAACCCTGGTTCTTGTGCTTGGTAATATGTGCACTTAATTGGCTGTGCCACTACCCAGCCCCCTCACTTCACTTTTTATACACCTTATTAAATCTTGTACAAAATTATCTTCTGTCTCATTCATATTACTTTTTTAAACAATGACAATACAAGCTCCAAGAAAGCTGGTTTACAGTACAGTTGTTGGCACTTGGGTACAATTTCTCTGTTTCCCCAAGACTGGTGTCTGCAAAACACTCTCACCCCAAACCTAGGTCCTTCAATCAGTAAATGTTTGCTGAGAAAAAGGAAAAGCATGTTATCCTTTGTGTGCTTCAAAAGTGTGTCCTTTCTCAATTTCCCATATTTTTTTTCAATAAAGCTTTATTAAGTGAAAGGAACATAAATGTACTGATGGATGAAAACAAAGAATAAAAGAGTAGAAGAGTAAGTGACAGAAAAAGGAAAAAAAAAAAACAACTTTAACTGCTAAAATATTGCTAAAAAATACTAGAATATGGTAGCATCTTTGACGACTAATTATTTGTAGATCAAAGAACCCAAAGGATACAAAGACTGTATGTGGAAAAGGTAATGTGATGAAAAGGATAAGTAACTATGGATATATAGTAGAATACAAACTATTTCCAAATAGACCTTAAGACTAAATTATGCCATATATATATAATCATTCACTAAAATCTGTCTCAAGTAATGAAATTTTAGCATTTGATTACCAAATTTGAGTGGCTACTATATATAAATTACTTTCCTTATATTACTTATAATAACCAGCATGCAAATTTAAGTATTGTTTTCCCTTTTTGATCTGAGAAAACTTAGACAAAAGAGGCTAAAATGTGTTGATTTCTTGGAGAACTGTGGAAATGTACCCTTGTAAGAACAATTCTATGAATCAATATTTCTCAATTAAGTGATATTATAGCTGGGAAAAATAGAGGATAAGAAATAAGTACAGGTTCCACATAAATTATATAAAGTAGAGTGCTGGAAGGTGTGGTAGCGCTTATATACTCTGTGTGGATTTGATAATTAAACTCTTGAAATCTTTCAATTTGGTAAGATAAATTGAAGAGAAAGCATTCTATATTTACAAAAATAAAAGTCCAAGTAGACATTTACATAATAGACTGAGTTCACTTAGTCACTTATCTATAAGGAAAATACAAGATTGGCTGGGTAAAGACAATCCTCCATAATGAATGAAGGCTTTCTCTGCTATTTATAAGTTGTTGTTATGTAACTCTGCACTTACAAAACCCTGCCTTTTTATTTTTGATACATAGTTTGAAACTGGATTTTCACTTTTAAAGCAAAGTGAAATTTGAAAGTACCATTTAGCATTCATTATGTAGCAAACTAGAGTGACGCTTACTAGTTATTTCTCTGGTAATGTCATATAAGCTATGCATTTGGTATATCATTCCTGATTTTACTATTTGCTGGTCCTATCTTAGATCTGATGTGCTACCTTGTATAATTGTTAAGCTATTTTAGGGGATCTGGGATTGTACAAGAACATTCCTGTATAAATTAATTATAATTGTTTCTTTTTCCCTTTTTTTAATTACCTTTATTTATTTATTGGACAGAGGTTGCCTGAAATCTAGAAGGTGGGTGAGATAGAGGAACAGAAAGAAACCTGCAATACTGCTTCACCTCTCACAAAGCTTTACCCCTGCAGGTAGGGACCAGGGGCTCCAACATGAGTCCTTACATTGTAACAGGTATACTCAATCAGGTGCACCACTACTCGGCCCCCATAATTGTTTCTTTATACCACTTCACTCATGAAATCTCAGAGGAATGACTACTTTCAATTAGTAGAATTAATATTCAATGAGGATATAGAGTTAAGGAGACAAAAAAAATTAAAGTATTACCTATTAGGTGAGTATGTATGACTTGTTTTGTTTCTGTGATTAGTAAAAAAAAATCCTGATAATTTATTTGATTAATGGTGTTAACATAGCAAAAACAGACTATTTCTTGTGAAAGCTTAAAATGTCAATTTCTTAATTTAAAATACTAAGTGCTACCTTCAATTTCTTTTATTACAGGCTAGAGTCACACAAATAGATATTAAAAACAAGAAAGAAAACTGTGGTGGCACAGTATATCAGCGACCGTGGATGGAAGTCCCAGTACAGTGCTAACATCAGCCTTGGCGACAGAGTAGCAGTGATCTGCGCAGGTGCATGATGGAGTGTGGGTGGATCTAGTCTGTGCTGGTGTATAAAGCATTAAGGTTGGGATGAATAGACTTAAAAGTACAGGCGGCCAGAAGTCATCCTCTTTGGCTGCTGCTGCTTCTTCTGATCAGAAGCATCTCGACGGAGATCTGCCAGGTATCCGCCATGGCTACTTCTCCTGGGAACTGAACACGTGTGACTCTGCTAGCTGGTAAACTTACAGACCCCTCTACAGCCATGAGCAACCTTTACCAGAGCTGATAATTATTTATATCTTATGGGACTAAACATTTGATAACTATACTCAGACTTTATGGACCTCGTGTAATCTTAATCCTTGATAATAAGTGCTTATTTTGCCTTTCACCTATTTCACCCTAATAAATCTTGTGTTGTTTAAAATAGTTCCCAGCTCCCCACTGTGAATCCTTTCACACACTACAGCATCCCCTACCAAACCCTTTTTAAGTTAAATAACAACAGAAAACTTTTTGACAATAATATCCATTCCAGTTTAATGTTTTCTTTGTTGGCAATAAAGCCATGATTTATGTTATTGTTGCTTTTGTCTCAAAGTAAATAATACATTACTTTCCTGAGGAATAGTTTTTCGAGATACTCATTTTCTAAGATATACAATTTGTTCACTGTTAAAACAATGAATTGAAGAAAGTGAAAAAAATGAGAGCAATCAAATGGAGGATATTTTCTATGACATTGGCAATAGCCAATTATATAATACACACTATTGTTGTTACCTGTATGAAATAATAAATATACAAGAAATTACTCATCTTTCTATGTATTATAATAGTTCTTGTTTAAAATACTCATTTTTGTTACACCTGTCACACTGGAAATGTATTAAATCACTAGGAACTTTGGAAAGAATATTAAAAAATATTAGATAAAGCAATGGTTTTGAAAATATTATGTAACAATTGAAACCAAATAGAAAAAGGAATCTCCATATATCTAATTTAGTATAACTGGAATGGAATTTGAATGAATCATATTAAGTGAGATAAATAAAAAATAAAGACACCAGTATTGGATAATCTTATTCATAGGTGGAATTGAAGACACAAGGACAAGAAGAGTAAATACAAAGTAAAACATGGACTAGGTGCAATAAATTCCACAATCCTAGTTTTGGGTTATGTTTTCTGATCCATCCTCCCACTCTGTGCTTTTTGATGGGTGAGTTTAAGCCATTGACATTTATTGATATTATGGATTTAATGTATTGTAGTGCCATTATTCAACAATTTTTTTATATGCTCTGATGTATTGTAAGTATGATACTGATGTTCTTGTTTATAAGAGGTCTTTCAGGATCTCTTTCAGGGAAGGCTTGGTGATGGTTACCTCCTTTAACTGTTGTCTGTTCTAAGAAGGTTTTGATCCCTCCATCTAGTTTGAATGAAAGTCTAGCAGGATATATTATCCTTGGTTGAAACCCTTTTTCATTCAGGGCTCCACATATATCTTGCCATTCTCTTCTGGCTTTTAGAGTTTGAGTGGAGAAGTCTGCTGATAGTTTTATGGGTTTTCCCTTGTATGTGACTTTTGTTTTTCTCTTGCAGCCTTTAGGATCCTTTCTTTACCCTTACTTCTTTTCATTATAACTATGATGTGTCTTGGTGTCTTCAGGTCTGGGTTGATTCTGTTTGATTCTCTGGGCTGTTGTTTTTGCTGGGCTGGCTTCACGGGCGGGTAACAGATGACCAGAAACTCATAGCTGAGCTGAGAATGCAGTTTAATCTTTATTCACGAGCGGGCAAAGAGTCCAACACCTAATCACCACACCATGTGCTCCTCTATCTTTCTCCTCCTGCAGCAGTATGGAACTCAGGAAGTACGTAGGATAGGGGGCGGGGAGAAGGGAGAAGCGCGAAAAGGCAAAGACTAAACCACACTCCCGGTGGCGGGGGTGGGGGGAGTGAGACCAAACCAATACGAAGCATACCAACACTGGGCCTCTTGAATCTTAATGTCCTTTCTGTTGTTCAGGTCTGGGAAGTTTTCATCTATAATTTCCTCTAGAATGTTTACTTCCCCTCTCCTCTAGCAGGCCAATTATATGAATGTTACTCCTTTTGAGATCATCCCATATGTCTGTTGTTCATTTCAGTGTCTCTTAATCTCTTTTTGAGCTCTTTTACCTCTTTCTTAGTTTTATCTAGCTAATCTTCTGTCTGGCTAATTCTGTTTTCTGCTTCTGTTAGTCGGCTTTCCTTGCCCTCAGCTTCTTTCTTCAGTTCAGCTATTTCAGCTTTCAGTTTTCTAATTATCTTGAGGTAGCTAGTATTTTCCTTGAGGGTCTCATCTGTTGTTTCCCTAATTCTGCTATCCCTTTCCTCCATAGTTGTCCTCATTTCTGTGGTTATTAAATGTATTATTGCTTGCATATTTTCTTATCTATGATTACCTCTGACTGATTTGTACTTTCTTCTGGGATCTTGTCTTCATTCATTGTAGTAGCAGTTTTATTTGCTCTTGGTTTAACCATTTTTTAATGATTTTTTTTTATTTTTATGTTTTGTTGTTCTTCAGTTGTTTTGTTTTGAGTACAAGCCGTGCTATACTAAGTACCTTTACACCAAATGCAATCACCAACCTCAGAAATTACAATGGTAACTGGAGTAAGGATTGAAGCAGTTTAACCAATACCAGTTAGCCCAACAATGTCTCCAGTCCAAGAAAAAATAGTAACCAAATCCAAATGAAAAAGAAACAGAGAGGAAAAAAGGGATAGCAAGAATAGACAATTATGTAATCTACTGTCCACTGTAAATTCTCAGGGTATCAAGAGAAGAAAGGGAAGTATTAGCTAGGAGGAGGGAGAAGGGAGAGGGTGGATAGAGGAGGTAGGTAGAGTGAAACAAGTTCCTCTCCCAGTGGATAGGACATCCATTCACCTAGCAATGGAAAATACACTAAGAGTTAATTTTGGTCAACCTGAAGGCGGGGGGGGGGGGGAGAGACACATGTATATATATAATAGTAATAGTAAAACAGAACAAAGTAAAAAAAAAAAAAAAACCTAACAGTCAGTCTGCAGCTTGGAAAGCTCTAGATTGGGTCTCAGAAAGGAAAAGGGTTGGAATGACACCCCTGGTGAGCCAGGAATCTTGGTAAAGAAAAAAGCTCAGTGGGAAGCCTGCTAGTGGCAGCTCTCCAGGCCCTGGGGTCTGGTTATATGGGGAGAGGAGAGGGTTTTGCTTTGGAAATAATCAGAAAATTTCCTTTCTTTTTTCTTTTCTTTTTTTTTAATTAATTTATTAATTTATTTTATTTATTTATTCCCTTTTGTTGCCCTTGTTGTTTTATTGTTGTAGCTATTATTGTTGTTGTCATTGTTGGATAGGACAGAGAGAAATGGAGAGAGGAGGGGAAGACAGAGAGGAGGAGAGAAAGATAGACACCTGCAGACCTGCTTCACCGCTTGTGAAGCAACTCCCCTGCAGGTGGGGAGCGGGGTTCGAACCGGGATCCTTATGTCGGTCCTTGTGCTTTGCTCCACCTGCACTTAACCCGCTGCGCTACAGCCCGACTCCCCCTTTCTTTTTTCTAACCCAAATTGTGGTATAGTCACCTCCTTGGTGTCACCCTTTGGACCCTTTATTCACCATCCTGCTGAAGGCCACGTATCCCTACCCTTTCTAGCAGTTGTTGTTGGAGCTCATGCCAGCAGCTGCTTCCAAGTCTTCATCTTAGCTCTGCCCCCCTGGACTTTATTTTTAATTTAGGAAATGTTGTTTGGCAGGATTCTGTTGTTTGAAGGTTACAACTTCGCATCTCCCCAAAATATATGCTACCAAGTATTGTTCCCTCTGCCACAGGGCACTGGACTTATTATTCCTTTTAACTTTTTATTTCCTCCCATTCTAGTCACGTGAAATCTCTGACTATATACTTAGGGTTTATTTATGTTTCAAAATGTCTTTACAGTTGCTTTGATTTTTAAATTCCAATATGAGTAAGGTCATACAGTATTGTTTTTCTCTTTCTGGAAGTTTATTCTACATTGTTGGAAATATCCATTATGACAGTTAACTGTCAGAGCTATAAACAAAGAGGAAGACAGGGCCACATGGTTGTGATTAGCAGACATAATTTTAGCATTAGCATGCAGCTAACATGGGGAAAGCAGACTGTAACAACACAAGACCTGAACAATTATTTAAGCCTGTGTTTTGAGGAAACAGTTCTCTTTTTCTCTTAGGATCCACAATTTCTCTTGTGATATGGAGTCCTTGGGATGCATGCACTTGGAAGATGATGGCTGAACTGTTTTATGACAGAAACTAACCCATGTCACATGTTAACTATGAGGTCTTTTCTGTTTTCACCTATTCTCAGTGTAACTTAGCTTTATTTATGAGCCCTCACATTGAAAGTCAAGCTACTACTATGGCTTCAAAGAAACTAATAAAGTCACCATTTTTACCCATTGAAAGGGCTGCCTCAAGAGCCAGGCAGTAGAGCAGCGGGTTAAGCATACATGGTGAAAAGGCTGCCTGATTTTTTTTTCACTAGCACTAGCATGATCCCCTCCATTTTTATCCATATTGTTGCAAAAGATAAGATCTCATATATGTTTGTAGCTGATTAATATATATATATATATACAAATTCTGTCAATGGACATTAGGTTTATTTCCATTTCTTGAATATTGCATATAGCACTGTAGTGAATAGTACACCTCTTTAATCAATCCTTGGAATACTACATGTGGGCTTGAGAAGAATTTCATTTTGGGTGGGTGAAGAACTCTCAAGATGTCTGGTAGGTACGCCCCATCCATCTCTTAATGTTCTTCTTTCTTTATAACTTAGTATTTTTTTGAGAGGAGATGAATGGTAATCTTCACTTTTCCTTATCTGGGAAGAGTTTTCCAATAAGATTTTTTCTTTTAATTTTTTTTAGAGTTTATGGTCATTTATCTTCTAATTTATATTTATAAAATGGAAATATTGGCCAGACCATAGGATAAGAGGGGTACAATTCCATGCAGTTCCCACCACCAGAATGTTTTATCCAATCTCCTTCCTTGATAGCTTTCTTATTCTTTATCACTCTGGGAGTATGGACCCAGGAACATTATGAAGTGCAGAAGGTGGGAAGTCTGGCTTCTGTAGTTGTTTCCACACTGAACATAGACATTGACAGGCTGTCTCTCTTTCTCTTGTGGGGTAGGGATCTGGTGAGGTGGGGCTTCACAATATATTGGTGGGGTTTTCTGCTCAACAAAGTAAAGTTGGCACCTGGCATCATGATAGCATCTGAAACCTAGTGGAGGAAAAAGAGTTAACATATAAAGCAAAACAAATTGTTGACTAATTATGAACCTTAAGACAAGAATATTGCAGATGAGGGGCCGGGTGGTGTCACACCTGGTTGAGTGTATATATTATAGTGTGCAAGGACCTGGGTTTGAGCCTATGGCCCCCACCTGCATGCATAAAGCTTCATGAGTGTTAAAGCAGTGCTGAAGGTGTCTCTCTGTCTCTCTCCCTTTCTATCTTCCCTGTTCTCTCAATTTTTCACTGTTTCCATCCAATGAGAAATAAAGATAATAAAAAAAATTTTAAAAAGAATATTGTATATGAGGATTTGGGATTTCTGTTTCATAAAAAGCTAGTAGGTCTATTTTAGGTATATTCCAAAGGTCCTAAGACCCTACTAGTTTTTGTCTGAGACTGACATCTAATATGCAGGTGGCCTAAGTTATTGTCTGGAGAGATGGTGTCAGAGTTGGGAAAAGGACTGGAAAGCTGGATCAGGGAAGAGAGTAGCTCCCAAATACGTAAAAAGTATATATATTTTTTTTTTAACTGTAAATCCTATAGATTTGATCTGGGGCCCATAGTCAGCACAGAAGCCTATGTGGTCTCTGAATACGTTCACTACTTCCAGAAATGCATTTATATTTATTTTTAAGTTTATCACACCACTATAATAACAAACAATGGTAGCTAAATGCTTAACAGCAGGGCAATATTTGAATAGATTGAGAAGCATCCATGTCATATAACATAAAAAAGCAATACAAAGATCAAATTGGATTGTGAGATGTTGAAATAATGTATAATAAATGTTAAAAAATCAAGTTATAGGTTATTATGCATAGTATTATTCCAGTTTAAAAAATACAAAAATTACCAGTGAAAAATAAATAAAAATAAGTACTACTCAATTGATCATGTTGGGACACAAAAGAAGTTTTAATAAATACATGAAGAACGAAATAATGCCAAGCTTATTTTCTGATCACAATGGCATGAATGTAAAAATCAAGAATAGAAAGAAAATGAGGAAAATCTCCAGCATATGAAGAATGGTAACACTGCTTTAGACAACACTCTGGTCAATTAAGCAATCAAAAGAGAAATAAATAATTTACTGAAAAAATGAAAATAAATAAAAGCTATCAGATTTTATGGAATGCTGCAAAAGTGGTATTAAAAGGAAAATTCATTACTATGCAATTCCACATCAGTAAATAAGAAAAGTTTCAAATAAATTATTTACTACTATATCAGAATAAATTAGACAGCTACAAGTGGACCAGAAAAAAAAAAAGAAGAAAGGCCATAGTAAAAAATCAGAACAGAATTGATTAAAATAGAAAGCAATATGGAGGCATGGAATCAATAAAGTCGTGAACTTATTTCCTGAGAGGATAAAAAAATGGATAAACTTATCATAAGACACACTAAGAATATGACAACATAGATGTATAATAACTTTTAGTAATGTGTGAATAAAAGGAATATCCCTCATTATAGTGGAGGTCACATATGACAAACTTACACTCTATAACATTCATTGGTAAAAATCTAATTTACCACTGAGATACTAAAAAAGAATAAAAGAAAAAACAAGTATGTGGATACTCACCATTCTGTTAAACAGAAAGTTCTATTCACAGTAAATTAACAAGAAAATATAGATAGAATTCAAATATAAAGAGAAGTGAAATTACTTCTACTTGAGAACGACAGGCTAATATAGATGGAAAACCCTAAAAACACCAATGAAAAACGATTTAAAAATTAGTTAATTCAGTAATGTGGCAGGGCATAAAATCACTATATGAATTGGATTTCTACATATAAATAATTAACTAGGAAAGAGAAGTCAAGAAAGTAATTTCACTTACTATCCCCTCAAATAAGATAAAATACCTGAAAAATGTATGACTTTCTTTAAAAAAATCAACGAATGTTGTTATGTACGTGGAAAAAGAGAAGGTTGAATGTTAGATGTTCTGACTGTTAAATGGAGCTTAAGAAACAAAGAAAGAAGGAGAAAACACAAAGTAAAACTTGGAGTGGGTGGGATGTATTTCATCAAAGCAAAGGACTCTGGTGGACGGGACGCGATGGGTATGCAGAGGTGGAAAGGATGTTTGAGTACTGGATTTCAATGGTGGAAAAAGGCTCAAATTAGGGATGACAGTATTTGGCAGACACTTATAATAGGGAGATTAGAAGTTGTACCCATACATACAGCTGTACTGTAAACCATTACGCCTTTAATAAAAGTAGTCAGACATTAAAAAGAAAAAGAAAAGAAGACACAGAGTAATAATGGAATGGCATTCCATGTCTACAGTCAGGACGAACAATCATTGTTAAATGGTCATTTTACAAAAAGCAATGTATAAATTCAATGCAGTATTTATGAAAATTTCTATGATTTTTCTCAGGATACTATGATTCCATCTTGAATTCCCTGGAGAAATGACCTCACCAATGTGTCCAAGAAACTCACCTCTCCAGATTCCAATCCCAATAGCTTAAGATAGAAACAGGCTTGGGAGTTATGGATTGACCTGCCAACACCTACGTCCAGCAGAGAAACAGTTACAGAGGCAAAAACTCCCACCTTCTGTACTCCGTACTCCAAAAACAACTTTTGTTCATACTCCCAGAGAGGGAGAAACATTAGAGGAGTATAATAGAGGGCTCTGAACCCCAATTCTATCAGAACCCTGAGAAGAGGAATAAAAGAAGGGCACTCAGATGTAGTAATAGGTGTAGATATGACACAGAGATGAAGAAAAGGCAGGGCCATAGAAAAAATGGACAAAATACACACACACACACACACACACACACACACACACACACACACACACATACATACACACACACACACACACACACACACACACTTTTAAAAATAAGTAAACCCACCTCCGTGACCTTGGAAGAACTACTGCAGTTTCTAATGGAGGGGATGGGGACACAGAACTCTGGTGGTAGAAATTATACTACTGTTGTCTTATAATTTTGTAAACCAATATTAAATAATAAATAAATTGTTGGTATGCTTCTGATTCTGCTTCTAAAACTCCTTCTGTTTCATTGGTTTAATCCCCCCTGCTTAACACTGTATTCTATTTACATAACCATTGTTAACTAAGTATCACCCTGCCTGTAGGGCATTGCTTTAATCCCCACTGGTTCATGATGTCTTTTTGCTCCATACCCTCTCCTAGTACACCCTAATTTCCACCAATATTTTTCCGCTCTGTTGTATGCTTTACATTGAGTTGTTCTTGCTCTCCCCCTCCAAGAAAATTAGATCAGTCCTGCTAGTTTCGCGGGCCTGCTTCGCCCCGCCCCTAGGAACCCCGAGAGGGTTCCAGAGTTCCAGAGTGAGAGAGTGCTTGGCGCTGCCGCGGGGAAAGAAGCAGCAGAGTTCTGTTTGGTGATTAGTTTGTCTTAGTTTATGAATCGTTGTTCCTGAATAAAGAAATACAGCTTCCCTGCCCAGCCATACGTCTCTGGTCATCTCTGTTACCCACCCGTGAAGCTAGCCCGGGCAGCTGGAGCCTCCGAATTTTAACACCACCGCTCCACCCTCTGTATGTCACTTACTGTTTCCACCCTACTTGGAGAGTATATATATAAGGACAAGATTGTGATTAGAGATAACTTAGTTTAGCTTAGATTGTGCTGCATTCCACATGAATAAAGAGATATTGTGTACAGCTCAGCCATGAGTCCCTGGTCGTCTGTCTCCCACCCGAGAAGCTAGCCCGGCATAAGGGCGCCCTGAACAGGGACTGGCAATAAATAATGAAAAATGTGCAAGGTTCCCGGAAGATAGTGGACTGAAAAGCTGCTAGTGGCTTGAGCTCTGACCACATCTTCTGGAAATGGTGGGATTTTCTGCCTTTAGTAGGCCAGTCAATAAGGGGTCCTAGTGGTGACACCAAGGAGGTGACTATAACTTAATTTGGGTTAAAATATAGAGTAAGAAAAAAGGGAAAAAAATTTTTTTCTTTCTTTTAAATTATTAAGCACACCTCCTCCCCCTTTCCCACCCCATTACCAGTCCCTGGCGATCAGCTTCTAGCAGGCTCCCCTGCTGAGCCCCTTTCTTTACCAAAATTCCTGTCCCACCAGGGAGTACCATTCATTCTAAGTCTATATCCTTCTGAAACCTCTGGCCCTTTTTCTTTCTAAGTAGCCAACCCCCCCACCTCACCCTGCATAGCTAATTAAATAATTAAAAATAAAGGAAAAAAAACTCTTTCCTTTCACTGCTCTTTTATGACTGTTCTTTTTCTTATCTTTTTCTTTTTCTCTCTCTTCATTTTTCATTTTTTTCTTTTTCTCATTCTTGCCATCCTTTCTTCCTTAATCCTACAGCTTCCAAAGCCACAGGCCCCAGCCCCCACATCACCAAACACTGTGCTTTTTTGAATTCACTAATACACATTTGGGAATTATTTTGAGGAAGAATTCTGACTCAGAGTTGGACTCTCACTGCGAGTATGTCTGCTCAACATCCCTCCCTGCTTTAGTTACCCCTAGAATATACAGTGGACAGTAGATCTACATAACTGTCTATTTCAGGTATCCTTGTCAAGTCCTGAGGTTTTTTGTTTTTTTTTTTCTTTCTTAACTATCAGCTGCCTCTGATGACAAGATTTGAGGTAATCTGGGACAGGGTTTTTTTTTTTTTTACCCTTCTGTATTTCATTATTGGTATTATGTGAAGGCATATATCTTACCCCCTTTAGGTTGATCAGAATTAACTCTTAGGGTATCTTTCATTGCTAGGGCAGTGGGCATCTTATCTATTGTGGGAGGAACTTGTCTTGTTGCTCCAACCTCCTATACAGACTCTCCCCTCCCTCCTCCTCCTAGCTAACTAAAAAAATTAAATTAAATTAAAAATAAAGTAATCAAAACAAAACTTTCCTTTCACTGCTTTTTAATTACAGTTCTTTTTCTTATATTTTCTCTTTTCTCTCTCTTGTCTCTTTTTTCATTTTTTATCTTGTCATACACTTCTTCCTTCCTTCTTCTTTGCCTTTCTGAATTTGTGAATTATTTTGGGAAGAAATATGACTCCGAGTGGACTCTCTAGGTGTGTATCTCTGCTCTAGTTCCCTTTCCCCTCTTGTTACCCATAGAATATACAGTGGATAGTAGTTTCGCATAACTATCTATTCTTGCTATCCTTTCTTTCTTTTCTCTTTCTTCTTCACTGGGATTTGGTTATTATTTTTTCACAGACTGGAGAAATTGTTTGGCTAACTGGTAGTGATTAAACTGCTTCAATACTTGCTTCAGTTGCTACTGTAATTCCTGTGGTTGGTGAGGGCAATTGTCATAAAGGTATTTAGTACAGTGTTGCTTGTACTCAAGACACAACAACTGAGGAACAACAGACCATAAAAAAAGAAACACATAAATCAAAAAAATGGGTAGATCAAAAACAAATAAAACTGCTATTCCAATGAATGAAGATAAGAGCCCAGAAGAAAGTATAAATCAGCCAGAAGTAACCATAGATAAGAAAAGTATGCAAGCAATAAAAAACTTATTAATCACAGAAATGAAAACAACATTGGAGGAAAGGAATGGCAGTATTAGGGAAAAAACAGATAAGACCCCCAAGGAAATACTGATCATCTTGAGGCAATTAGAGAACTGAAAGCTGAAATAGCTGAACTGAGGAAAGAAGCTGAGGAAAAGGAAAGCAGACTAACAGAAGCAGAAAACAGAGTTAGTCAGACAGAGGATGAGTTAGAGAAAATGAAGAAAGGGGTGAAAGAGCTTAAAAAGAGATTTAGAGACACAGAAAACAGCAACAGAGACATATGGGATGATCTCAAAAGAAGTAACATTTGTATAATTGGCCTGCCAGAGGAAGAAAGAGAGGAAGGGGAAGCAAACATTCTAGAAGAAATAATAGAAGAAAACTTCCCAGACCTGAATAACAGAAAGGACATCAAGATTCAAGAGGCCCAGAGAGTTACAAACAGAATCAACCTAGACCTGAAGACACCAAGACACATCATAGTCACAATGAGAAGAAGTAAGGATAAAGAAAGTATCCTAAAGGCTGCAAGAGAGAAACAAAAAGTCACATACAAGGGAAAACCCATAAGATTATCTGCAGACTTCTCCACTCAAACTCTAAAAGCCAGAAGAGAATGGCAAGATATCTATCGAGCACTGATGAAAAAGAGATTCAAACAAGGATAAGATATACTGCTAGACTTTCATTCAAACTAGATGGAGGGATCAAAACCTTCTTAGACAAACAACAGTTAAAGGAGGCAACCATCACCAAACCGGCCCTGAAAGAGGTTCTAAAAGACCTCTTATAAACAAGAACATCACTAGAATACTGGCAATATATCAGAGCAAACAATTTTTTTTTTTTGCAATGGCACTACAATACATTAAATCCATAATATCAATAAATGTGAATGGCTTAAACTCACCCATAAAAAGGCACAGAGTTGGGGGATGGATCAGAACACATAATCCAACCATATGCTGCTTGAAAGAGTCCCCCATCTGTCACAACAAGATAAACACAGACTTAAAGTGAAAGGATGGAAAACTATCATACAGGCTAACGGACCACAAAAAAGGGCAGGAACAGCCATTCTCATCTCAAACATGATAGATTTTAAATTAAATAAAGTAATAAAATATAGGCAAGGACATTACATAATGATTAGAGGATGAATCAGCCAAGAAGACTTAACAATTATTAACATCTATGCACCCAGTGAGGGACCATCTAAATATGTCAAGCACGTACAGAAAGAATTTCAAAAATACATCAATAGTAATGCAATAATAGTGGGAAACTTCAATACCCCACTCTCACACTTAGACAGATCAACAAAGCAGAGAACCAACAAAGATACAAGAAAATTGAATGAAGAGATTGACAGACTAGACCCCTTGGACATTTTCAGAGTCCATCACCCCAAAAAAATGGAATACACCTTCTTTTCAAATCCACATAACACATACTCACGGATAGAACACATGTTAGGCCACAAAGACTGCATCAATAAATTCAGGAACACTGAAATCATCCCAAGTATCTTCTCAGACCACAGTGGAGTAAAACTAACATTTAACAACAAACAGAAAATTATTAAAAGTCACAGAATTTGGAAACTAAACAACATACTCCTTAAGAACTACTGGGTCAAATATTCACTCAAACATGAAATTCAAATGTTCATGGAAACAAATGAAAATGAAGACACAACCTATCAAAATATTTGGGACACAGCTAAAGCAGTACTGAAAGGGAAACTTTCAGCCATGCAATCACATATTAAACACCAAGAAGAAGCTCAAATGAACGACCTTACTGCACACCTCAAGAACTTAGAAGAAAAGGAACAAAGGAACCCTAAAGCAACCAGAAGGACAGAAATCACTAAAGTTCGAGCAGAAATAAACAACATGGAAAATAAAAGAACCATACAAAAGATCAATGAAGCCAAATGTTGGTTCTTTGAAAGATTAAACAAAATTGACAAACCCCTAGCCAGACTCACCAAACAAAAAAGAGAGAAGACTCAAATTAATAGAATTGTAAATGATGGAGGAGATATCACAACTGACACCACAGAAATCCAGAGAATCCTGCGAAACTTCTATAAAGAATTATATGCCACCAAACTAGAGAATCTTGAAGAAATGGAAGAATTCCTAGAAGCATATGCCCTTCCAAAACTGAACCAAGAAGAGCTACAAAATCTAAATGCACCAATCATAGACAAAGAAATTGAAACCGTTATTAAGAATCTCCCCAACAACAAAAATCCTGGACCAGATGGCTTCACAAACGAATTCTACAAAACTTTCAGGAAACAGTTAGTACCCATACTTCTTAAGCTATTCCATAAGATTGAAGGAATAGGAATACTCCCTTCCATCTTCTATGAAGCCAACATCACCCTGATACCAAAAGCTTATAGGGACAGAACAAAAAAGGAAAACTACAATATCTCAGATGAACATAGATGCCAAAATATTAAACAAGATCTTGGCCAACCAGATACAGCAACATATCAAAAAGATTGTTCATTACGACCAAGTGGGATTCATCCCAGGAATGCAAGGCTGGTTCAACATCCATAAGTCAATGTCATTCACCACATCAATAAAAGCAAAGCCAAAAAGCATAAGATTATCTCAATAGATGCAGTGAAAGCCTTTGACAAAATCCAACACCCATTCATGCTCAAAACGCTACAAAAATGGGAATAGATTGGAAATTCCTCAAGATAGTGGAGTCTATATATAGCAGACCTACAGCCAACATCATACCAATGGACAGAAGCTGAAAGCATTCCCCCTCAGATCGGGGACTAGACAGGGCTATCCACTGTAACCATTACTCTTCAACATAGTATTAGAAGTTCTTGCCATAGCAATCAGGCAAGAGAAAGAAATCAAAGGAGTACAGATTGGAAGGGAAGAAGTCAAGCTCTCACTATTTGCAGATGATATGATAGTATACATAGATAAACCTAAAGAATCCAGTAGAAAACTACTGGAAGTTATTAGGCAATATAGCAAGGTGTCAGGCTACAAAATCAATGTACAAAAATCAGTGGCATTTCTCTATGCAGACACAAAATCTGAAGAAGAAGACATCCAGAAATCACTACCCTTTACTGTTTCAGCAAAATCAATCAAATACCTAGGAATAAAGTTGACCAAAGAAGTGAAAGACTTGTATACTGAAAACTATGAGTAGCTACGCAAGGAAATAGAAACTGATACCAAGAAATGGAAGGAACTCCTATGCTCATGGATTGGAAGAATAAATATCATCAAAATGAAAATTCTCCCCAGAGCCATATATAAATTTAATGCAATACCCATCAAAGTTCCACCAAGCTTCTTTAAGAGAATAGAACAAACACTACAATCATTTACCTGGAACATGGAAACACCTAGAATTGCCAAAACCATCTTAAGGAAAAGATACAGAAATGGAAGCATCACACTCCCAGACCTTAAACTATATTATAAAGCCACCATCGTCAAAACAGCATGGTACTGGAACAAAAATAGGCACACAGACCAGTGGAACAGAATTAAAATCCCAGAAATAAATCCCCACACCTATGGACATCTAGTCTTTGATAAGGGGTCCAAAGCATTAAATGGAAGAAGGAGGCTCTCTTCAATAAATGGTGCTGGGAAAACTGGGTTGTAACATGCAGAAGAATGAAATTGAACCACTTTATCTCACCAGAAACAAAAATCAACTCCAAATGGATCAAAGACCTAGATGTCAGACCAGAAACAATCAAATACTTAGAGGAAAACATTGGTAAAACAGTTTTCGACCTACACCTCAAGGACATCTTTGATGAATCAAACCCATTTGCAAGGAAGACTAAAGCAGAAACAAACCAATGGGACTACATCAAATTGAAAAGCTTCTGCACATCCAAAGAAACTATTAAACAAACAAAGTGACCCCTCACAGAATGGGAGATCTTCACATGCCATACATCAGACAAGAAACTAATCACCAAAATATATAAAAAGCTCAGCAAACTTAGTACTGAAGAAGCATATGACCCCATCCAAAAATGGGCAGAGGATATGAACAAAGCATTCACCTCAGAGGAGATCCAAATATGAAAAACTGCTCTAGGTCACTGATTGTCAGAGAAATGCAAATTAAGACAACATTGAGATACCACCTCACTCCTGTAAGAATGGCATACATCAAAAAGGACAGCAGCAACAAATTCTGGAGAGGTTGTGGGGACAGAGGAACCCTTTTACATTGCTGGTGGGAATGTAAATTGGTCCAGCCTCTGTGGAGAGCAGTCTGGAAAACTCTCACAAGGCTAGACATGGACCTTCCATATGATCCATTAATTCCTCTCCTGGTGTTATACCTCAAGGACTCCATAACACCCAACCAAAAAGAGGTGTATACTCCTATGTTCATAGCAGCACAACTGATAATAGCTAAAACCTGGAAGCAACCCAGGTGCCCAACAACAGATGAATGGCTGAGAAAGCTGTGGTATATATACACAATGGAATACTATGCAGCTATCAAGAACAATGAACCCACCCTCTCTGACCCATCTTGGACAGAGCTAGAAAGAATTATGTTAAGTGAGAATTATGTTAAGTGAGCTGTCAGAAATATAAAGATGAGTATCGGATGATCCCACTCATCAACAGAAGTTGAGGAAGAAGATCTGAAATGGAAACTAAAAGGAGGACCGCACCAAATTATAAGTAGGGCATCAAAGTAAAAACCCTGTGGTGAGGGTAGACATGCAGCTTCCTGGGCCAGTGGGGGGGGGTGGGTGTGGGTGGGAGGGATGGGTCACAGTCTTTTGGTGGTGGGAATGGTGTTTATGTTCACTTCTAATAAAATGTAGTCATATAAATCACTAGTTAATTAATATGAGAGGGGGGAAATTATTTGTATGTCTCTAAGTTTTTTAAAACACAGACTGAATCTTTTTAATATATAGGCTGTGTAATTGATATGCAGACTCTCTCAAAAGCCTAGACCAAGTAGATCAGAAGCAGCCAATAGCACAGCTATATACAAGATACTGAGTACTGTACAGCAAACCCTAACAAAAGGACTTTTCAAAGTTAACACAATTACCAAATAATGTGATGATAACATTAACTATCGATTGTCTTTTTGAACCCTAAGATAGCAGGAACCTCACATCTCCACTATAGAGCCCCTACTTCCCCCAGTCCTAGAACCATTGGATAGGGCTCACTTACCCGTATGTCTCTCCCAATCCAAATCAAATAATATTGCATCTGCCGATCACAACCTAACCAACGCAAGGATTGCCACCTCAACGTGCTTCACCTCAGACTGTGTCCAGAGACTTCACGTGTGGAATGACAACCCTTCAGCTTCATTACTCGGGTGAGACCTTTCCTTTCATAGTATACTCTAATTCCTTCTCAGGCGGTTCACTTTTTAACAAAGTTCCAAAACCTAGATATAGACCAGGTTCTGTGAGAGAGAGCATATGTTCACACGTATCCATAAACTAATGCAAAATATATACTTGAAAGCAGAAGTACACTAGAGTTTGCAGTGAGAGCCCCCTAACACTTCCTCTCCACTATTCCAAGCTTTGGGTCCATGATTGCTCAACAATTTGTTTGGCTTTGTATGTTCACTCTCTTTTCAGTCACCAGGTTCCAGATGGCATCAGGATGCCGGCCAGGCTTCTCTGGACTGAAGACCCCACCAATGTGTGCTGGAGCTCCGCTTCCCCAGATACCCATCCTACTAGGGAAAGAGAGAGGCAGACTGGGAGTATGGACAGACCAGTCAACGCCCATGTTCAGCGGGGAAGCAATTACAGAAGCCAGACCTTCTACCTTCTACAACCCACAATGACCCTGGGTCCATGCTCCCAGAGGGATAGAGAATGGGAAAGCTATCAGGGGAGGGGGTGGGAAATGGAGATTGGGTGGTGGGAATTGTGTGGAAATGTACCCCACCTACCCTATGGTTTGTTAATTAATCCTTTCTTAAATAAAAAAAAAAAAACTCACATAAGAACCACATTGTCACACTGACTATTGTGGCATATATTAAAAAATTATTAGAATTAACAAGCATTGCTGAGGATTTGAAGTCAAAGAAACTCTCATTTACAGTGGGTGGTATTGCACACTGGTGTGGGAGATTTCTTAGTTAACTAAAAATGGTAAGTAAAGATCTAGCATGTCAGGTAGACTACAGACCCTGCATGTATGATATCCTTGACTTTAACATATATGTAGCAGATAACAAGAAAAAAGCTTCCATGGTTGACATTTACAAAGTTGCCAGGCTGGGGAGTAAATGGAGGGATATTCCTCCTCAGTCTCCAGTGCCAGCTGCTGTGCTCGTTATTGGGTGTCAGTCATTTTTACACTTAGTTCTTTTAGAAACAATTAATGGCAAGTACTAAGGTACTGCTATACCATATGCTCCACTAGACCAATCTTACTAACATTACAAAACATTAATCGAAAGAATATATGCATTTCTATGTTCATAGCAGCATTATCCACACTAAATCACCATAATAAGCAAGATGTCTACCTGCATGAGCATGGTCAGATGACTGAAAAAAAAATGAAGCTATAGGATGGACATATTCTGCATTAATTACTATTTTGTCATAAAAAATGTGAAGCTGCTCATTTTTTAATTCCACTCATTTAATGGAGGTTATTATGCTGAATGAAATAAGAAAATATGAGAGACAATCACCTGATGATTTCACTCATGTGCAACATAAATAGTTCATTCAAACAAACGGGCAATAAGCAACACAATTACTGTCAGTTCTGTGTAATCGATGGTAGTTGCCAGAGGGATAGAGATGGAAGATGTTAAGACTGAGCAAAAAAACCTTGATAGTGAGATAGACAGTATAATAATGGTGGTGAATCACTGACACATGTAGAACTGTGAAGCAATACTTCTTTGAATTTATCTTAATTTAAAGCTATGCTTCATAAATAACAATAATGGAGCATTAAATAACTACTCAAAAAATAATTCTGTTTAAAACTCCACACATGACTATATTCAAGCCCTGCCCTCATTGCACTGAAGAAAGGTTCAGTGCTCTGGTCCCTTTCACTCTCTATCTGCCTCTCTACCTCTCTGTTCCTATGGGGGGAAAATCATACATGCAGGTATATAAAGAAGACAGAATGAAAGGCTGGGTGGTGGTACACCTGGCTGAGTGCATATGTTAAATGCTCAAGGACCCAGGTTCAAGCCCCTAGTCCCCACCTGCAGTGGGGAAATCTTTACAAATGGTAAAGCAGTGTTGCAGCTGTCTCTCTGTCTCTCTCCTTCTCTGTCATCACCCCCTTACCTCTTGATTTCTGGCTGTCTCTCTATAATAATACTAATACTAATAATTAGACAGAATGAGATGTGAAGTGAGATGAAGAGACCTGAAAATCACCACCCCTCTATAACACCCACTAATAGCATCCCCCAGATCCCTATTGAAACTGGAAAATGTTGTGTATTTACCTCTACAAATAAAAACAGTTAATGTCCAGAAAAAAACTTGGAACTATAGAAAAGATCTTTAATTTTATTTTATACAAAAAGGTGTCAGAAAAAAGAAAAGAACATTGGCCTTATTTCCTTATTTCTGCTGTTAATATTCAATAATAATAAATTTATTACAAATATATACAAGATATTAACAGTGTTATTTTGTGAAATTATATTGGATGTCATTTATTATTTCAATTCATTTATTATTTTTAATTTTTCAATGATTAAAATAAAATTGAATAAAAGTATACAAGGAAAAGGAAATATCAACAATTATACACAAACAATCTGAATGAGCAGTGGAAACTTATTTTTCTCTGTTCAGTTATTAATAACTAAAGTTTAAGGCAAGGTGTTGAAATTGCTGTACACCTTGTGCATTTGCTGCGTAACTGGAAGAAATAGTTTTAGTTCAGATGCATGAGCTATACTACTATAATTAAAGCATTATTCAAAACGCTGAACTTCTGAAATGTTAATATTAATTTCAACTTAACATTATAGTTTTTTAACTTACAATAATGATTTAATTTCTTTCTTTTACTGAGATATAACTAAAACAGCCTTTTTTTTCTCCATATGTAAAGTATTTTCTTTTCTTTGAAAAGATACTATTTTTTTACATGTTTAATTTTTTCCTGTCCCTACCTCCTCCTATGGTCGACCTGAAAACCCTCCTCCCCACAGAGTTTCTTACTTTGGTGCAATATACCAAACCCAATCCAGGTTCAGCTTTGTGTTTCCCCTTCTGATTTCTTAAGATCTATCTGTCTATCTGTGGGCTAGTTACTGTTTGTAGATCAGTTTTAATAATATATATGAAAGATGGCATTGTTAATTACACAAATTAACTGATGGCATAGTCTAAATCTTTTGTCAATAAATTACCTGGCTTTACATTTTAAAAAGTTCTAGATACTTTCAAAGTCAAAAACAAGTTTTCTTGACAAAAGCTTAACAATGGTGATACTGCATATTCTAAATATGGGATTATATTTTCTACCCATTCATCTTTAAAGTAAATGGGTTGTAATACAGTCAGGCTATAATTTTGAATCTAGTTGCTACTTATGTATATTTCTGGCACTAGAACCAAAATAATGAAGAAAATTTCTTTAAATTCTACACAAATAATTAAAAAGTAACCCTCTGAGTTTCCTTCCATCAATGATACAATGTTTGTATACAAAGTGCCATTTAATTTTATCTTATTTTTTGTATTTATTTATTTTTTCATAGAGACAGAGAGAAACTTAGAGGCAAAAAAGGGGGGAAGACACCTGCAGCACTGATTCACCACTCATGAGACTTACCTCCTGCAAGAGGAGATGGGGACTTGAACCCAGACGCTTGTGCATCATAAAGTTCTCTCTACTGAGTATGCCACAGTCTGGTCTAATGTTAATTTTCTCTTTATTTTTTTATACGTTTTTATTACATTTATTTATGTATTGGATAAAGACAGCCAGAAATCTAGAGGGGAGGGGATGATAGAGAGGATGAGAGACAGACACCTGCAACAAATCACAAGTCTCACCCACTGCAGGTGGGGGTTCAAACCCGGGTCCTTGCATATTATACCATGTGCACTCAATCAGGTGCACTACCACCCAGCTCCCTAATGTTAAATTTCTATAGTCATATTATTAAAATTCAGTCTGCTTATCTCCAAGGTGTCCGGACTTGTGTTAAGTGCACAGAAGTATAATAAAAGTTTATTAAAAATTAGAATGAATGAGTAACTATGAAATTCAAAATCAAATGAAAAGAACATGCAATTTTAATTTACCTAGGGAGTATTTTATTATCAAAAATTTACAACCCAGGGGAAAAATTCATTTTGGAGTCAAAAGTTTTTATGGCTGGAACTGCATGGGGTGTCAAGATAAATACAGTCCCTTAAGGTTGCCTTTGTCTAACAGTTAGCTAGCTACTCAGTAGGTGTTTGAAACTGTGGAAAAATATTTAATTCTTTAAGCATTTCAGTGAATGTAGTAATTATTTAAGTAGTGTCAAATAGTAAACATTTTCCATGTTTATAGCCTTTTTCTTAATAGGTTTTCCAGTGGGAGTTCGAGTTCCTACTTGGCCAACATTTAGTCGCTGTTATTTCTCTAATTACCCAATATGACTAATTTAAAATCTTAACTTTTAATCAAGTTATCTTTTCACCACAGCATGACTACTTTTCAAATACTGTTCCAAAAACACCATTCCTTTAGTTTTCAAATTATTGATAACCATATTTTGGTCTAAATCTATATTAAAACAAGGTTACCTTTAAAGTGTTCCAATTATAAACCACTAATATAAATTTTAGGGTATGTGCATTTGCCAACCCTTTTTTCATTCATACATACTAAAAACAAATAGAAAGAAGCTTACCTCCACTTGTTAAAATCTAACCAGCATAAAATCTCTACTCAAATGACAGTTTGCATTAGAGTTTATTTTTTTTAAATATGTATTCCCTTTTTGTTGTTCTTGTTGTTTTATTGTTGTAGTTATTATAGTTGTTGTTGGATAGGACATAGAGAAATGGAGCGAGGAGGGGAAGACAGAGAAGGGGAGAGACAGAGAAGCTCCCAAATATGAGAAAAGCATATAAATACTTTTAAGTATAAATCCCATCTATTTGACCTAGAGCCTATGATATTTAGCATGGGAGGCTGTATAACCTCTGCATCCCTGTCAGTCTGAGCTCTCATTCAATGGTCACAGCTAGGAACATTCTAGGTTGCACTCATCTCAGGACCAGCCTTCCTTGAGTGGCAGAATATGCTGACCCAGCCTCCCTCCAAAGGGTGGGGCAATTTCTACCACCTTGTTCTACATTGAGGGTAATGTCCTATAGAGGCCCACAAGAGGGTTTATGCTGATGTTCTTGATACAGCTGAGCAGTGACGGTGGAGAGAGGGGGTCTGTTTGATGTCTAGGCAAAGAAATATGTTTTTAAGTAGCTTATTATCTGAGTTTTAAACTTAGTATATGCCAGCTTGTGTTAAAATTACCATAGCCTTCTAGCATTACATTACAAATATCACAAGGAAAGAAACTTGGCCATATTTATTCTTGTATGAACTTTTGATCATCAACATGTTCTACATAATATGTATCATAACATCTGCTTGATGAACACATAACATATATTCTTTTACAGATTTCACTGAAATACACTGTCTCTTTGAATCCTTATTACCTATATTATTTTAAACTTTTATTTATAAAAAGGAAACACTGACAAAAAACATAGGGTAAGAGGGGTATGTCTCCACACAATTCCCACCACCAGAACTTCATATCCCATCCCATCCCCGATAGCTTTCCTTTTCTTTATCCTTCTGGGAGTATGGGCCCCAGGTGATTATGGGATGCAGAAGGTGAGAGGTCTGGCTTATGTAATTACTTCCCCACTGAACATGGGCATTGACAAGTCAATTCATACTCCTAGCCTGTATCTTTCTTTCCCTAGTGGGGCAAGACTCTGAAGAAGCAGGGCTCCAGGACACATTGATGGGGTCTTGTGCACATGGGAAGTCCAGTTTGCATCGTGTTAGCATCTGGAACCTGGTGGCTGAAAAAAAAGTTAATATATAGAGTCAAATAAATTGTTTACTAATCATGAACCTAAAGGCTGGAATAGTTCAGCTGAAGAGTTGGGGAGAGTCTCCATTTTGTAGATAGATAGTAGGCCTATTTTAGTTATATTTCGAAGGGCCCATGACTATACTTTTTTTTTTTCTGAGACTGACATCTGATATTCGGGTGGATCCAAGTTATTGTTTGGAGAGATGATGACATGGCTGGAAAAAGGACCAGAAAACTAAACTGGATCAGGGAAGAGAGTAGCTCCCAAATATGGGAAAGGGGTATAAATAATATTCAGTCTGTTTATCTCTAAGGTATCCGGACTTGTGTTAAGTGCACATAAACTTAAACCCCATCAATTTGATCTGATTTGGGGCCCATATTCAGCTTAGGAGCCTATCTGCCTCCCTGTAGATCTGAGCTCACATTCTGTGGTCATGAGTAGGAATGTTCCAAGTTGCCCCAATTTCAAGACCCATCTTCCACAAGTGGAGCATAGAGTATTTTGTCCAGCCTTCGTTTGGAGGATAGAACATTCTCTACCATTGTTGTTCCCAGCTGAGGGCAAGGTCCTATGTGGGCCCACAAAGGGTTCTAATTGTGTTGTTCCTGGTAGAGATGACTGGTAATATTAGGGAGAGGGATTTATTCAACGTCTAGGTCCATCATGTCTATTTGGGAGTCTCAGGACTCCCCTGACTAGGGCCCGAGCTGATGGGGTGGCCTGATACTGACTAAAGAGTCATTATAATAGTATGCCAGTCTCTTGACTTCATTCACCTTTTGCAGTCCTTACTTTGATAAGGTTAACTTTGGATGGACTGAGGGAAGTATAATAGGAAGTAGATGAGGATGGCATCTAAGTCTAATTAGACACTATTTCATTAGGAACTTTATGGTGGTTTTTTTTTTTTTTTGGACTTTCTACTTGCTTGCTGCATACACTGATTCACTGCAGACTATTGAACACTTTTGCTTTCTGGTATATATTTTGTCTTAAAAATGCCAACCAGACTTCCCTGGGCAGGGGAGGGGATGTGATAGAAAGTTCTAGTGTTGAGAATTGTGTGGAGTTGTACCCCTCTTATCCTATGGTTTTTGTCATTGCTTCCTTTTCATAAATAAAAATTTTAAAAAAAATTATCTAAAAAAGGCAGTAGATTTTCATCCAAATCACCTCCAAAACCTGGTTGACCCATACCTCAACTGTTATAGCTGTCCATGTTAGCTGTTAAGATTTCCATGTCCTAAAAGCATGTTCTTGGCTACTGGGAACCACATTTCAGGGAAGACTCATCAGTGATTATGTCATGTTTCCTTCCCAGGTGTCATCAGTCAGTCTAGTGGCTGTAACCTTTGTTGCTATGGTATAGTTAATAAACCAGAGCTCTCCATAAAATAAGTTCTATTTTTGCAGCCATGACATCATCTCCCCAGACAATAACTTGGGTCCACCTATATATCAGATGTCAGGCTCAGAAAAAACAAAAACAAAAACTAGTATAGTTATGGCCCTTTGGAATATAGATAAAACAGGCCTACTAACTATCTTCAAAATGGAGACCCCAAATCTTCATCTGCAGTATTCCAGCCGTTAGGTTCATGATCATTCCACAATTTGATTTTGGCTTTATATCTTAACTTTTTTTCAGCCACCAGGTTCCAGATGCTACCATGATGCCAACAAGACTTCCCTGGGCAGATGACCCCCCCACCAATGTGTCCTGGAGCCCTGCTTCCCCAGAGCTCTGCCCCACTAGGGAAAGAGAGAGACAGATTGGGAGCATGGATCGATCGTTAATACCTACGTTCAGAGGGGAAGCAATTACAGAAGCCAGACCTCCCACTTTCTGCACCCCACAATGACCCTGAGTCCATACTCCCAGAGGGATAAAAAATAGGGAAGCTATCAGGCGAGGAGATGGGATACGGCGGGGACTGTGTGGAGTTGTACCCCTCTTATCCTATGGCCTTTTTAGTGTTTCCTTTTTATAAATAAAAATAAATAAATAATATCTGTGTTACAGTTCTCCAAAAACACATGGTTGCATAGCTTTTTACCTTGATCTAGTTCTGAAGTTTTTCTTGAGAGCTCTCCTTCCATAAATTATTGTGCAGGAATTTCTGCCACAGATCCTGTTTTTCAGAAACCGTACCGAAAACAATAGTCATTGATGGAAAAACCCAAACCCCAATGCTGCCCCTAAGTTAAATGCATCTACAATCTCCAGTTGTTCAACCTCTTTACATGGGGTGTGATGGAGGGGATATTGCAAGAGGAATTTTATCCTATATGTTGTTCTCAGACTTAACATATGCACATGAATCTGAAGTATCAGATCATCAGTTGTATGACATTATATTCCACTGTCTCAACATTTCAAGTTTTAGTTTTTTTTCTTTTTAAAACTATATTTTCATTTAATATTTTAATGAGAAGAAAGAGACCTACAGAGATAAACACCAGAGTACTGCTCAGCTCAGGCTTATGGTGGTGTTGGGGATTGAACCTGGGAGAGCCTCAGATGTGAGAGTCTTTTGCTCTCTCCTCAGCCCTTAACTTTTTTTCCAAGATAGCCAGTTACAGTTAGTTCAATGCACAGAGATGTCAACAGTCTAACTTACAGAAAAATACTGAAAAAGTTTAGGAAATCTTTGTAACATAATTAAAATTTCTAGCCTCTAGTTAAATATTCATTGTACTATTCTAATAAACATTTATTTTGGTATATGAAATCAATAAACTGGAGTAGGGGATGGTGGCACACCTCGTTGAGCATGTAGTCTACCATGAACAAGGACCCAGGTTCAAGCCCTTGGCAGTGGAGCAGTACTAAGGATGTCTTTCTCTCTCTTCCTCCCACTTTATTTCCCTCTTTCTCCTTAATTTCTCTCAGTCTTCTCAAATGAAAGAAAAAAGAAATCCCAACATCTTGTTCCTCCACCCCATGATTTTATCTTCATCTTTCCTTTTATGTTAGTAATTTATGAATTAATATTCTCTGTCTACCTTTACTTTGTTTATCTGTCCTCATATATGTAGTAGATAACATTTGCCTTATACCAATGATAGTCATAGAAAATACTGGGCTCAGTTCTCTCTTGCAGGGAGGGTTTAAAGAGGGAGAAAAAGGGAATAAGGGACCAGTAAAATAAATCATTTGAATAATGCATTGCTTTGTTGTGTATGGAACCCAGGTTCAAGCCTAGCCCCATCACATTCAAAGAAGCTTCAGTGTTGTACATTGTAGCCCCCCCCCTCTCCTCCCTCAAACTCTAACAAAAACAGTGAGTGAGAAGCAATCAAGAAATAGCAAGAAAAACATATGTGGGAGGAGGAAGATGCCTGAGATTTTTAAAATGCTTGGAATATTGATATTGAAAGAAACTGATAATTTGTATCCATCTATTCTAAAAAGATGAGAGAAAATAAAATCATCTATTTATTTATTTTCACAGAGAGTGAGAGAGAAACCAGAGTCCAGAGCATTCCTCAGTTCTGGTATATGATGGTACCAGAGATTGGACCTCAGACCCGGGGAGTCTCAGTTATGAATATGTGATGATTTTCAATTATGGCATATCCCTGATCCAGACCAAAAAGAGAGAGGTGGGGGAAGAGAAGTCTGACATTATAAGAAGACTTTGTGAGAGATAGAAGGGAATATGAATACTTTCATGTTCTTAAAAGTTAAATGTAAGGAAAAATCTCGCTGGAAAAAAATCTTACAGTGTCAATGATTTATTTTACACAGATAGCTTGTCTGGCTCTGCTCCTAGTACGGCATTTTGCTATGGCTTGTCAGAGCAGACAGTTCTTTTTCATTAGTGTATTTTAGTCTCTGCTCTGCTAATGTAAAGGTAAATCTATTTTTAACTTCTCATTTGTATCCATTGATACTCAATACACACAGCTCACCTTCTGGCTTAACTAGAAAATGTTCCTCTAGGGATTTTTTTTTTCACCTCCTCTGAAATTTTTGGCTACATGGAACAATGAGATCATCAAAATAACCACAAGTTATTTTAATGATGATGTAAATTTATTGGCATTTCCTCCCTTCATTTGGGAGAACTCAAAGTAAAGATCTCTAGCCTCTAGAGAGAAGCATTTTGGTCTTTTCATAGACTAGCTTGTTACACTCCACAGTCACCTGCCCATTATTCATTCTCTTTGCCCAGAGGTAAAATAACAAGCTTTTCTGTCTACTGCAGAGCATGTTGGTGTTTCGAAGGTGGCATGCTGAGAGAACTTACCCTTTCGTAAAGTAAATGTTAGAAGTTTCAGGAACAGGTCTTAGGTCCTTAGAAATTTTAGTCTCTTTAATAAGGGAGGAGAGGTATGGTAAGAGAAGGCCACTAAGCATCCCCCTGGGAATGATGTTACCTCACATCAAGCTAGTGGTTTCCACTTGGATTAATAACCTTCTCTTTACACTTATTTATGCTACCATCAATTTTTTATGAATATAACATATTGTATCAGCATAAAAACAATATTATTTCTGTACAGAAATCTATTGTGGGAATTCTTCTAGTAATCCAGGACACAATCTGAAAGAAAACCTCAGGGCCCTTGTTCTTCATGAGTGGTAAAGCTGACCTAAACTGTGAGATTATTTTTGATCCAATAACACTTATTTTTCAAAATTTTAAGGTGCAGTTGAAGCCTCTTAACCCTTGAGACCTAACAATAATGACTGAATTATCTATATGAATGGGTTTTGTCACATCTTAAGCTCATTTGAATTCTAGTTTCATTAAACAAGTATTCATGAAGGAATATTCACAGATCAAGGGGCAGAAATTAAGAAGCTGGTTAAGATTAAGAAGCCATCACTAATATTGAATTCTTTATTTTAATTTTTTATATTTATTTATTGGATAGAGACAGCTGGAAACCAAGAGAGAAGGATGAGATATGGAAGGAGAGAGACAGAGAGACACCTGCAACACTGCTTCACCACTCGAAAAGCTTTCCCTCTGCTGGTGGGGACCAAGGGTTCCAAGTTGGGTCCTTACACATTGTAACACCATGTGCACTCAACCAGGTACACCACTAACCCCCCCTTATCTAATCCAACTTTTGTAGCCCTTATTTTATTTGTTAAGGATAGACTTAGAGTGACTGAGTGAAGTGAAGTAGAGAGTAAGGGAGGAGGATATCTAGGCCTAAGTAGAAAATATTTCATTAAGTACTTTTTGGTGTCTTTTTTATGTCTTTCTACTTGCTGGCTGCACTCACTAAGTCACTGTAAATCATTGTGCACTTTTACTTTAAGTTATATATTTTACCCTAACTTATGTGCACATGTACCCTATCCTTTGGGTTCTGGTCTATGTCTAGGTTCTATAACTTTGTTAGGAAGTGCACCATTTGAAATGGAACTAGGGATTTCCAAGAGTTAGGAAAGTTCTCACTGAGTATTGGAGCTGGAGGCTTGACATACTAGACCTGACACCTCTGGACACAATCTGAAGTGAAATATGGCTAGATGACATTAGTTGCATTGAATTAATTGAGGTAAGCAGATGCAGTATCAAATGATAAAGATCAAGAGCAGCATGAAGGAAAATAAGCAAAGGCCCAGGATTTCCATGGCCTGAAGAAATACAGAAAATACAGATTTTACCAAGAATGAGGAAAGTTCCTTGCTGTCTTAGAGTTTCAAAAAAGCAATAGATAATTATTGTCATAATCAAGTAGATTTGAGAGCGTGGCTCACTATGGAAGTGCCATGGTTTGACTTTCCTGTACTATAGAAGACCTCACCATCATTTATATCATTTAATGCTATTTACAAGTAACTATATCTTTGATACTGCTAAAACTGGTTGTTTCTGGTCTCTAAGATTATAAATTATTTAATACTTCAAAAATATTTTACTTTTGTTGGTATGCATGAGACCCCTTCTGTTTCATTTGGTTTAAATCCCCCCTGCTTAACACTATTCTATTTACATAACCACTGTTAACAAGTTCCACCCTCCCTCCAGGCCATTGGTGGTTCAGTGATAGGATTCTCGCCTGCTCCACACCCCCTCCTTGTCACACCCTGATCCCTTCTTTGTCACACCCTGATTTTCACCAGTCACTTTTCTCTCCACCCTCTCTATGTCACATCCTGTTTCCACCCTACTTGGCAAGTATATATAAAGACAGCATTTTGAGTTGTACGGTACCTTGAGTTTAGCTTAGCTCGTCTTAGATTGTGCTGCGTCCTGCATGAATAAAGAGATACTGTGTACAACCCAGCCATGAGTCCCTGGTCGTCTGTTACCCGCCCGTGAAGCTAGCCCGGCAAAAACAAACTAGCCCAGTGAAAACATACTTTTATTAGTAATTTAATAATGACTAAATATTTTATTAATGACTTAATAACAATTAGCAATATTGTAACAGGGATATAATTTCATACACTTCACATCACCAGAGTCTTTTGTCACATCTCTTCCACCGGAAATGTTTTTATTCTTTATCCAGGGATGCATGTGATAAAGCATAAGTATTATAAAGCTCAGTGCCCCAGCTTCAAGCCCCTGGCTCCCATCTGCAGAGTGGCAACCTTGCTAGAGGCAAAGCAGTTATGCCAGTGCCTCTTCTTCTCTCTCCCTCTCAATCTTTACCTCCCCTTTCAATTTATCTCTGTCCCTATTCAATGAATAAAGAAATAAACTAAAGAAATAAAATAAATATGCAATTTTTACATATGAAAAATATGTTTTAGTAAATCTCTCTCTCTCTTTCTCTCTGTCTCATTAGAGACAAATAACCAGCAAGGCAAAGATAAAGAGTGAAAGAGACATTAGCAGTGAAATGCTAATATGCTAATATGGTGGAATCTGTGCTAAAACCTAGATCATTCAGACAACAAAGTAGTGTACTTCCCAAGTAAACCACTTCATTGACTCAAACATACATGATATTTGACATAGGCTTACAGCAAAGGTGCTATTTCATTGAATCATTCCCTGAAATTTTAACTAATTGATTAACACTGACCTTTCACAGCAAATGTTCAAATTGTTGCACACAAGTAAGTGCTAACTTGATGTGAAAAGTGAAAATCATCCAGTGAAAACATAAATAGATAAGAACACATATTCTGTGGACCTTCTTTATGCATTCCCAGCAGCTCAGCAAGCTCGAGCTTAAGAAGTTATTTTCCCCTGGTAAAATCTTTCAGCTGCTTCCCATGATCTCTAAAGATCCTACGGAAACTACAACAGACTTGTAAAATATTTTCTCAAACAACAGTAACAACAAAAAGGAAGAAAGAAAGGCAGGGGGAAAAAAAGTAAAGTAAAAAGGAAATTATTTGAAAGGAATAAAGGGAAAGACAACTGCCGTGTATGTGACCAGGTTCAGCCCTAAACTACATGGGATGTTGTATGACACTAGAAGAGGTGGAGAAGCTTTTTCTGTGATGGACCACTGGGGGTTTTAAAACATCATTTACAGGCCATACACAATTATCAATTTAAGAATGGAGGAGCTGGAATAATAGTTATGCAAAGACTTTCAAGCATAAGGTTCCAAAGTCCCAGATTGCTAGAAAAAGAAGTGTCCTTTTTTTTTTTTTTTTTGCGCTCTCTCTCTCTCTCTTTTAATTTTATTTATTATTGGACAGAGACAGAGAGAAATTGAGAGGGGAGTGGAGATAGAAAAGGAGAGAGACAGAGATACACCTGCAGCCCTACTTCACCACTCTTAAAGATTTTTCCCTGCAGGTGGGGACCAGGGGCTTAAACCTGGGTCCGTGTGCGCTATAAAGCCTGCACTTAACCAGGTGCACCACCACCTGGCCCCTCTTCTCTCTCTTTTAACTGCGCTTTTTCTTGAAACCAATTCATTTTTACCTAAATCATAACTCCATTAAAACTACTAGTGTAAATATAAACAGTTCTTCCCATAATACTCAGTCTGATATATTCACTGAATCTTACCGGAAAACATCAAATGCAGCTGGTAGAATAGCTTGTGTTTTCCTTTTAAAATATTTATTTTACTGATTTCTAGGAAATAGCACATGCCTGGATTTATTTTTCACTTCAAAAGCACACATTCTCAATATCTTTGCCAGGTTATATTTCTCTGACAATTTTCAAGTAAAGTGTTTTCATTTTGTTAGCTTTTTTCTAACTATACTCACATACCTAGCTAACCTCATTTAATCTCATTAAAAGTTTTATTCATAGTATGTAGTCTGAAGAGCCCTCAATCCATATATACAGACCGGATCTTTATCTTGAACCCACATATCAAATTGTGTTTTCACACTTCCACTTCATTTCTGAAAAGCATTTCACACTTTATCTCCCTCTAAAATAGAATTATTTTCCTCCATCTAAAATCTCTTCTTACTCAGCATTCTACTATTATTCAGTATTTTAGGTAGTCAAATATACTGAGAATCCTTAGTGTTGGGAAATACCCAACACTAAGTAATAACATGCATAATATATACTGAACTGCCTTTTCTTGATACCACCAATGCCACTGTACTGAACCAGATCACTAATTCTATTTTCCTAAAACCTACACTGATGTAATAATCTTAACCCCCAGAAAAGCACATCTTAGACACAGCATCCAAATCAGGCTTGGCTGTCCTCTTGCCTTCCTCCCTTTAATTGATACAATACCAGAATAACCCTTGGATCTTGACCACTTCTAATTTCTTTACACTTCTCTCTCACATTATTATGAACACAGTCTCCTCTATTCTTTTAGTGCACTGCAAAAAGATGTGTATTTCCAAACTTCTTTCTTGCCGTGTGTCTGAAAGCTATAATCTTACATGGCTGTTACCTCCCATAGTTGAATTATTGGTTCATTAGTTAGGCAGCCCCTCAGCACTTTATCATAAATAATATCCTCTAGTTCTTTCTATTTATTTTTTAAGTTTAATTTTTTTCTCTGCTTATAAAATGGATGGAAGTATTGACAATATCATAGGATAAGAGGGATACAGTTCCATACAATTGCCACCACCAGAACTCCATATCCAATATTCTTAAGAAAAAATATCACTAATTGATGATATGGTTTACAATAGTTTATTCTTTACTATTAGTTGTGGAAAGACAATCTAATCTACTTCTGTTTCATAGATATACTCAATAAACATCCATTAAACAAAAATAATTTTCAATAAAAATAATTTTATTTTAAATTATCTTTTATTTCTTATTTATTTATTTTTGCCACTGGAGTTGTTGCTAGGTTCAGTGCTGGCACTGTGAATACACCAACCCTGGTGACCATCTTTTCATTTTTTTCTATTTTTCACTTAGTTTGATATGACAAAGAGAAATTAAGAGGGGAGGAGGAGATTTATATAGAGAAAGACACATGCAGACATGCTTTATCAATGATGAAGGGACCCCCACCCACTGTGGGGTGAGGGCAGGGGGTCAAATCCAGGTCCTGGGTCCTTATGGATAGAACCATAATGGTGAGCCACTGACCACTGCCCCCCAAATAATTTTCATTTACTTAAGTTACTGACGGTATGGCATCCTAATATGTCATCTGCAGAATGTGTGCAGTGGTCATTTTGGTAATTAAGGACTTCATTAGAGAAAAATTTCATCAAAAAAATTCTAACAAGCATTGTATTATTGCTGTATGCTTGAAATCCCTCTCTTTTTAATAGTAGTATGGCCTAGATACTTATTAAAGGGAGATGAGACATTGTGCCTATGTGCTAAAGAATATACTGTAAACCAGTAACCCGCTAACAAAAAAAGAAATGTGAAAAAAAACAATAGTATGATAAAGTTTCTTTTCCTTCTCCCCTAAAAAATGAAAACAGGGACTTTTCCCTTACAGCTTCTATTTTACTGTTTCTTAACCTATAACTTTCTCTTTGAATTTTTAATTAAAATCAAAGAAATTTAGCTGATTAAATTTTATATTTCAAATATATTTCATGGCTACAAGATAAAAGATAAAATGGGTTCTATCTAAAGAACATTTTCTTACAGGTGTTCAAGTGTTTTATTACTAAACATTTAAAGCACATAACTAAATCTATTTTAAACCTAGTATTTTGTCACACTTTATTCACACCTCACACAACTTCCAAAAAATTAGCATTTTTGTCAAATATGTGCAAATCAATTCAGATTAATTCAGTAGAAAGCTTTATTTAAAGAAAATTTACAGTGAATCCTTTTTAAAGACATATGTTATTAGGTGAATCATCTCTCCCTAAAGCACCTCCATTTAGATTTCAGATTTTCCTTTATTAGGCTCACATATCATGAGGTCATCTACTTCTGTTTTATCCATGCTTCACTTGTGTAAAAAAAATAGTGTATTTTGATTAGTATATGATTTTAAAATAATTCCATAACAGAATTATTCCTGTGACTGAATCATCCTGGTGGTAGACCTATTGGTCATACTTATAAATTTTCTCTCTCATCACCTGGCATAGTTACTCTCCACAAATTTAGCTCTTTTAATTTTTACTTATTCTGACTTTTAATTATGGAAAAATGTAAGCATATATAAAGCTGAACAAAAGCTTTCTTTTTCACAGTGTTTTGGGGGTTAATGAATTGTAGTTCAGTTGTTGATATATGGTTAAGATATATCATCTCACCATGATAGGTTTTTGTAGAACACTATCACCCCTAACCCAGGTATCATCCACATTGGTCTCCAGTTCCCACTGATTCTGTGCTCAGAGAAACTAAGATGGAACTTTCGGAAAGCAAACTGGCGTCTGTTCAGTGATCTTACCAACAAATCTATTCCTGCAATTCCAATTAACTCTGTCCCCTCTGAAGATTCCTACAGGCGCTTCCGCCAAGCCATCTTCAAAGCAGCTTCCCAACTATTCCTCGTGGGAGACTTGCTAACTATACACCTTGTCTTGATGCTGAATGTGAGCAACTACGAAAGCAGTATGATGAGTCGGGCGACCCAGATGTGGCTGACCATCTCATTGCCTCCCTGGATGCAGCACGCCAAGCCCACTGGCAACAACTCACGGAAAGTCTGAACTTCACCCACTCAAGTAGGAAGGCCTGGAAGCTTCTTCACAGACTGGGTGCCGGTAACCAACCCCCTCCCGTCTCCCATCCTCCCGTATCTCCAAACTCAGTGGCCAGTCACCTAACTCAAGTTGGACATGCTAAGATCGACCCAGTATGGAAAAGAGAAATTTCCCATGAGTGGTCATCCCACTTCCGGTTATCTTGTCCATCTCCAAAACTCTCTCCCTTTACACTGTCTGAACTGGAAGACGCTTTGAAGAGGGTTAAACCGGGAACAGCTGCTGGCTATGATAACATCACCCCAAAACTCATTCTTAACCTGGGCCCCGCGGCAAAGAAGTGGCTCGCTTCATTCCTGTCCCACATCTTGGAATCTGAGTCTATGCCCAAAGTTTGGCATCGTGTGAAGATAATAGCGGTTTTGAAACCAAAGAAAGACCCAACACTGGCCGCCAGCTATAGACCAATTTCTCTCCTCTCCGTGTGTTACAAACTCCTTGAGAGGCTGCTTCTGTCACATATTTCTCCTCTTACAGAGAAATTCCTATCACCCGCCCAAGCTGGTTTCCGCCCAGGAAGATCTACCTGTGAACAAGCCCTGGCCCTCTCAACTTACATTGAAAATGGATTCCAGAAGAATTTAAAGATGGGTGCTGTCTTTGTTGATCTCACAGCAGCCTATGACATGGTCTGGCACCGTGGTCTCCTAGTCAAGATCTCAAGATGCCTGCCTCCATGGGTGGCCAACACTATATCGTTTCTTCTCCAAAACAGAAGATTCCGGGTGCATCTGGGTGACATCTAGCAGATGGAGAATTGTCTCAAGTGGCCTCCCCCAGGGCTCTGTTCTGGCTCCTACGCTATTTAATATTTACATCAATGACCTCCCAGAAACTTCTTCAAGGAAGTTCATCTACGCCAATGACATCTGCTGTGCAACTCAGGCATCCAAGTTCGACATCCTCGAGGAAACACTCACGAAAGACATGTCTCTGATATCTGATTACTGTAAAAAATGGCGACTAATCCCTAGCACTGCAAAAACGGTATCATCTGTTTTCCATCTACACCATGCCTCAGCCTCGAGTGAGCTTAATGTGCAGCTTGGCGATACGAGAATCCGGCATGAAGCCCAGCCAGTCTATCTTGGTGTTACTCTGGATCGCACTCTGTCATTTCACGAACATCTCATAAAAACTGCAGCAAAGGTGGGCGCGAGGAATAACATCATTGAAAGACTGGCCAGCTCCTCATGGGGCGCGAGCGCTTCCACACTACAATCATCATCTCTGGCATTATGCTATTCCACTGCAGAATACTGTGCCCCAGGATGGTTCCGTAGCCCCCATGTCCACTTGGTCGATTCCAAATTATATTCCTCCATGAGGATAATTTCTGGAACCATCCGTTCCACCCCAGTTCCATGGCTGCCAGTTCTTAGCAACATCACCCGGGATGCAGCATCATCTAAGTTTATTTCCCACGTCTACGCTCGACCGGACCTGCCAATATACGCGGATATCTTCGCCCACCCTGTCCAACGCTTGATGTCTCGTCACCCAATCTGGTCCCCTACGCCTACACTGAACTTCTCTGTTCCAGACTCTTGGAAACAGAGTTGGCAGTCAGCTGAGGTAAAGAACAAACACCTCATCACAGACCCCTGCAAGCGTCAACCCGGCTTTGACCTAGCACGTTATGATTGGGTCCTCCTCAACTGCTATCGAACAGGCCATGGCCGGTGTGCTGCTATGTTCCATAGCTGGGGAGCCAGAGATGACCCGAACTGCCCCTGCGGCTACAGACAGACTATGACCCACATAGTCAACGACTGCCACCTCTCCAGATTCAAAGGAGGTCTCGAAACTTTACATCAGGCTCAACCTGACGCTGTTGACTGGCTATGGAAGAAGGGCAAACGCTAGAAGAAGAACCCTTAACTTGGGTCTTTTTGCACCTTTATGCATTAGGTCTCCAAGGAGCCACTCCCAGCCCTACCCCTGTCCCTGCCCTCCCTCCATAGAGCCCTTTGCTTTGGTGCAATATACCAAACTGGTCCAAGTTTTACTTTGTTGTTCCCCGTCCTGTTCTTGTTTCTTGTGTTATACCTACTAGTGAGATCATCCTGTATTCATTCGTCTGTTTTTTGGCTTATCTCCTTTGACATGAGTCCTCCAAGATGAGGTGAAATAAATGATTTAATTGTTCTTATTATTAATTTTATTTATTGGATAGAGACAGACATTGAGAAGGAAGTAGGAGATAGGGAGGGAATCAGAGAGACACCTACAGCACTATTTCACCACTTGCAAAGCTTTCCCCCTGCAGGTGGGGGCTGGGGGCTTGAACCCATGCCCTTGAGCACTATGGCATGTGCACTCAACCAGGTGCACCACCACCTAGCTCCTGATTTCATCATTCTTAACAGCTGAATAGTATACTGTTATGTGTAGATACTATAACTCTCTTAGCCAGTCACTGGATACTTTGGTTGTTTCAAAGGAACAAAAGGCTTTTGTTTTTCTTCTTTTTTAAAATCCATTTCTAATGTTTCAACTTTAGTATATGCACATTTTTATTAAAAAAAGCAACAAAAATGACTGTGATGGAGTGGTAGATTCATAATACTGCTATCAAGCCCCAAAGATAACCCTGATGTCAAAAAAAAATGTGTATGTTCTTTGTCTATCTAGTCTTCTATATCTACCCACTTTCTGACAGTGACTTCTAAGCTGCATAATAAAAGCACCATTATTTTATAATTTATTATTATCATTTTGCCTCTAGGGTTATCACTGGGGCTCAGTGGCTGCACTACCACTCCGCTGCTTCTGGAGGCCATTTTTCCCATTTTGTTGCCCTTGTGCTTGTTATAGTTGTTATTGTTGTTATAGATGTTGTTGTTGTTAGATAGGACAGAGAGAAATCAATAGAGGAGGGGAAGATGGAGAGCCGGAGAGAAATATAGACATCTACATACCTGCTTCACCGCTTGTGAAGCTACCCACCTTCAGATGGGGAGCCAGGGGCTCTAACTGGGATCCTTACACCGGCACTTGCGCTTTGTGTCATGCTACCGCCGGGCTCCCAAAAGCACCATTATTGCACCTAACCTTAGGGATAGTAATACCTCAATTTTATTATTCTGTGTTCCTCTTTCTCTCTATCGTTAAATAGAAAACATAGGAGAGATTATACATTAAACAGTTATGCATTAAAGATATTTGATCATTTTCCTTGTTGAATTTCCCAAAGACTGAATTGGCTAATTGTGTGCCCATATCATAGGCAATTATATTATATTTAAGTTCAAGATTTTTTATGACTTTCACATTTTTTTCAGTAATTTTCTATTATTTTTCTTTTCTTTTCTTTTTTTATTAATAGTGACTTGCAAAACTATAAGACAACATGAGTATAATTCCCCATGCTTCTCGTTCATCCCCTCTGTTGGAAACTACTGTAGTTCTTCCAAGATGATAAATATAGGTTGGCAATTATATATATACCCATTCTTACAATATTTATTTATTTTATCAGTGATTAAATAGTGATTGATATGAAGGGTACAATTCCACACAACTCCCACAACCAGAGTTTCACATCCCATTCCTTCCATTGGAAGCTTCCTTATTCTTTATCCGTCTGAGAGTATGGACCCAAGATCTTTATGGGGTGCAGAAGGTGGGAGGTCTGGCTTCTGTAATAACTTTTCTCCTGAACAGGGACACTGATAGGTTGATATTTCTCTTCCTAAATTACTAAGTTAGTTATCTGTTACTACTTCCAAGTGCCCTTACATTTTTTTTTAACCCTTCTCTCTCAAGGTCCTGATGGAATTGGGGTTTGGAGCCCACTAGGCATCTTTCTCTAACATTTCTCCATAGTCCCATCCTATTTCTGTCCCTAGTGGGGTAGAGCTCTGGATAGGTGAGGTTCTGGAACACATTGGTGAAGTCTTTTGTTCAGGGAGATCAGGGTGAAATTATAGCTGTACCTGCAACTTGGTGACTGTGGCTTAGTAAGTTTCTGAAGAAATCCTGGTTGAGTTTTTCAGGTAGTTTTTTCCTAATTTATGAGAAGAGTGATCTGAAGTGTCTCCTCCTTTATAGCCATGCCTCCACAAGTCCTTATATAGTTTTCTATACTGTACACTATTAATATACTTTCTTTATACCTAGATATCTCTCTCTATAGAATGTTATACAATATTGATGTTCAATGTCTAGGTCTTTCATTTAGCTAAGAATGCAAATGGTTATATTCCAGTTCTAATGTTCCATATTGAATTTATTAATTGAAAATTTTATTTTTAATAGAAATTTACTTCATATCTTGTTGAATTGTCAAGGTGTGAAGAGTGTACACAAAAGGTATAGGTAGCTGGAGAGCTAGAGCTAGACTGGGCTTTCATACTTGAAGGCTTGAGGCTCCAGGTCCAATTCACAGCATCAATATAGACAGGAGCAGAGCCATGTTCTGGCCTCTCAATCTCATAGAAAGATAAATAATTGTTATAAAAGAAAATATGCAATATCGAATAATTTTTCTTTATAACTTATTTTGAAAATAATAAACAAGTTCACTATATTATTTAAGTATAACAGATTTGTATACTTTTTTCATAGGGTCACATTCACTCAACCATGGATGTAAACATATTGGTCTTGTTTAATCCCTTATAAATGCTATAGTACTTCATGTTAAATTTTTATCATTTTCTCTTTTGGTTATCATGCAAGAGTTTTTAATTTTATGTTATGTTATTTTTTTTTAGAAAGTATCTTAAATTATGTTGAAATTCAGTGAGAAAAGTAGCAATGAAGTATAGTAAAGGAACATGGATTTTTAAATCCTATTGCAGTTCTTCACTGCAGCTCCTTTATTTACTATCTCTGTTACAAGTGAGAAGGCAAAGATGACCTTGGAGTTTTGGTGCATGATGACAGAAAAAGACCAAAGTTGGGGGTGAAAATGGTCAGCAGACACCTATCATTAGGAAATGAGAATCTTTACCCATTTGTCAACAGCCATACTGTGAAATATTAACCTTCTCCTAATAAAATGATAAGTCTTTTAATTATTTTTGTTTTTTTAATTGACTATATATCATTTAATTTTTGATGCAGTGTTGACTATATTACTCAGTAACTTTTACTATTCCATGTATAGGACATTTTAGAGTACATAGACATAATAAACCATGCAACCCATATTATTCTGTTTTTCTTTTTTGTTTTGCTACCAGGATTATCACTGGAGTTAGGTGCATTCACAACTCTACCGTTTGTGGTGGTTTTGTTTGTTTTTTCCCTTTCATGTCAGGGAGAGATGAGAGAGAAAGAAAGGAGGGCAGAGGTAGATGGAGAAAGAGGAGGGCAGGCATAGATAGCATAATGGTTATTTGAAGAGTTTCTCATGCCTGAGGCTTCTGAGGTCCCAGATTTAATCACCCACACTACCATAAGCCAGAGATGAGCAGTGCTCTGGTGGGAGAGAGAGAGAGAGAGCGAGAAAGAGAGAGAGAGAAAGGGAGGGAGGAAGGAAAGAAGGAAGGAAGGAAGGAAAGAAGGAAGGAAGGAAGGAAGGAAGGAAGGAAGGAAGGAAGGAAGGAAGGAAGGAAGGAAGGAAGGGGGAAAGGAAGAAAGAACTGTAGCACAGCTTTACCGTTCTTGAAGGTATCCTTCCTTTTCCCCTGCAGGTAGGTTCTGGGTCTTTGCAAGGGATCATGTGTGCACTCTCCAAGATGTGTCACAACCCAGTCCCCATTCAGTTTTTGTAATTGTCCTTCATCTTCCAGGAAAATCTATTTATCTCTTTATAAACCTTTTGAGGAATTATTGTTTTGGATGGTAGAAATCAAATAACTATCTCCCTTCATGTAAAAATTATAGTATCTGAGATGACTACAGAAAGGATAAAACAGGTGCAGTTATAGTGGAGTGCTGTCTGATCATGTGTTTCTGTTTTGCTACTAACATCACCTATTATCTTGTTTACTTTCCTTTTCTATGGCTGTGCACTGAACTGATAGCTTCAATGATTCCTTATAATAACTTCTTCAAGCCTCTTCCTGGTCAGTGTGCTGAATAATTCTTCCATTTAGCACCTACTCCCTTGGCTTGATTTCCATCTCCTAGAAAAGTAAAGGTTCGTCTTGAACTCTAGCAACCATCTGCCTGTCTGGATTATAAAGCAGATGACTTGTCACAAAAATGTGGGGGAAGAAATGGAGTACTTGTGATATTTGAGGCTACAACTATTATGCCATTTTAAATGGGTGAGACTATTTGTCCTGTATCCTTACTCATTCTATCAAAAAAAGAGTACTTTAAATTTTCTTTCAAACCGAGAAAAAAAAAATCTCTGGTTGAGTGACACCTTTAGGAAAACCAATATCTCAGTTCAGAGATTGCATTTCTCAGAAAGAAAGAAAAAAAGAAAAGCTTTAAAAAAAAGTAAAACTAAACAAACTTAATGCCTGTCTTTATGGAAACTCAGCACATGCCTTGTTCTTAGCCGTGCACAATCTAAACAGATTTAATTGCCTTTTCATATGTCAAAATCAGCCTGTCCAGAGGGAAGCAATAAGAGAAGCTTGTACAGGAACATTTTATGCTGTATCTGTTCCTGGAGCAGTGGTGCTTGTGTTTCCAGGGCTGTCAGTTTAGCATATTTTTTCCCAGCACATATTCATTAAGACACAGTTGCCAACTTCATTGCCACTGCATTTTTTATTATATACATTAGTTCTGGTTGAAGGACAATTTAAAAATGTTCTTTTTTTATGAGGAATAAAGATGACCTCTGGATGGATGATTTTTCTATCATTCATTACCTTACACTGGTGGGACAAAATGACTTTGTATCCCTATTGATACATTCATTTTTTTTTCATTTTTATTAGTGATTTCATATTGACTTACAAAGTTATGAGATAACAGGGGTACAATTCCACAATGTTCCCATCACCTGAGTTCTATGTCCTTTTTCCCTCAGTTGCAAACTGCAGTAGTTCTCCCAAGGTCACAGATAATCTGCATTTAACTTAGCTTGATAATTTGGATATATTTTCCTTAGGATGCTCTTTTACCACACAAGTCATTCAGACACATAAAAAATTATACCTATTGCTTCTGTATTGGAGATTTATCAAACAGTGGGTGTAGAATACACAGAAAAATAAACTTTATAGAAAAAGAAAAAACAGATATTTTAAGTGAGTCATCCAAGCTTTTCTGTCTATATGATCATGAAGTGGAACACAGAGAGGGTCAAAGAGATAGAAGAAGTAAGTAAAAACAAAAAGAAAGATTACTGAGAGTATATCGGATGTTAAATGAGTATATCATTGAGTAGAATTGATATATTTTTTAGTTATTTCTTTTTAAAATATTTTTAATGATTGTTTTTTGGCTATAGAGAGAAACTGAGAGGGAAAGGGGAAATAGAGAAAGAAAGAATGTCACCTGAAACACTGCTCCATCACTCAGAAATCTTCCCCTCTACAGGCAGAGACCAGGAATTTAAACCTTGTGCATTGGAACATGGGAACTTAGTTGGGTGTGCCACCACCCAGCCCTTTCAATTCTTCCTTGATGGACCTATACTGGTCTTCCAACAGTAAGAATAAAGTGTTTTTTGATGGGTTGTGCCCTATATGTGAGAGTAAATCAAATATATAATCTTAATCTAGTAAATAAAGATGCACAGAATAGCTAATGTGTGTCAATGATTAGAAACTACACACAGGGGCTAGGAGATAGCATAATGGCTATGCAAAGAGACTTTCATGTCTGAGGCTCCAAGGTCCCAGGTTCAGCCCTCAGTCCTACCATAAGCCAGACCTGAGCAGTGCTCTGGTCTCTCTTTCCTCTCTCTGCATCTCTCATTAAAATAAATAAAATGTTTTAACAAAGAAAGAAACTACACACACAGTTCTAAATTAAAAAACTGTTTTGTTACTCACAGTGTATTATTTACTTTATGATAGTGATTGGAAACTCATATGGAGTTATCATCAAAAAAGGGCAAAAGAATAGAACAACATTAGAACATTTAGTCTTGAATGATATAAAAGAATTTCTGTAGCCTCTGGGATATTTTCTCTTTGGTCATCTGATATTGGGATATTGCAGAGAATCATATTCCTAGTGAATATGTGAAAGAGAAGAAAGAAAGAGTGACCAGAAAGTAAAGTCAAGTTTTGATGTATTATCAGCCAACACTTCATCTGATCCTGTAGTGGATTCTGAATGTGAAAAGATGATCTCTGAAAGCTATTAGCAGCTTTCATAACAGCTGGCAGAAGAGACTGGAAATGTAGAGCACAAATTTGCATATGCAAGGCTTGGGTTTGAGTTCCTCCATCACCTATGTTGGATGTTTCTTTGATCTTTCTCTTTCTCATTAAGTGAATAATTTTTTTAAACTTATTACTTAAAAACAAATACTAATTAAATCGAATGAATAAATGTTACATAGACTTGAGGTGAGTGCTATAGACATTTGCAATCCCAAATTGGTGAATCATTTGATGTGAGCAGTGCAGGACGTATAATCATGGGTAGGGCAACTCTCTTCAACCGAGGCAGTCTGCCTTGGAGTCTAGAATCAGTGAGTTTACCTCTGGACAGCTTCCCAAGTAGATGGAGCATTCAGAGTACTCTATCATATCTTGTTCACACTGAAAAATAATGATAAGTTTTTCATAGTACTGCTCTGAATATTCATGCAATCAATTATTTCAGGTATATATTACAAATTCTGTAAATAATACACCCTTCATTCTTGTAAGCCCCAGTGCACTGTGGTGGAGGAGAACTTCAGTTGGCTGTAGGTGTAGTACACAGATGCCAATCATGAGGAGATAAGAAAACTGTACTCTTGTGATAAGGACTGTCTTTTAAATCATTATTTCCTCCATAAAGCAATTTAAAATGACTCCTATAGCTTTTGAATCTTTAGAAATATACAAAGACTATGATAGGCATTTTTTCATGATGTATATATAATTTTCTTATTCTACAATGAGATTATTATTTGAAATAAAAGTAAATTGGTTGGGCTGAAAAAATACATCACCGACATAGTTCACTTGCCCTTTCATGTATGAGACCCAGATTTGAGTATATCTCCCACTGCACTGGAGAAAGTGTCAGTACTATAGTGCCATTTCCCCTTCTATCTCTCTCTCTCTCTCTTTTTAATGTTTATTATTTATTTATTAGAGACAAAGAGAAACTGAGACACAAAGAGAAATGGAGTTATAGAGGGAAAGAGACAGAGAGATATCTGCAGCCCTAGTTCACCACTCCTGAAGCTTTACCCGTGTACATAGGGACTAGGCATTTGAACCTGAGTCCTTATGCTTTGTAATGTATGTGTGCTTAACCAGGTATGCTACTTTTCTATACCTTTCTGTCTGAAAAAGTCAGCCTGAGGTGGTGAGGCCTAAACAACAACTAAAAATCAAAATAAAAAGATAAAAATATGGGCTAATTATGGATCTTTCTCTTATCACTTCCATACTTTGAGCAAACATAGCATATTTAGATCTCTATTACTTTATTTATGCATACAGCTTGCATTTTAATCTCTATGAGCCATAAGGGTTCTTCCCAATATAAATGAGATACTGAAGAGACGCTAAAGGACAAAGAAAAGAAATACAGAAAGTGTGCTTCAGTAGGGAGAAAGCGTAAAACATTTAGATATCTGGTAATAATTTACTTTGCTTACAACTTGCAGTATGAGGACAAGACTTCCCAGAAGAACGATGATACAGAAAAAAAGTTTATTTCCATGATATGATATGAAACTTGAACTTGAGGTTATAGAAAATGATACATTGAAAAATTTTATTGATTTATTTATTCTTTTTTTTTTTTTTTTTTACCAGAGCTCTGCTCAGCTCTGGTTTATGGTGGTGCAGGGGGTTGAACCGGGGACTTTGGAGCCTCAGGCATGAGAGTCTCTTTGCATAACCATTATGCTATCCACCCCTGCCCATACTGAAAAATTTTAAGCAGGAGACTGGGTGTTTGAATGTTAAGTAAGTATCACTAGCAGATAGGTACTAGATAGGGGAAGTAAGGTTAGAGATGGAGCCCTATTCAGAATCCCAGGTTAGTGTTGAGTAAGGTTAAAGATGGCTCCATATTCACAATTCCAGGTTAGTATTGAGTGACTAAATTAAATGGAAAAGAAGAGCAACGCAGGTATAGAAGTTTACAGATGGGAGTCTGGCGGTAGCGCAATGTGTTAAGCACAGGTGGGGCAAAGCGCAAGGACCTGCTTAAGGATCCTGGTTCGAGCCCCCAGCTCCAAACCTGCAGGGGCGTCCCTTCACAGGCAGTGAAGCAGGTCTGCAGGTGTCTTTCTCTCCCTCCTCTGTCTTTTCCTCCTCTCTCCATTTCTCTCTGTCCTATCCAACTACAACGACATCAACAACAGTAATAACTACAACAATAAAACAAGAGCAACAAAGGGAAAATAAATAAATATTTTAAAAAAAACTAAGAACTTAAAAAAAGAAGTTTGTAGATATAAGAGAGATAAATATGATTTAGTAAAAATTCAACATTAATTTAGTAAAGTGATGCTAAGTACTTTTTCACAATAATTTTGTCAGTCTTGGAGATTTATTTGTGACTAGATAAAATATACAAAAATCTTAAAATTTTTCTTTACTGTCTTTCTAAAAAAACACTATTAGTTTTCTTTTTCCCCCTCTATTGATTTTCTCACATACTTTGACATATTTTACACAAATTATTATGTATTAATTAAATAATAAAATATATCTTAGCTGAGAAATAGATTAATCCAACATTTTCTATTATATAATTCACTAAGATTTGGATTCTTGGATCTTGGTGGGAGGTTTAGCACATTTACTTGGGTGCACATGTCAACATATACAAAGTCTTTGATTCAAGACCCTGGTTCCCACTGTAGAAGGTGGGGAGTGGGAAGCTTCAAGAGAAATGATGTAGGTGTCTCCCTTTCTTTGTCTTTCTCTATCTTCTTCTTCCCTCTCAATTTTTCTCTGTCTTGTAAATAAGTAAATAAATGAAAAATTACAAAAATTAAAGGATTTGAATTATTATTCAATTTGGATTCCTTCAAAGAACTTTCCACCTCTGTATTTTTATTCAGCTTGGAGTTCCTAAGGTTCTATTCATTTAACTGTAAATTGAGAATAATCAAAAGGTTTTTTTAGAAAAAGGTTACTATTATAAGGCAGATGAAAATAGTAAATGTTATTTCTACTCATTGGTTATTACCTATGACTCAATATCATAGCTATACATAAATACAAGACATAAAATTAATTTACCCACATGAGAATAATATGAGAAGATATGTTTAATAATAAAAAAATTACCAGTGTGAACTTTTTGCCTCTGATCTCCATATACTAATCAATACTTATATCAACTGAGGTACTTAGACAAGTACCTGAATTCAAACCACTAGTTCATTAGACAATATTCTAAATACTCTTCATAGAGGAAGACCTTGAAAGCCTGGTAAGAACTGAGTATCAGGTAAATTAAGAGAGCTCAGAGGTTGCAGTTTTCATATAACCAAGTTGGATAGAGTCAAAATCACACTAGAAAATATAATGCAATTCAGAATTACAATTTATTTTATATCATGACCTAATCACATTCAATGAACATGTAACAAAAATAAGAAAGTAGGGGTAAGGAAGTGGTGCATTGAGTTAAGGACACATAGTAGAGAATGCAAAGACCAGCTCAAAGATCCTAGCTCCATCCTCTAGCTCCCCACCTGTAGGGGGGTCGCTTCACAAGCAGTGAAGCAGGTCTGCAGGTGTCTTTCTCTCTCCATTTCTACCTTCCTTCCCCCCTCTCAATTTCTTTCTGTCCTATTCAATAAATTGGAAAAATATTGCTTCCAGGAGCAGGGGATTCACGGCCAGTACTGAGCCCCAGTGATAATCCTGGAGGCAAAAATTAATTAATTAATTAATTAATGAGAGAAACAAAAATAGAGAAGTATAAAAAAATCAATGGAAAATCATCTTGAAATTTAAATCAATGAGATATCATCTTACATCTATTAGAATTACTATTATCAAAAATATAAGAGTTTAGGGAGTTGGGCTGTAGCACAACGGGTTAAGTGCAGGTGGCGCTAAGCTCAAGGACCGGCATCAGGATCCCAGTTCGAGCCCCCGGCTCCCCACCTGCAGGCAGGTCGCTTCACAGGCGGTGAAGCAGGTCTGCAGGTGTCTGTCTTTCTCTCCCCCTCTCTGTCTTCCCCTCCTCTCTCCATTTCTCTCTGTCCTATCCAACAACAACGACATCAATAATAACTACAACAATAAAACAACAAGGGCAACAAAAGGGAATAAATAAAATAAAATATAATATATATATATATATATATATATATATATATATATATATATATATATGAGTTTAGAAGACTTTCTGAGACACTGCCTTAGAGTAGCAGCTGCTACATTGAGGCAGAAAGGCAAGGAATTTCTGGGCACTTAACCTGTGAACCCAGCTGCAACAGGGTATTAAATGACCACAAGAACTCAGCAGTGCCCAAGGGAAGCACCTGGATGAGAACTAAAGCTCTGTGGTCAGCTCAGAAACATACAGCTGGCTAAACAAATAAATTTCAGCCAACTGCCAGAGGGATAGCCAAGGATTAGCAGCTGTAATTCTTGTCTCGCCTGACTGACTAGTTACAGCAGCAGCAATAACAACAATAATAATCACCTGAAAACTCACCGATTTACAAATGAGGCTCTTAAGTAAGCTATGTAACATCAAAACCAAGCTAATTAGAAAAGGAGAAACAAAGCAGTCCAAATGTTAGCAGGAGGGAGAAAAAAAATCAGAGCAGAAATCAATAAAATAGAATTGAGAAAGACTATTCAAAAGATTAATGAAACTAAGAACTGGTTATTTGAAAGGTTAAATAAAATAATAATCCACTGGATACACTCACAAAAGGGAAAGAAAGAAAGCAATGAAGAAAAAAAAGCAGTAATGAAAGAAATGAAATTACAACTGAATGTGGGGAGGTGCAAAGGATTATAAATTAATATAATTAACATCTTTATGCAAATAAATTAAACAACCTAGATCAGATGGATACATTTAGAGAATCATATCACCTGCCATCTTTAACCCAAGAAGAAGTAGACAGCAGTGGTATAGAAATAGAATCAGTAATCAAATATCTTCCCAGAATAAAAGCACAGGCCTAGATAGCTTTACTAAAAAAATCTATAAGGCTTTCAAAATGATCTAACACCACTCAAATTCTTCCAGAAAAATGAAATGGGGTAATCACTTCCAAGCACATTTTATGAGGATAACATAATTCTGATCCCCAAAACAGGAAAGGGCTCTACAGAAATCAAAACAAAACAAACAATAAAACAAAAGACATAAAAACCTTGTTTACATCATTCTCAATAGGAAAAAGCTAAAAGCTTCCCCCTTTAAATTGAGTACCAGACATTGTTGTTCATTATCAACACTATTATTCAACATACTCCTAAATGCCCATTAACAGATGATTGGCTAAAGAAATTATGGGTTATATAATCCATAGAATACTACTCTGCAATCAAAAAATGTATTATTGTGTCTTTTAGAACAAAATCGATGGAAACTGAGGTATTTATGCTTAGTGAAATAAAATATGAAAGATAACTACTGGATGGCATTAGCCCATATATGGGCTCTAGAGAATTTATACACATGAATGTGAAAAGAACAAGTAAACTATTTCTAAGACTTTGTGAGAACTATAATAGCTATCATTAGGAGGTGGGAGGTCGGTGACACAGTGCTTTGATTGTGGTTATGGTGTGAAGTTATTATTACCTGTAATCTTACTATTATGTAACTTACTATGAATAAAAATATATTTATATATGAGATTAGTGTTGAAGTTGTGTTGAGGAATGATCATTCGTATTTTGAGTTGGAATGTAAATTGATGTAAACATTATTGAAGACATTATAGAATTTCTTCAAAAATTTAAAAATCAAAATAAATATCAACCATTAATCCCTCTTTTTGATATTTATTCAAAGGAAAAGAAACAATAATTTTGAGTAGATATTTCGCTCATTGCATCATTATTTGCAATCTCAAAGATATGAAAATAGTCTAAGTATTTAAAAATGAATAAAGAAAATATTGCATGTATATATAATAACTGAATATATATATACATATATATACATAAGTATATATTAGAAGTTACAGGCTGCACTCATTTTTCAGGACCCATCACCCATGAGTGACAGAGCATGTTGACCCAACTTCCCTTAGAAGACTGGGGCAGTCCCTACCATTGTTGTTCTACATTGAAGGCAAGGTCCTATAGAGGCCCACAAGAGGGTTTATGATGTTGTTCTTTATGGAGATGACCAGTAATGGTGGAAAGAGGGATCTGTTAGAGATCTAGACCCATCATGAATATGTGAGAAATCCAGAATTGCCTGACTAGGGCCCCAGTTGATGGGATGGTCTGGTAGTGACCAGAAGAACTATTATGAACATATGCTGGTGTCTTGCTCTTGTCCAGTTTTTGTAGTCCTTACTTTGACAAGTTTAGCCATAGAGTGACTGAGAGAAGTGAAATAGGAAGTAGGTAAGGACAATGTCTACGTCCAAGTACTAACTATTAGATTAAGTACTTTGTGGTGTATGTTTAAATCTTTCTACTTGCTTGCTGAAATTACCGAGTCACTGCAAACTATACTGTGTACTTTTACCTTCAGGTACATATTTTCCCCTAATTTATGGATACATGTGCACATGTGCTCTATCTCATGGGTCCTGGTCTATCTAGGTTCAGTGGCATTGTTAGGAAGTGCACCACCTAAAATGAAATGAAGAAGCTAGTAAAGGTCTCAGCAGAGTAATGGAGCTGAAAGGTTGACATCCCATGTCTGGCTTCTCTGGACACAATCCACAGTGAAAAGCTTTGACCGTGGAATGCAAGCTCAGACCTATAGGGATGCAAAGGTTACACAGGGTCCTGTGCTGAATATGGGTTCCAGATCATATTGATGGGGTTTACAGTGAACAATATGTATGTATGTATGTATGTATGTATGTATGTATACTTTCCCTATATTTGGGAACTACTCTCTTCCCTGATCCAGCTTTCTGATACTATTTCCAACTCTGACACCATTTCCCGAGACAATACCTTTAGCCTACCTGCAAATTAGTTGTCGGGCTCAGGCAAAAATTAATACAGTTATTGGCCCCTTGGAATATACCTAAAATAAACCTTCTATTCTTTTTCCATAATGGAGACCCCAAATTTTATCTGCTATATTCTGACCTTTAGGTTCCTGATTATTAAACAATTTGTTCTGCTTTATATTTTAATGCTTTTTAGCTACCAAGTTGCAGGTGCTACCATGATGCCAACCTGACTTCCCTGGGCAGAAGACCTCACCAACATGTCCTGGTGCTCCACCTCTGGAAAGCTCTTCCCCACTAGAGAAAAATAGAAACAGGCTGTGTATATGGATCAACCTGCTAATGCCCATGCCCAGCAAAGAAGCAATTATGCAAGCCAGACCTTCCACCTTCTGCACCCAATCATGATCCTTGGTCCATACTCTGAGAGAATAGGAAAGCTTTCAATGCAGGGAATAGGGTGTGGAACTCTGGTGGTAGGAATTGTGTCATATTGTACCCCTTTTACCCAATGGTTTTGTTGATAATTATTAAGTCAATAAAAAAAGAACAGAAATTATGACAGATGAACTTGGAGGTCATTACACTAAATGAAATGAGACAGATACAGAAAGTCAAATATTGTATAATCTCACTTATGTGTAGAATCTGAAAAATGTCAAACTTATGGAAGGAGACAGTAGAATGAAAGTTATCAGAGAATGGTTGGGGCATGAGAAAACAGGAATAGTCATAGAATAAGCATTTAAGCTATAAAATGGATATGTTAGAAATTATACATATATATTTCATAATCACTATGCTTAGTGATACTACTATATGTATTACATTATATATTACTAAAATCTGCAAGGAGATATAGCTTGAATGTTTTCATTACAAAAGGAAAACATGGTTGTATAAGGTGATGAATGTGTTAATTAATTTGATTGTGGTATATCAAATAAAGTTACACATTTTAAAATACATATTATATATAATCTTATTTGTCAATAACATTTCCAGAAATTCAAGGAGGAAGAAAACATCTCTGGACAGAATTATAATGATTTAAATGAGATGTTTCAAATAACAGGACAATTATTTTAAAGTTATAATTGGTATTGAAACAAACAAAATTATATATATAATGAAAAGAATATGACTATGCCAACCTGAGTATAGTCTACTAAAAAGACACTAATGGAAGCCCTACAGATGAAAATATTAACGTAGGGAGTTGGTTGGTAGCACAGTGGGTTAAGCGCAGGTGGCGCAAAGCACAAGGATCCTGGTTCAAGCCCCCGGCTCCCCACCTGCAGGGGAATTGCTTCACAAGCGGTGAAGCAGGTCTGCAGGTGTCTATCTTTCTCTCCCCCTGTCTTCCCCTCCTCTCTCCATTTCTCTCTGTCCTATCCAACAACAATAATAACTACAACAACAAGGGCAACAAAAGGGAATAAATAAATATTAAAAAAAAGAAAATATTAACGTAACATAAAATTTTATTTGATTGAACACCCCGAAATTAGAAATGCCAGAAGAAAATCAGTGAACATGGCAGTAGATTGCCTGGCTAGCATGAGGGTGTTTCTTCACGGGCACGTGCTTTCTGGGTTGGAGAGAACTCCACCGGAGCCAACCTGGACTGCTGCTTACTCAGTGGTGCGGGAGAGAAAAGAGAGCGAAACCAGGAACAGAAGTGGGTTTTATGGGATAAAAACTGGAAGTGGCAAGTTGGAAACAGAAATGGTTAGGAAATGGGGTGGAGAGAGGCAAAAGGCATCCTGGGAAGGTGGAAGCATCCTTAGCAACTATTGCGATGGTTTTAACTGGCAGGAATTAGCAATATCCTGAGGGGATAACATGGTGGGGAGATCTTTAGTTATTTCTAAGACAAAGCAGAATATTGGTATGTAAATAATAATACTTGCATGGAAATATGGTGGTTTGTGGGCCCTGCCAATATTCAAAAACATCTGTACAATATCCCGACAGTAGAGCATAAGAAATTACCCAAACTGAAAGAGAATAATATTGAAGAAGATGACAGAATCTTACCTTACAGTCTGCTAGAAAATGTTTTTTTAATATAAATTATGGATAACACCAAATGCTGATGAGGGCAGAGAACAATAGAAATGCTCATTTGCTACTGGAGGGAATGCATAGCTAGTTTGTGAATCACTATGGCAGACTATTCTAAAGCTGGACATACTTTGTGCTGTATAGTATCTTGAAAACTGATTCCCATAAAATCTGTATATAAATGTAATGACATTATAATGATTTATAATTACCAAATTTTTGGAGAAGTAAACAAATGAATTGAATTATTTATGTGATAACAAACAACGAAGTAAGCTTTTGGATCAAGCAAAGATTACTAAAGTCATAATATCCCTGGAAACATATCTAATATAGACATCCTACTTTCTTTTCACTTCTAATATTTTTTTTAAAATATTTATTTATTTCCTTTTTTTGCCTTGTTTTTATTGTTGTTGTAGTAGTTGTTGTTCTTGATGCCATCACTGTTGGATAGGACAGAGAGAAATGGAGAGAGGAGGGGAAGACAGATAGGGGGAGAGAAAGATAGACACCTGCAGACCTGCTTCACCACCTGTGAAGCTATTCCCCTGCAGATGGGGAGCTGGGGGCTCGAACCGGGATCCTCACACCAGTCCTTGTGCTTTGCACCACATGTACTTAACCTGCTGCACTACTGCCCAACTCCTTCTACCTCTAATCTTATTGTCTGTATTCTTACTCTCTATTCTCTGTTTATTAAACATTTTGTCCTGCTTTTATATCTTATTGCCTTGGAATCATCAAATTGCAGAAGTTACTATGATTCCATCATAAACTCCCATGGCAGAAGACCTCACTGATGTGTCCTGGAACCTTACTTATCCAGAGCCCTAACCTTCTAGAAAAAGATAAAAACAGGTTGAGGATATGGGCAATTACAGAAGCCAGAACTCTTTCTGAATCTCAAAACTAATTTTGACTCATACTCTCAGAAGGGGAAAATATTAGGGGAAGATGAAAGAGGACTCTGAACCTCAATCCAACTAGGACACCTGAGATGTTTGTCACCAGAAATATTTGTTTTATACCATTAATAAAAGGGAATAAAATAGGAAAATACCAGAGGAAATCAGGCACTGTTTTGCTTTCTGAGAAAGAAGAGGGTAAAGAAAGGACACCTTGAAGTATTAATAGGAGTAGGTGCGACTTAGAAAGGAAGAGGTGGTTGGATCATAGAAAAGAATAACACACCTGCAGGGAGGTCATTTCACAAGCTGTGAAGCAGGTGTAAGTGTAAAGGTGTCTCTCTTTCCCTCCCCCTCTCTGTCTTCCCCTCCTCTCTGGATTTCTCTCTGTCCTATCCAATAGCAATGACAACAATAATAATAACAATAAGAATGATAAACAACAAGGGCCACAAAAGAGAAAAAATAGCCTCTAGGAGCAGGATTCATAATGCAGGTACTGAGCCCCAATGATAAACCTGGAGGCAAAAAAAATGAAATGAATAACAATGGGCAAAAAGTATATGTATGTATATAGAGATAGGTATGATAGAGAGATAGATAAGCCATATCTATGAACTCATGAGAACTATTGCAGTTTCTTCTGACTGGGGAAGGGGACACAGAACCTTTAAGGTAGGAACAGTATGGAATGATATGACATCCCTGTTATTTTATAATTTTATAAATCACTATTAAATCCCTGGTACATTTTAAGTTGTTTCAAAACAAACAAATAAACTGACAAACAAAAAGAAATAAGCCATAGATACTGCACTGAGGTTCAACAGGAGGCACAACACTTGTTTCCATGTGTTAGAGTCAAGCTTCAAGTCCCCATCTGTAGCAGGGGAAGCTTCACAGGCAGTGAAGTGGTGCTGCTGGTGTTTCTCTTTCTCTTTCTCCTTTCTATCTCCCCTAGTCCTTCTCACTCTATCTCTTGATCTACATAAATAAATAAATAATAAAAATGTTAAAAACAGAAGTTTTTTTTTTAATTCTTAAGTCACAGAGGACATAGAGGAACTTTGAATGTACAATGATACATTCAAGGAGCTTGTCTGAAAAGTTCGCCTATTATATAATTCCAACAATATGTTGAAGAAAACAGGAGAAAGACCTAAAGAAACAAGAGTAAGATCTGAGATTCAAGTCACTGTGGAGGAAAGAGGCAGAGAAGAAGAAGAAAAAAAAAAAAACTCAGGAAAGAAAAGGTTAGCTAGACAAGTGGCAGGACCATGAATCTTTAAACTTAGTTCACCAGCATTTATCTACAACACATGCAGGTCCTGGAAGAAACAACATCACTTGGGCCCAGGGAGAAGCCCAGACAGGAACAGCAACAGTTGAAGAAGGAACAGGAAAAAAAAAAAAAACTACCTTTGGGAAGTTTCTTAAGTAATCTCTCACAGTACCTTGTGAATGTGCATCCTTTGCTATAGTGCCTAGTTAGCATAAGACTGAAGTCATAACCTATAGCAAAGGATGTACAGTCAGTGTATTCCCAATAGAGAAAGTGGAACATAGGAGACTTTCCAGACAGTGAGACTATTTTTCGGTGATGTGATAATAGTGAGTAAATGTTGCTATAGAGCAAATGGTTGTGCTGCTCCAAAATCCATAGGTTGATGTTTAAACTCTATGTGTTGATATTTTGGAGGAGACAGCCAGTGAAGTTATTAGGTCAGGAAGTTCATAAATGGAATTAGTGCCCTTGGATAAAATGGTCCCAGAGAATCCCTCACCCCATTCACTGAGTTTATGGAGAGCAGGCAATAATCTACAAATGTGAAATGGCACCAAATAAACCATCTTTACCTGAAACTTCCCAGTCTCAAGAATTGTAAGAAATGAATTGCTACTGTCTATAAACCATATAATTTGTGGTGTTTTCTTCTTGTTGCCAAAAGAACAAAGGTATATGTCATTTATTTATTAATGTCTGTTGCATGTTCATCAGAAAAGAGTGAACTCTTGTGTGAACATTGGACTTTATATGTATAGTATATCAGTATTGACTCATTAATTATATGAAAAATGCCACACTAATACAAAGTGTCAATAATAAGGAAACTAAACTTTGGAGGGAGTGAAAGACTTCATATAAACTTTGTACTTCCTTTAGCAGTAAAGATTCTATATTTACTGTAGACCTAAAATAATTTAAATGTCTGTTAATTTTTAAATGATTGTGTTTTTCTTAATGATTTTAGAATTTTTTGAAAATTTATTCGAGCTATAAAAAACTTGGTAAAAAAGAGAAAGCTCACTAGGTAGGTCCTGAGTCTTGCCATGTTCATGATCTAGATTAAAGCCACAGCACCCAGTGAGTGTCATGGTATCAGAGGTAACTCTGTTGCTGTTGTGTCTCTTCATCTCTCTGTCTCTCTATCTGTATGGGAAAACAATCACCAAGGAGTGGAGAAGCCATGCATGTGTCAGTTACCCACTCTGGGGGGAAAAAAAAGATAATCTCCTTTAGCAAAAGTAAAACAGATTTATTGAATGAGCCCTTATTTCATAAGCTGACGACTGTGGGCTTTGTACTTTATACTGTTTTAATTCTAATGTTGGTGTTTGCTGAATCAAACTTCAAATCTTTAAGATTACGATGCAAGTTTGGTTAATAGGATACTGTGACTTTCTTTGCACCAACCCATTTCTTTATCCTACGAAAAAAAGGATTACTGGGGCTGGGCAGTAGCGTAGCTGTGGCGTTTCAAAGGAACAGCGTGGGGATCTGGTTCCAGCCCCCCGCTCCCCACCTTCAGGGGAGTAGCTTCACAGGCAGTGGAGCAGGTCTGCAGGTGTCTATCTTTCTCTCCCCCTCTCTGTCTTCCCCTCCTCTCTCGATTTCTCTCTGTCCTATCCAACAACAATGACAACAATAATAGTATCAACAACACCGATAAACAACAAGGGCAACAAAAGGGAAAAAAATGGCTTCCAGGAGCAGTGGATTCGTGGTGCAGGCACCGAGCCCCTGAGATAACCCTGGGGGTAAAAAAAAAAAAAAAAAAGCAAAAGAGGATTACTTTCCTTCCATAATTTTAAGTATAGTTTGAGGATGGTCTATGCATGTTTGTTACCAATATTATCAAAAAATTTTCTTATGAGATGACTGTAGCTGTTGTGTGAATGGAAACACCCAAGGTACAGACACAATTGGAAATGCCTTACTTAATAGCCATTTTATAATTGACTCACACTAGTCAAAGATTTCTTAGGGAGGAAAGTAAGGGAGCACTTTGTCAATCACTCAAAAAATGTTACAGGGTGCTTTGGGGCATTGATCTTTTTCTCCTGCTGAGCTGTTGCTAACTTGCCCTTTAAACTATTTTGTTAATGGCTTTGTCCCTGCCTACTCATTCATGCAAGAAATATGAACATGATTGTACTTCTTAAACATACTTGGAAAGTATAGAAATCACAAAAAATAGATTCATGCCCAGGGTTGTAACCTAAAACTAGTGTGTGCCTTCTGTTGATATTAAATATTATTTTTTTCTGCAGTCACTGGCCTGGAGGAAAATTTGTAGGATAGATAAATTTAAATCCTCTTTCTTCAACAGTATGCTACAAAACAAGTACAACTATATCGATTCAATGGTATTTGAGTATTGAAATAATAATGATATATTGTAATTTGTTAAGTTTACGATCAAATAGTTGAATCTTTATATGGTTTACAAGCATCTTGATATATTGAATTAACAAGGGATAAAACTAGGATTACAAATCAAGCCTATTTATTTTGAGGTGAAAGTGGAAAAATTAATATTACATTATCTACAACAAATATAAATTGTTCACATTACTTCCTGCAAGTAATACTCTTCAGTGATACTTCTGTACTTACAGGAGCCCCTCAGATGCAAGCATAGGGCAGGGGTCAGAGATATTTCCTATTCCTAAGGAGAATTTTCAGCGAACATATTCTTAGTTTCCTAACAAGTTTCTGTGGCAGTCTATGGTCTATTTGAATGATCTCTGTACAAAAATATATTCTCCCCTCTCAGATTGGGTGGATTACTTTATCCTTCTTTTACATTTTTGCTGAAGAGTCAGTCTTGCAGTAAGGAAAATGGAAAAACTTTTAACAAATTTCTTGCATGCATTTGACTCAGGGTTTGATCCATGGCACAAATATGAAATAGTGGTTCTTTACCCCTATCTCACTCATAAAATGAATAAATGGATTTTTAGATGCCACTTCTTGCTGCTAAACAGAACATGATTTTATTTGTCTTATCAGAATAGTAAATAGGGGATCAGTCAGACAGTTAATGTGTCAGCCATGTGCTTAGCCACGCATGTGGCCCAGGTTCAAGTCCTGGCATCACATAGAAGATGGAACTGGAGAAAGCTCTGATACTATGTGTCTCTCCTTCTCTCAATCTCTTTCTTTCTCCATCTCTCTTTCTTTTTATCTTTTTCTGAATAAAAAAAAAGTCTAGAGCAGTTAAATTGTGCATGTAATAAGCACTGGCTTTGCAACAAGAAAAAAATGTAGGAAATGATCAAACAGACTATTCAACTATAAGTATAGTTAGGAATTATAAGCAGATTTCTTGGTATAGCTAATATTCCTTAACCATTCATAGAGATCTATATATGCCAAGTTCCCATGTTTGGCCAGGTAAGACATCTGAGAGCAATATTCTGATTTAATAAAACTGTGAATTTAGGACACTTATTAGATTAATCTAAACTTAATTTATCTAATTCTTGCAAAACATTGGGCTGTCACTTTGAAAAAAAACTTTCCTTTAATGACTGTTTACACTGAGCATATGACAAGATCTTTCACTCTTGTTTTTGGTGGTTGAAAATTTGTAACCAAACTGAACCTACTTACTCAGATAGAAAGAGAATTATAGATTCAGAGACAGAAGGGGGAAAGGAAGACACTGCAACCCTAAATCTTCCTTCAATCTTGTGGCAGCCAAGTATGAATCTTGAACCTGGCAAAGCAGGAACTCTATCCATGTGAGCTATTTAGTCAGTCCCAAAATTATTCTTCAAATGTCAGGAGAGGAAAGAGAAGTAATATTAAGTATTGGCTAGATGTCAGTTCTGGAAGACTATATAGGAACTGGTTTCTGACTAGTTAAGATAGAAGATATCTCATTTAAGATGAAATATTAAACACCCATGACTATATGCTCCATCTGAGATTCTAGTGGAATCATAATAAGAAGAGTTTAAAAAAAGCCAATTAATAACAACAAATAAAAAGAATTGCATTATTTTAAAGAATTATTTAAAAATAGAACACACATTTGGGAGAACAGGAGAACTTATTTATCTGGCAGAGCTTCCATGTTATTGCATTCCTGACGTTTCCAGTTTTATATCTGACATGCAGATGTTATAGTGGTGCTCTGGCTTGCCTGTCTTTCTCCTCTCTGGCACACGTGAAACTATCTCATATGTAATAAATAAAGTAGATATTATTTTTAAAGGTGGAAACTAAAGTCAAGAAATAACACTGAATGAACTCCAAAGAGACACAGAAACCTGATCGCTCAAATATATCAGAGGAAGAGAAAAGTGGTGACTAGATTGATGAAAGCTATCTCCTTCAGTTCTTGTCAATCTCCAACTACTTAACAGAGTGCCATAAGGCGTCCTTCACTGAAAGAAACAGACTTCCCTTCTCAAAATAAAATAGCATGAATACAAATCTATGAAATTTGAGTTCTGAGAACAAGCAAATGGTAAATGCACTAGAACAAAAGTTACCAGATGTTGATTCCATGAAGTTGCAAGGTATGTACTGGACAGTGTTCTACATAATTGGCAACAAGGCCAACCCTTCAACTCTCTCCATACACATGAATTATGATAATGCTATTTGTTTGTCTCATTTTAAAGTTATGAACTTTAACCAGGCATTTGACAAAAGGACTGTAACTTAAGTAAATTATCAGGTAGTCTTCATTTAGTGACTGGATTCCATTCCTGGAACACTGTTTGCTGGGATAGCCTGAGGGTACTTCTTCCCGAGCTAGTGCTCTCTGGGTTGGAGAGAACTCAACTGGAGCCGATCTAGGCTGCTGCGTGGGAGAGGGATCAGGAACTCGTGCTACACTAACTTCGCAGGAGATACACTCTGGAACTCTCGGAGCCGGAAAGCAATTTCCAAGTGTCTTTAATCAGAAGAGCAGCTGTTTTTATACTCTCCAAGTAGGGTGGAAACAGGATGTGATATAGAGAGGGTGGAGCGAAAAGTGACTGGTGGAAGATCAGGGTGTGACAAGGAGAGGATCAGGGTGTGACAAGGAGAGGGGGTGGAGCAGGTGAGAATTCTACCACTAAACCACCAATGCCCTGGAGGGAGTGTGGTGCTTTATGTAAATGTAAAAGTGATTTATGTAAATAGACCAAAGCTTTGAATGGGATTAAATCTATCCCTATATAGGCATATGGTTAAGCAGAAGCCAGGGGGAGCTGGCATACTATCCAACAACTGTTGATAAATAAATTTGTCAATAAATGAAGAGCCACCCCTGACCTGTATACTTCAAGAATAATGTATTATGCTGGTAGTTAATATGTCAACCATTGCTGTTTGATATACTCAAATATGATCAAATGATTACCACCATGCATTAGCTATTACCTACACTAAATAGCATAATTACCATTTCTTTCCTGTGCTGATAACATTTAAAATTGACTCTCATTGCAGTTTTCCAGTATGTAATAGAGTACTAGACCTACAACAATTACATTTTTCATTAGATCCCCAGTTTATATCTATTCATGTGATTTAACCAACATCTTGGGGGCTGGGCAGTGGTGCACCTGATTAAGCATACATAATACTATACTCAAGGACCCACACAAGCAACTGGGTTAGAGCTCCGGCCCCCACTGAAAAGAGGATGCTTCAGGAACAGTGAATCAGGTCTGTAGATGTCTTTGTCTTTTCCTCTCTACCTCCCGCTCTTCTCTCAATTTCTCTCTGTCATATCCAATAAAATGGGGGAAAAATGGCTGTCAGGAGCAGTGGACTGATAATGCTGGCATCAAGACCCAGCAATAATCCTTAAGGAAAAAAAAAAGAAGAAGAAGGAGGAGGAGGAGGAGAATAAGAAGAAGAAAGAAAGAAAGAAAGAAAGAAAGAAGAGAAAGAAAGAAAAAGGAAAGCTTCCATTTTTCCCAGTTAACTTTTAAATTTTTTCCACCAGGGTTATATCATGGGCTCACTACCTACACTATAAATCCACTGCTCCCAGCAGCCAATTCCTTCTTTTTTTTTTCTCTCTCTCCCTATTTATTTCTATTTTATTTGATAGGAAAAAGAGAATTTGAGATGAGGTAAAGAGGGAGACAGAAGGATAGGCATCTGCAGACTTGCTTCACCACTCATGAAACATCCCCCTCCAGGTGGGGAGTGGGCTTGAAGCTAGGTCTTTCTCATGGTAAGGTGTGCTCTCAACTGAGTGTGCCACCACCACTGATGCCCCCCACCCCCCACACACATACATACACAATAAACTTCTGGCAACCATCAGGCTAGCTTCTTGATACTGATCTTTCTAGTAATAAGCTATATAAATTAGTCCTGAAAGTACAGCCCTGAAACTGTCTTTTTTCAGAACAATATTTGTTCAGGGATATGTAAAATGTAAAATAATGTTACTCTTCTCATAAATTATTTTTGCAAAAATATTAGCATCTCCACTCCATTAATGATTTGTTAACAAATAAAGACTTTATTATTGTTAATTTTAAATGCATGAGTAATTTTATATTTAAACTTTTTAAAAATTCCTGTTCCACTAGGGAAAGAAAGAAACAGAGTGGAGAAGCAGTTACAGAAGCCAGACCTTCTACTTTCTGCACCCCATAATGATCCTGGGTTAATGCTCTCAGAGTGATAAAGAATAGGAAAGCTTACTTTTAAAAATATATTTACGTATTTGTTATCAGATATAGACAGAGAGAAACTGAGAGGGCAGTGGGAGATAGAGAAAGAGAGAGACAGCCGCAGCCCTGCTTCACCACTCATGAAGCTTTCCTGCTGCAGGTGAGGATCAGGAGCTTGAACCCAGATTCTTGCACACTGTACTTAGCCAGATGCACCACTGCTTGGCCCCAAGAATAGGAAATCTTCCAATGAAGAGGATGTAATGTGGAACTCTGGTGGTGGGAATTGTGTGGAATTGTACCCCACTTATATAATGGTCTTGATGATCCTTATTAAATCAATAAAAATTAAAATAAAATTTTGCTTCTTTTCTGGTAATTTTCATGACTTCACTACTCAAGGCTGACTTTTTCCTTTTTGTTTTTCAGTTAGAGGCAGAGTGACAGAAAGAGAAGGATAGAAAGATGCCAAAACATTAAATCTTACTTCAATCCAGAGGAGGCTGGGATTAAATTTGTATTGTACACATGCCAAAGCGCTGCATTATTCAAGTGAACTATTTTTCTACCCCCAAAGTCAAGTTTTTATTTTCAACTAGAGATTCACTCTCTTTTTCATTTTCTTTCCTTTTTGTTTACTTTGTGCTTTATACAGAAATATCTGCAGATCTGAGAAATCACACATACTTAAGTTTTCTGCAGATAAAATTGCCAGAAGCAGTGAAATGTAAGAGATACTGGAACTGCAAAATAGGAGCAATAATATATTTAATTAATTTTTCTCAGTATTTACACTTGCAAAATATAAAAGATTTTTGTTGTTTTGTCAAGTCTATTTATTTTGTATTGAAATATTAGAAGACTAACATTAAAAGCCTAGCCTGCTTCAGAGTAACTATCATTCTGAAGAATTAACAATTAGGAGACACATGCAAATTAATACATTGAAATTTAACATCATTCATTATGAGTGCTTTTAGAGACTTTAAGTCCTACTAATATAAGATGTATCTCTATAGCCTACACTGTTTCAGTCACTAGATCTTGCATGAAGGGGGTGTGAATGCTGAATTTTGAGGCAGATTCAAAAACACCCAGTCTCTATTGTTGCAAGGGAATTTAGGGAAAGAGACCAAAACCTTGACTGTGTTGTACACACTTTACCATGAATTAGTTTTGATAATTGTGTTTATTGTTCATAATTAGTTCTCCTGGCACTCAGGGCTGGTTTCAGAGATAAAAGGGATGTAGCAGCTTTGAGATTCATTAGCAGACAAAATTGAAGGACTTCAGATCTGAGAAAGTGACGGAAACTATATTAAAACAGAGTGCAATCTGTGTTCTTATGATGTGTACCAAAGAATAAGAGGCTTCTTGGAAACATGTTTTGATGCTAAAATGAGCATTTCATATGATAACTCAGTAGGTTTGACACATATTTGAAATATACGTTTCACAAAACTTTGTCATTATTAAAATCCGAAACACGTTCTATGCAAATAGACTCTACTCCTGTATGTGATGCTTTTTATGTTAGTTTCATCCCTTCTCAGTGATAGAGTGAAATGATGGAATTTGGGGAGGACATATGTAGTTTCTGTCCTCAAAAACAGATGATCTGATTTAAAATATTAGCATAGCTAGCCTTATCAAAGCAAGGACTGCAAAAGCTGAATAAGGGCAAGAGACTGGCATACTTTAACAATGACTCTTTAGTCACTATCAAGCCACAACATCAGCTGGGGCTCTATTCGGGAAGTCCTGAGATTCCCAAACAGACATGATGGGCCTAGACCTCAAATAAATCCCTCTCTCCATTGTTACCAGTCATCTCTATCAGGAAAAAAGCAATAGACCCTTTTCTGGGCCACCCATAGTACCTTGCCCTCAACTTGGATCAACAACGAGAGAATGTTCCATCCTCTGAAGGGAGGCTGGACAACATATTCTATGCTATACCTGAGGAAGATGGGTCAATATTGGGGCAGTTTGGAATGTTCCAACTCATGACCACAGAATGTGAGCTCAGATCTACAGGGATGCAGAGGTCACAAAGGCTCCTAAGCTGAATATGGGCCCCAGATCACATCAAATCAATGGGGTTTCCAGTCAACAATATTTATACCCTTTTCCCAGATTAGGGAGCTACTCTCTTCCCTGATCCAGCTTTCTGGTCCTTTTCCCAGACATGAAATTTCCCCAGACAATCATTTGGATCTATCTTCATATCAGATTTCATGCTTAGAGAGAAAGAAAAACTAGTATAGTCACAGGCCCTTTGGAATATAACTAAAATATGCCTACTAGCCATCTACAAAATGGAGGAACCCCCCCCCAACTCTTCATCAGCACTATTCCAGCCTTTAATTTCATGATTGTTCAACAACTTCTTCTTTCTACATTAACTCTCTTTTCAACCACCAGGTTCCAGATGCTAGCATGATGCTGACCACACTTCCCTGGACAGACAACCCCACCAATGTGTCCTGGAGCTCTGATACCCCAGAGCCCCACCCCACTAGAGAAAGAGAGAGGCAGTCTGGGAGTATGGATTGACCAGTTGACGCCCATGTTCAGTGGGGAAGCAATTACAGAAGCCTGACCATCCACCTTCTGCATCCCACAATGACCTTGGCTCCATACTCCCAGAGGGTTAAAGAATAGGAAAGCTATTAGGGGAGGGGATGGGATATGAAGTTCTGGTGGTGGGAATTGTGTGGAGTTGTGCCCCTCTTATCTTATCAATGTTTCCTTTTTATAAATAAATAAATAAATAAATAAATAAATAAAATACTAGCATAGCTGAACTTCTGGATACATAACTAGTTATATTTACTGGGAAGTAGGTACACACATAAGGAATGCTTTATTGGGAAGTCCCTGGAGACCCACTGCTTATAGGAAATTAAGTTAGGGGAGTCGGTGGTAGCTCAGCAGGTTAAGCGCACATGGCGCAAAGAGTAAGGACCTGGTTAAGGATTCCAGTTTGAGCCCCCGGCTCCCCACCTGCCAGAAAGTTGTTTCACTAGCAGTGAAGCAGGTCTGCAGGTGTCTATCTTTCTCTCTCCCTCTTATATTTAACTAGGTGAAGTAAGTGATAAATAAAAGGTATATTTTATTTAACCCCTTCAAAAGATCATAGTAATCTCAAGTAAGTGGTTGAAATTTAATAGAATTAGAAGACTCTCTTATAAGTCACTGTGAAAATGTGGGTTGCTACACTTTTCTAGAAACCTATGTAGTTTATTTAAATGTAGTGGTTAATAAATATAATATAAATATCTTTGCATATCACACATCGCTCAAAGCACAAGGGCCAGCGTAATGATCCTAGTTCCACCCCACAGCTCCCACCTGCAGGACGGAGGGCCACTTCGCAAGCTGTAAAGCAGGTCTGCAGGTGTCTTTCTCTCCTCCTCTATGTCTCCCCCTCCTCTCTTCATTTCTCTCTGTCCTATCCAACAGTGACAACAATAATAAAACAACAAGGGCAACAAAAGGGAATAAATAATATTTTAAAAATCTAAAAAAAAAAACACAAAAAAGGGGAAATAAAGTTAGAATCTATATATTTGTAAGGTATGCCTCACTGGAAAGTTTCTTCTAGGCTGTATTGTCTAAACATCTGTTGCTACTTGAGGAAATAATATAAGCACATCATCTAGAGGACTTACTAAGTCTGAGCCAGAAAGTGTATATTAAAAAATCTGGATATAACTCTCACTGTCTAGGATGACTCCATGTTGCTTTTAGCCCTTTGCTTTTTGATATTCTGAGATACGTTACCAGAAATTCATACCCAGTGACATTTCTGATTTTTTTAAACCTAATATGGGAGTCCAATGCTTTGGGTAATATAAAATATAATATGATGTAAATCTTTAGGTCCCAGGTCTCCTCAGTGCAAATCATATACTGTTGAAATATTTGTTTTCTTTTATCGTATATCAACTCTGAGTGTTATTATTTTTGTCTGACTAGTATGTTTTCTCCATTCACAGTAGTAATGTTTTTCTTTTCTATTGGAGAATTCCATCTTCATTTTCACACTGATCTACTGGGATTGTGAATCAAATTTTATTCACTTGATGCCCACTGATTTTTATTTTTTAAGGGCTACATAAGTAAAAAAAAAAAAACCAATTATCATTTTTCTTTGAGGGAATTTGAATCTTGAGCAAGGTAACAGAAGAAAGAAATTTATTAGAGCTCACAGTGAAGTTTTGAAGGTCTTGTTAACTTATACCTGTACTTCATACTTTAAATTTCTTTGGTTCAAGTGACAACTACAATAAATTAATCTGTGGTATTTATTCAAAGCGGATTTTTACATTTCATGACCAGATATATTAAAAGTAATATGTAGCAAATAGTTAGTATGAACTAATTACCACTGTATAATCAAATATAGTATAGAATATATTACATTGCTTTGATACATAATTCCAGATATGAGCTTCTAACTTCAATAGAAGTTCTAGAAAAACTTCAAAAAATCCATAATCATGGGGCCTGTTTATTTTAGCAGATTGTCCATTTTAAAAAACACCAATATATTTCACAAACACCAGAAATTTCAGATTTATGTGAGACAGAGTTTTAAGATATGTAGCAATGGAACTCCTCCTATTTATGTCCACTTATAAGACTATAAAATAGTATCATTCTATAAAATAGTAAATTTCCCATTTATTCATTTTATTTTACCCTTACAACTCTACATGGATGTCTCATATTCAGTTCCCCTGATTAGGTAGTATTTGAGCTGTGAGCATTTCTAGCAAGTATAACTTATTCCCCCAAAAAGCCTTATTTAATTTAAACATTTATTTATTTATTTATTTATTTATGCCTCCAGGGTTATCGCTGGGGCTCGTGACGGCACTACGATCGTATCCACTGCTCTTGGTGGTCATTTTTCCCATTTTGTTGCCCTTGTTATTGCTCTTGCTGTAACTGTTATCATAGCTGTTATTGTTGGATAGGACACAGAGAAAGTGAGAGGAGGAGAGAATGATAGACACCTAAAGACCTGCTTCACTGACCCACAAGGGGTCGCTATGCAAGCACTTTGCACTTCGCACTACAACCTAGCTCCCTTTAATTTAAACATTCATATAAATTTTGCATTCTATTATCAATTATACTATGTCCTTATTTATAATCACTTGTTAGCATATACCTTCTAGTCATTTGTCCCTTTGTTCTTTATTCTTTCATATAAAATCTGCACTTTGATTAAATTTAGCTCTCTTTTCACTCATATCCTAATCTCAGCTACTAAAGCTGCAGTGAGAAAAAAAAAAAAGACTCATAATCATGTCAATTAGTCTCAATTTCAGTTTACAACTCTTATTAATCTTAATGGATATATTTTCTATAAACTATTCATTCACTATGCTACTGTTCTCTAAATGATGTAACATCATTTACACTTTCTGTACTCACAATTCTAATATGTTATAGTGCTTAGAGTGGTCAGGATTATTGGCACAGGCTACTTGATAATCACTGTTCACAATGCTGACTTTAGTGCAAATTAAGTGACTCTTTTCCAAGGCACTTTACTAACACATGGCAGAATTGCTGAAATAATTATACAAGTACAGGAGGAAGTGCAAAACACAACTTGCCTTATCACAAGTAGCCCCCATTTTCCACCTGCAGGGGAGACACTTAATAACTGGTGAAGCAGGTCTACAGGTGTCTTTCTCTTCTCCTACCCATCTCTCCCTCTTCTCTCAATTTTTCTCTGTCTTATCTAACAATAACAGCAACGTTATATAGAAAGAAAAAAAAAAAGACAAAATGGCTACTGGGAACTATAGTTTCAGCACTGAGACCCAGCAAAAGTCCTGGTGGCAATAAAAAAAATAAAGAGTTTAAGTTATATTTCTATCAGAAATGAGGTAAAAGGTTTCTGTTCAACAAAATAATGGAAAACAAAACAAGGCAGTCAGTTTTTGTATAAAGTAGGTTTTTACTTCCAAAAAATCAAATTTTGAGTTATTATTTAACCTAGAAATTCTATTTCTGGGATTACATCCCAAAGGACATAACCCTTGTTGGTATATAAACAACAAATATATTTAGTAAAACTTTGTGGGAGTAAAAACTAGAAATCTAGTAACCATAAATTTCTGGATAAAATATAGCAAAGTTGTTTCATAAGAAATTATGGAAGTATTAAAATTGAAGCTATATATAGTGATTAAGACTTAGTTCTGTGAAGTAACTTAGAATAAAAATACGACTAAAATTGAAATGGGATGAAACAGAACTTTATAACTAGATAAATGAAGCTCAATTAAAAATCCATATTTTTGAAGTTATGGACTATTGTACTATTGAAAATATGTAATGCCTGTGGAAACCAATGAAAACAAAACAGATAGGAGAATGTATGGGAAATCCCAAGAAAAAGTTTATGATTTTAATTTAATGCTTATACCAAAATGCTCATAGAGTCTCGCCACAAGGAACTGGCACAGTAGATAAGGTTTTGAGCTCACAATTAGGAGGATTGTAGCTGCAGCTCTGGTATCCCATGTGCCAGAGTAATGAACTGGTTCTCTCTCCCTCTCAGTAACAAAAAACTTTTTTTAACAAACAAGCAAAAAAAAAAAAAAAACTGTTCCGGTAAAAAATGTCATGCAGTTTCAAATTAACTGTGATGAACTGACATAAGAATGAAATTTAAGTCATCTACTAGAGAAAAAGAGAGAAAATAATGACTTTTAGGAGAAAAATACTTGAATAAAGAATAATTATTAATACACATTGAAGATATAACATATCTTCTAGTAAAATAAGAGAAGTATGTTATTTGGAGAAAGGGAGGAATGTATAAATTAATGGTGTATAAATTGGCATTGTAAAATTCACCTTGGGGAAAATGTATAGCTCTAATTAACTAGAGTATATGCATGAAAGTGAACACAAATTTAGTTATAATGCTCACTGTGAAAGATCATTTTCTTAGTATGTATTCTCCAGAAGTGGATTGTAAGTGAAGAATTTTAATACAAGTAAGTAGTATCCTTGTAAGGGTAGCAAATTAGTGGGTGGGGTAGTGACATAAGCAAGAAATTCATTCAATGAATTTGTATCATTAAATTGGCTACCACAATGGGATAATTGGGTGGTTTGAGTTTAATCTCATGGGAAATCTGTGGGAAATGATGTAAAACACTTTTCCTCTGAATTATCCCACCCAAAGTGTAGGTGAAATGTGCAGTAATAATTTACCAGTTCCCAAGTGGTATTATTTGAGAATTCTTCCTGGAGAGTGTTAATTCTCTTGCTATACCAACCTTCTATATGCACCAGTGAAACAGCCAACCATTGCACCAGGGGAAAATTTTTCAGTCAGATATTAGCACACAGCATACAATGAGATGTTTAAAGTCTGATGGCTGTGTCAATAACAGCACATTATATAATCAGATGTGTACAATGCTGAAGACTTTCTATAGTGTACATAAAGTAATAAGGTGTTTTTAATTAAAGGAATACTATTACTACAGGTAACTTTCAAAAAGAACTTTTGGCTAGCATGTATGTTAAATTGAAATACAACATAAAAGAGAAGGGAGAGAATATTATTGACATAGCCTTAGTTATACCTACATAACTGGAAAGACATTAGATTTGTGAACCCAGGGACGTAGAGTAGTTGAAAGGATAAGTAAGATATATCATTTGAATGATGGCTTAAACAGTAGTAATACTTAAGCGATTAAGGAATTTAAGAGAGTAATAATCAAATGTAGTTTGAGATGCATTTACTGAGCTGAAAAAATTCCTATACTCTATTCAAATAGAGATGTCTAGCAAACAATTAAGGAGTAGAAAATCCAGGCCTAGGAAATAAGTAATTCCAGAAAGAAGAGTTAAATTCTCAGCCTTTTATATAAGCAAGCATATGCATTTCTCTCCGTGTTTAGGTAATTGGAGGTAGAGGTATTCATTACGGTCTCCAATAAGTTTTTATAATAGAAATAAAACAAGATCTTTAATTTTAAAATATACTAAGAGAAAGATTACCATAAATAAATTGTAAAATAAGAGGGAGCAGACTTCAAAAGAAAGACATATTGGACAGTGAAAGGAAAATACATTTTCATAATTAAGGGCTGTGTTAGTAAGTTTCCTGTGATTGACGAGGGATAGGAAATATTTTGGTAACATGAGTCATATGGTTAAATAAACAAGTACTTCAAGTATCACTTTGGCAAAATTATATGAACAGGAAAGTCAAATCTATATTAAGCCATGCTTAATGTCAAGACTGTCTGCATTGCCCAGGTTTCTAAATGTATACTGCAAAAACTAACACAGTAACAAATAACTTTTGACTTGTATCTCCAAAGTTTAGCAAATTCAGATGATAAAAATAGTACTCTACCTTGTGGTGTAATGTACATGTGCTTTGAGTGATATAGATTAGGTGTGTGTGTTTTAATTCTCAAAGGGAAACTATCCCTTAAGAATGTAAAGGTTCTTTTTAGGGATTTGACATAGATGGAGAGCCCAATTCACTCCAAAAGACAAAGTTCAGAGCTTTTCAATTGCACTATATAAACCAAGAAGCCGATTTAAGTAACAGAGCCATTCTTCTTCCTCATTCAAATAAATTGAATACAAATTAAATGCTGACTTTATAAAAACATTGACAAAGTTTGTCTCCTGGAGAAACATGAAATTTAATTATTGGTATGTGTAACTTAGAGGGAAAAGGTGACTATTAATGTTTTACATGAGTGAACAGGATGGAAATTTTGAGAGATAGTAATAAATATTCAGAAATCAAAAAGAAAAGCAGAGCTAGCACTAATACAATGGTGGCTTCCCATTGGGCCTATTTGTCTATGTCTTTTGATATGCAATAAGATAGACACAGAAAAGGCACAAACTCATTTAAAGGAGGCTGTCTTACAACCACAAACAAATAATTTACTGAGGAAATGTATGCTTTATAAACACAAGTTCAAAGATCTCTTTTCATATTAACTGGCATTCATCTCCTCTAAGATCCAATCTGCTCAACAGACTTCAACCACGTTCTTACACGGCAACAATAAAGGGCTGCAATTAAAAACATTTTAAAATTGACTTTGCAAACTGTTTAAAGCTTTTCCAGAGGAAATAATGTGTGCCTTTTGCAACAGTCCATTCTTCATTCCCTTCTAAATTAGCTGCATAATATGTGAGCAAATTTCCATGCCTAGTTAGAGCTCATTATTCAGTGAAGTCTCAGGGAATTAGGAATTTTCTAATCTTTTCTTTTATAATTTTGTCCTTTAGACATCTTTTTTTAATTTAAAGAGTCTCAAAGGACATTAATATTATTGTACCCATTTACTTCTATTTGTCTTTTTAAGAACTGACAAAGAGGTGTAGATTTTTTGCGTTGATTATTCATGTGTATGTTTTTAAAACTCATTTATTAAGATAAAATATTCATAGTTTACTAAGTGTAAAGTTGAAAGTATAACATGGAGGTTATGATTCAGAATGGATTAAACACAGATTAAGTTACCAAGAAAATAGAACAGGAAAAAAAAAAAGGAGAGATAAAAACAAAGCCTTGAGTAGCCAATCTGTTACTGAAATATCTTAAGTTTTTTTGTCTGGGGTAATTATTTTCCAGATTTAATTTGAAGATATTTACAGCATTGTTTGCAGCTGCTGCTTCAGTATTGTTTCAATCTCAATCTGTGTCCATGTCAAACCATCATGTGATACTGTAGCATTCATGAAAAGAAGCCTCTTCTCTTGTTCATTTTTATGCTCAAGATATAAAAATGCAAACCTGACAATTAAGGAATTCAAATGAAGCATATCAGTTTGATCTAAGTCATAGTTTCTGTATACAAAATTTTATTTCCTACTTGTTTCCAAGGTGATTTGCAACAGGTCAACGGCCAAAATTAAAATAACTGTGTTTAAGGAAAAGCAATGCCTCTTTTAATGAGATCCAATTTAAATGATATTTTTTCTATCAGGAAAACAACAAATACATAAAAGATTAGTCTCTGTGAAAGAAACAAACAAAAGAGCTTAGAAATGTAATTTAGCGGCATAGTGTAGAGTTGATCCTAAAAGACTAAAACCCTATAGTCCGAAATATGTGTCTATGAATAACTCTTAATGTTAAACACTTCATGAAAATATCTGAGTTTAGGATTTTTATTATTGGCAGAGATGGGTGTTGGCACACCTTTTAAAGTGCATACATTACCATGTTCAAGTACGCAGATTCAAGCCTCAGCTTCCAATCTGCAAGGAGCACTGGATGTTCATGAGCACTGAAATACGTCTATAGCTATCTATTTTCCTCTCTCCTCTCAATTTCTATTTATTAACTAAGTACAATGGAATAAAAAGCCACAAAAAGTAGTGAATTCATAGTGCCAGCAGAATCAGCCCAAGACAGAGCCTTGGTGGCAATAAATAGTTTTTTTGCTTAGTTTTGTTTTTAAGATGATGACTGACTTAGAACAAAACTCTGGAGTTTACCAGTATGCAGGATTTACTGTCTTAGATATTTATTTGAACCCTATCATGAGAAAAGTAATACTGTTATCTAACTGATTCGGATTATGAGAACCTTGCTATATTGATAAAATACAGTAACTGGGCTGCTTAACACCTGGAAATTCTGGGTGAGGATAGTATTTCCAGATCAATGGTGATGGAAGTAAACAGGAGGGGTCAGAGTAGAACCAAAGCAGAGAATGAAGCCTTATATGTGGGCAGGCAATGGACTGCTGGAAAAAGGACAACACAGATAAGGAGCTTCTCCACCAAACTGTAAATGCTACCATGTGGCATGAGGCCAATATGACTTCTCTGGGTAGACAACCCCACCAGGTATCCTGGAGCCTGCCTCCCCAGAGCCCTGCCCCTCTAGGGAAAGATAGAAACAGTCTGGGATTGGGAGTATTGATCGACCTGCCAACGTTCATGTCCTGCAGAGAAGCAATTACAGAAACCAGCCCTTCCACCTTCTCCACCCCATAATGATCCTGGGTTCATACTCCCAGAGGGATAAAGAATAGGAAAGCTTTCAAGGAAAGGGATGGGATACAGATCTCTGGTAGTGGAAACTGCAGAAATTGTGTGGGAATTAATGTATAAATAAAATTTTTAAAAACACAGTAACTGAATAACTTTTTTAGGGTTTTGAATCTTGTTAATATATACTATACTGCAAGACATTCACACTGTGAAGTTAGCAGTTTAGATTTTCAAATCCAACCTCTATGATATTTTTTGACTTAAAAGAACTAAGCTGACAATAGGTGCTTTAAATGGCAAAGTCAAGATTTTTGTGTCTGGCCTCTAATCCCTCACTTTTAAAATCATAAGAAAATGATAATGTGAAATCAGGCAATGGAACTGAAAAGAGGATGAGAACTTTCTCTAATATCTATGCATCTCCAGCTTGCTGAATGCCTTTTAACACTGACCCACCACCCGCGTGCGCGCACACGCACACGCACACGCACACGCACACGCACACGCACACACACACACATACGTATACATACACTCATTCAAGAAAGAAAACTGCCCATGGCCAGTCATTTTGTTCAATTGGTGATTTGTTCAGCTGTATTTCTCCTCAATTGTTCCTCAATTACCTTTTCTTTTCTACCACTACTGTACTGGCAAGCAATGGTTGCCTTAGCAACTCTTTCATAGGGAGCAAGTCTTGTCTTTTATGGAGAGATTCTTCAGGCAGACTCCCTAAGAGAAACAGTAACTCAGCTTTATAAATATGCAAAACTATCATTGTTATTAGAAAGCTAATCATGTGCTTTAAATATTTGAAATATTTTACTATACATTAAATCAGTTATAGCTATTTAACAAAAAACTAAGATTTTATTACACAAATAATAGTAAATGACCAAATGACTTTTATCTTTATTTATTGTTGTGCTATATCACTTATTTTTTCAACTCTTGAGATATACTGCATTACTAAATTCATCAAATGACAGAATAAAATCTATGCAATTCAATTCAATAACTCTCCTTGCTTAACATTTAGCACCAACATCTAGAATTTACCAAAAAATAAAGCATATAGATAAATATACAGGTATAAATAAACATATAATTTCATTATAAGTATTATCAAAACAAAGCTTTGTAGCAAATAATTCAAAAAGCGTAATTTTCAAAGCTTGATATCTTATTCATTATGAGAGAAAGGATGCAAGAGATAAAAGCCTCACTCCACTAAATGTTGTTGCAGTGATATTACCTGTGAAACTTATCTAGTCAGCCATGTACTCTTTAACAGTATTCACTGGTGAGACTCTTGAAAACTAAATTAGTATATCCTGCAACTTAGTACTAGTTTTCAGGTAAAATTACTTACTTGGTCAAGCTCTGACTCTACCAAGGAGTATATAATATATATATATATATATATATATATATATATATATATATATATATATATATATATAAAATAGATTTTTCAAAGAAATATATTCAAGTTAGATGGGTCTTGCGTGGCCTCAGAAGTTCACAAAACATATTCCTTATTAAGTCATTGATCACTCAATATTAACTCAGACCTCTTTAGCATATTTCTATTTTCACCATATATCTCTAGTCATTTATGACTCAGAATGCAACATGTATTTTCTCTATAATTTTAGACCATAACTATTTCTTTCATTAATTCTGTTTCCATTTATAGCCTAGAGTCTACTTTCAAAATGTGTTCGTTTGCTTCTTCAGGATGCACCCTGTCAACCACACCTCTCCGAAGTGAAACTCTACTCTGACATGTTTGTGCCATTTCTCCCATAATTTCTTTTTTTTTTTCTTAAGGGAAACAAGAATCTCGAATTTTATGTTTTTCCTTTATTTGGAAGATTAATGGTTTACAGTCAACAGCAAAATACACATATTTGCACATATGTAAAATTTCTCAATTTTCTATATAACAATTCAACCCCCTCTGTGTCCTGTGCCATCATGTTACAGGACCTGAATCCTCCCACCCCCAACCCCAAAGTCCTTTACTTTGGTGCAATACACTAAACTCAATCTAAATTCTGCATTCTGCTTTCTCATTTTTCACTCATGTTTTTCCATGAGTGAGATCATCTCATATTCATCCTTCTCTTTCTGACTTATCTCACTTAACATGATTCTTTCAGCTCCATCCAAGATGAGGTGAACAAAGTGAAATCAACATTTTTGATAGTTGAGTAGTGTCCCCTTGTGTATATATACCACAGGCTATTAGGTCACTTATCTGTTATTGAACATCTGGGTTGCTTCCAGAAGGTCTGCAGATGTCTATCTTTCTCTCCTCCTCTCTGTCTTCCCCTCCTCTCTCCACTTCCCTCTGTCCTATCCAACAACAACTACAGCTATGACAACAATAACAACTACAACAACAAGGACAACAAAATGGGAAAAATAACCTCCAGGAGCAGTGGATTCATAGTGCAGGCACCAAGCCCCAGAAATAACCCTGGAGGCAAAAAGAAAAAAAAATTGCACTGATGTGACCATAGGTATACACAAATATTTTTGGATAGGTGTGTTTAATCCCCTAGGATCTATATCTCCAGGAAAAGTATTGCAGAGTCATAGGGAAGGTCCACTCCTAGCCTTGAGAGTTCTCTAGACTGTTCTCCACAGGGGCTTGATCAATTCACACTCCCACCAGCAGTGCAGGAGGATTCTTTTGTCCTCACAGCCTCTCCAGCATTTCTTACAGCTACCTTTTCTGATGTATGACATTTCTCCTATAATATCATCCTTCACAGAAAATAAGTTCCCTTTCAGAGGGCACTGACAAAAGGAAATTAGAACTTGGGATACCAGAGCTCTGTGGTAGTACACTCAAGTGAGTGCATATGTTTTCCTGTTAAAGGACCCAGGTTCAGGTTCCTGGTTTCCTTGTGCAAAAGCAAAGATTCATGTGTGATGAAACAGTGCTGCAGATCTCTCTCTCTCTCTCTGTCTCTGTGTTTTTATCTTCTCCTACCATCTCAGCTTTTCTCTATCTCTACCCAATAAATGAATAATGATATAAAATCTTACATGTAAATTAAATTTTTAGAAAGTCAGATTCCTCAAGCACAAGAACACCTGAAACTGGAAATCTACTGAAGAAAGCTTCAGTAGTAGGGCTTACTCATGGAACAGCTGTAAAGGAATCACACTTATTTTTGATAGTTCCTTATTTTCTTTTCACTAGTCCCATTTCATGAGTTCTTTCTAGAGTTGACATGTCTTCTCTACTTAATTCTGTCAACCTGGATTATTATTCTCTTCAACTCATTCACATGAAAATATTCCACGTAATTTCTAGTGCTGATTATTTCTTTGGCTACCCAGAATCCTATTTGTGCCTGCTATGTAATCAGTAGCAATCCTTTTGAAGGGAAAAGTATACAGTGATTCGTCTGTCAGGAACTAATACATGTACTAGTAGCAAAGCAACACCAAAAAAAAAAAAAAAGTGCAAACTGCACATTCTTGAAAGAAAAACAAATTTGATTCTTTACTAATCCTCACATTCCTTGGCTGATATAATCACCTAGTCCACTTTTATTTAGAAACAGTGTTAACTTCCATTAAATACAATAGAATATTAATTTCACAAATAAAAACAATTTTGTAAAAAGTGTTATGTTTTGATTTCTTTCTCTTGCCTGATTGCTATGACAAGAACTTCCAGTACTGTGTTGAAGAGTAATGTTGATAATGGACAGCCCTGTCTAGTCCCCGATCTGACAGGGGATGCTTTCAGATTCTGTCCATTGAGCACTATGTTGGCTGTAGGTTTGCTATATATGGACTCCATTATCTTGAGGAATTTCCCATCTATTCCCACTTTTTGTAGTGTTTTGAGAATGAATGAGTATGGGATTTTGTCAAAGGCTTTCTCTGCATCTATTATTGAGATAATCATGTGGTTTTTGGCTTTGATTTTATTGTTATGGTGAATTCCAACCTTTAGGTCCATGATTGTTCAGCAGTTTGTTTTGCTTTGTATGTTAACTCTCTTGTCAACCACCAGGTTCCAGATGCTAGCATGATGCCAACCAGACTTCCCTGGACAGAAAACCCCACCAATGTGTCCTGGAGCTCCGCTTCCCCAGAGCCCTTCCCCGCTAAGGAAAGAGAAAGATAGGCTGGGATTATGGATCTACCTGTCAATGTTGGATAGTATGCAGCTCCCCCTGGCTTAAACACCAGTATGTCTGTATGAGATTAGTTTGATCCCACTCAAAGCTGCGGTCTATTTACATAAATCACTTTTACATAAAGCACCACCTTCCTTCCAGGGCATTGGTGGTTCAGTGGTAGAATTCTTACCTGCTCCGCCCCCTCTCCTTGTCACACCCTGATCTTCCACCAGTCACTTTTCTCTCCACCCTCTCTATGTCACATCCTGTTCACACCCTACTTGGGAAGTATATATAAAGACAACATTATTCGTTTTAGTTTTAGTTTAGTTTAGCTCGGCTTAGATTGTGCTGCGTTCTGCATGAATAAAGAGATACTGCATACAACCCAGCCATGAGTCCCGGGTCGTCTGTCTCCCATCAATGAAGCTCAACCCGACATGTCAACACCCATGTTCAGCAGGGAAGCAATTATAGAAGCCAGACCTTCCACCTTCTGCATCCCACAATGACCTTGAATGCATAATCCCAAAGGTTTAAAGAATAGGAAAGCTATCAGGGGAGGGATAAAGAATGGGAAAACCATCGGGGGAAGGGATGGGATACAGAGTTTTGGTGGTGGGAATTGTGTGAAGTTGTACCCCTCTTATCCTGTGGTTTAGTCAAAGTTTCCTTTTTATAAATAAAAAATTAAATTAAAAAAGTTTTATGTTTAGCCATTATATTTTCTTTTATTAATGCCTCACAGGTATTATTTCCATGTGCTAGAAGCAAAAATTAGGTAGAGACTCTATCTGGATTGAAAACATCCCAAAGGAAATTATATTTGGATTCAACATTTAGGAAGCATTTGCTATGTTACATGTATGAGGATAGATAGTTTCAAAATGGCATTTAATACTTTCTACAACTTTAATACTTAAATAACATTTAATACTTTCTACAAGGGAGCAAAGTTATCTTATAAATTAATCCTGCAGTTCCTAAGAACTTAACCATGACAACTGGGGAGGGGGATAACACAAATACCAATATCCTATTTACATGAGAAAGTACAAGATATATCATGAATGCATTACAATTTTAGTCCAATATAAATATTCACATTTTTTCACTAATCATAGCACATTAGTCATACAGAATGATTCTGTTATTGATTTTATGGATAGTATATGTTGGTGGTTATTTTGGCATTGTTTTTAATCTCACTTCCTAAAAGGAATAAGATTTTCATTATTATTATTATTATGCATTTTTATAGAGAACAAACATCATGGACATGGGTTGACACATGTGAAGTTCAAATTATTGTCTTGAAACTTGCATGCCATTCCAATTCAACTTTCTGCTTGTGAAATTCAAAATAGCAGAATATAGCATGTGGCAGTACTTAGGCTTTATCCCTTTCCAGTTTTGCAATTGTTTGCTTTTCTATGCTCTATGAATTCTTTATGACTCAGAATATCAAAAATGCACCAACAGTTGTAGTAGATAAAAGATCTTCAACCATGTGTAATCCATAGGGAATGCCATTGGAGACCAAGGGAGCAGACTGACCTTTCTCAGCACATTCATTCCTCATAAGTAAGGATATCAGGTGGGTGGTTTCAGTATTACAACAAAACTCCTCACCTCAAAATACCTGTATCTCACAAAGTAAAACTTATGATGTAATTATCAAGTATCCATGGATCTAAACTATTTCTTTCATGCTTTTGCATTTGACTCTACTTGTAAAAATAAACTTTAAAATGCAAGTAATTATGTATTCTTAGATGTTGGCCATCTCATACAAAAGAAAGAACATGAGTATAATCTCAAAGGGTTTTATCATCTGCTAGATGCCTAAACTATAGATAGGAGTTTCCATTTGTGAACATTTACTTATATATAATAAAATGAATTCAACAACTATGAACTATCTTACAAATATTTATGATAAACCCTGGACATTTTAAAGAGTTTAAGGCAATCTTAAAAATAATGGACTATAAAATAATTCTCTAACATGAAGCTAGAGTGTTAAAGAGACATCTCTAGAACTGCACCTACTCACAATAAATTAAATGTTGGTATGCTTCATATTGGTTTGTGCTCACTCCTTCCCCCCCCCCCGCCTCCGGATGATTGTGGTTTCGCGCTTCTCCCTTCTCCCCGCCCCCTACCCTACATACTTCCTGAGTTCCTGCAACAGCAGCTGGAGGAGAAGGATGCAGGACAGATCTGTGTGGTGATTAGTTTAGGAGTCCCTCTCTGCCGGAGGAGAAAGATGGAGGAGCACATTTCCCGCTCGTGAATAAAGATTAAATTGTGTTCTCAGCTCAGCCGTGTGTCTCTGGTCGTCTCTGTTACCCGCCCATGAAGCCAGCCCCAGGTAAAACAACAATTAAAGAGATTAAAAATTTTAACTATATCTCTAGTTTTGATGATCATGAATTTTTACTTTGAATCTGTAACAAGCAAAGCACATACATACATACTATGTAGAAAAATAAGATTTTTTTTTACTATCTTAAGTCGTCAGGAAAAGGGCAGATTTTTAAAGAAGACTTCATATCTTGTTTTCTTTGATTTGATACTTTTCTTGTAAAGAGATTGAAAAAGACTAGAATTCATTACAAGTCCTTAATTGCCAGTTTCTCCACAAAATAGATGTTTATGTGCAGGCTTCCGAATAGCTACCATTCATTTGAGGGAGATCTGATGCAGATGAAGTTTAAATAAACAGCAATATTTTACTAAGTTTGTAAAAGCATAATTAGTGTTAGAGGCACAATATTTTTAAGCGTCACTTGTTTTCCAGCTGTACTATTTGTATCTGTAGTTTCAGAAGGAGCGTATAGCCATCTCATTGAAGTCCAAGTCTTTTCATGACTGACAAGCATTTTCATTATGTATGTGCTCACAGAAACAGAACAATATATTGCCACTATTTCTTTGATAAAGGCATCTGCTGCTTTTCTTTCTTTTTTAGTTCACTAGTGCACATAAACACTTCAAAATTAATTCCACTGGGGCCCAGTACATTAATTCGTGTTTGTTCTGTCATGCAATTATATTAGAGAAATAAAATAGCTGATCAGGAAATTCACAGGTGGGCAGAAAAGGAAGTTTAAACATATCTTTCCTACAATATTGTGTTAGAGTCTACAGGGGATGACAGTATTCATTTCTGCTTTTCCAAACAATACCCTAGTGTAAATCATTTTGAGGTATTCAACTTGCTTTTTTTTTTTTTTTAAATAGCAGGTGTATTTTTTTTATTTCTTTTGTGTATATGACAGGTAGCAAAGACAGAATTTATAAAATAAGTTAACTTTCTTGAAAAAACCCAATTAAGTGAGATAAGTCAAAGAGAAGGATGAAAGAAGGATGAATACTGGATGATCTCACTGACAGACGGAAACAAAAACATAAAGGTAAAATTCAAAACAAAATTTGGAACAGGCTTGCACCAAAGCACAGCTCTCAGCGAAAGCAGGGGAAGGGAGAAGGTGGAGTGGCCATTGGGGTCCTGGTGCATGATGTTGGAAATGGACCTAAATTGGGGATGAGAGTGTTCCATAGTCACCTGTCATGGGGAGATGAGAAATTGTATTCATGTGTTGACATCTGTATAGTAAATCATTAACCCCTCAATAAAATGATAAAATAATATGTTAACTTAAAAATTCTGTAGATAATACAATATTCTTTGAAGCTGGTTAAACTGGCAGTTTGATTAGGTTTTTACTGGACATGGCACTGAATGCTGATGATGTCTGAAGTCAAGCACTAAATGTTGCACTTTGGGAAGTGCTTGTACTTACAACTATACTCACTTGAAGCCATATAAACAGCAAGGTTAGAAAATAACTCACATACTAGAGTGCACATATTTTTGTTTCATATTTATTTATTTACTTATTTAATTCAATAAGAAAGAGAGAGGTTGAGAGAGGAAAGGAAAACAGAGGAAAGGACAGACACCTGCAGCTCTGCTTTACCATTGGTGAAACTTACCACTGCAAGTGGGGACTAGAGCATTGAACTTGGGTTCATGACTCTTAGAGTGCACATGGTACCATATGCAAGAAATTTGGGTCAAGTCTCTAGAACATGGGTGTGCCATGCAAAATAGGTACTATGATATCTCTCCACCTTTCTTTGTTTCTGCTTCTCATTCTCTGTTTCTCGCTCCATCTCTATTTCTACATTAAGAAAGAAAAAAAGAGGACTTGGAGACAACTGCTGGCATGAGCTACAACAACAGCAGCCAGATATGCAGGATATTACACTGTCAGCAGGACAGTGAAAAAAAGGCGACCTAAGTGTGACACCAAGGAGGTGACTATACTCAATCTTGGGTTACAAAATGGAGGAAAAAGAAAAGAATTCTTCTGATTTTTCCTGAAGTACACCCCTCCCCCCACCCCAATACCCCAACCCAGGGGCTGGAGAGCTGTTACTGACAGGCACCCTGCTGAGCTTTTTTCTTTGCCAAGATTCCTGGCTCAACAGGGGTGTCATTCCAATTCTTTTCCTATTTAATTTCTCTCTCTCTCTCTCTTTTTTCTAAGTGAAAGGAGCTCTAGTTGAGTAACAAAATATCTGACCAATCAGAGCCTCACCCCTGCCTGGGAAAGACTACCTGGAGGTTATTTTTTTACAATTGATGGTTTTTGCTCAGGCTGCCTGAGCTAATCCTGGGCCCACCAAGCTACAGACTGACTGTTAGGGTTTTTTACTCTATTTTATTTTATTATTACTATTATATATGTGTGTCCCTTTCCCCCCTCCTTTTTCAGGTTGACCAAAATTAACTGTTATTGTTTTTTCCATTGCTAAATGACTGGCTGTCCTATCTATTGTGAGAGGAACTTGTCTCAGTTTACCTCTTCCATCCATTCTCCCCTTTTTTTCCTCCTAAACCTAATTAAAAAAAAAAAAAACTCTTTCCTTTCACTGCTCTTTTTTTTTCTTTTCTTCCCTCCTCCTTCTTCTAAATTCACTGATACTCACTTGTGAATTACTTAGAGAAAGAAATCTGACTCAAATTGGACTTTATGTGTGTATCTCTCTTCTCTACTTCCCTTTCTCCTCTTGCTATCCCTAGAATTTACAATAGACAATAGATTTGCATAATTTTCTATTCTTGCTTTCTCTTTTTTCCTTTCTCTTTCTCATTCATTAAGATTTGGTTATTATTTTTTCTTGGACCTGAGGTGTTGTTTGGCTAACTGGTATTGGTTAAACTGTATCAATCCTTGCTTCAGTTACTACTCTTGTAATTTCTGAGGTTAGTGACTGCATTTGTCATAAAGGTGTTTAGTATAGCATGGCTTCTACTCAAAACACAATAGCTGAAGAATGACAGAACAGAAAAATAAAAAACACATCAATAAAAAAATTGTTAGATCAAGAGCAAATAAAACTGCAACCACAATGAATCAAGACAGGATCCCAGAAGAAACTCCAAATCAGTCAGAAGTAACCATAGATAAGAAAACTAAGCAAGCAATAGTAAACTTAATAATCGCAGAAATGAAGACAACTATGGAGGAAAGGGCTATTAGAATTAGAAAAACAACAGATGAGACCCTCAAGGAAAATACTATTTATCTCAAGTATATGAAAGCTGAAATAGCTGAACTAAAAGGTCAGTTAGCAGAACTAGCTAATACTATAACTGAACTGAAGAAAGAAGCTGAGGGAAGGGAAAGCAGACTAACAGAAGCAGAAAACAGAATTAGCCAGACAGAGGATGAGCTAGAGAAAACTAAGAAAGAAGTCAAAGAGTCCAAAAAGAGATTTAGAGACACTGAAAACACAACAGAGACATATGAGATGATATCAAAAGAATCAACATTCATATCATTGGCCTATAAGAGAAAGAAAGAGAGGAAGGGGAAGTAAACATTCTAGAGGAAATAATAAAAGAAAACTCACCAGACCTAAACAACAGAAAGGACATTAAGATTCAAGAGGCCCAGAGAGTCCTAAACAGAATAAACCCATACCTGAAGACACCAAGACACATCATAGTTAAAATGAAAAGAAGTAAGCATAAAGAAAGGATCCTACAGTCTGTAAGAGAAAAACAAAAAGTCATATACAGGGGAAAACCCATAAGACTCTCAGCAGACTTCTCCACTCAAACTCTAAAAGCCAGAAGAGAAAAAGGGTTTCAATCAAGGATAACATATCCTGCTAGACTTTCATTCAAACTAGATGGAGGGATCAAAACCTTCTCAACAGACAACAGTTAAATGAGGCAACCATCACCAAACCTGCCATGAAAGAGGTTCTAAAAGACCTCTTATAAACAAGAACATCACCATAATACTGGCCATATTATCAGAGCAAATAAAAAATTTTTGGACAATGGCACTAAATACATTAAATCCATAATATCAGTAAATATCAATGGTTTAAACTCACCCCTTAAATGGCACTAGTGAGAGGATGGATCAGAAAACACAACCCAACCATATGATGCTTGCAAAATCTCACCTGACCCAACAAGATAAACACAGACCTAAAGTGAAAGAATGAAAAACTATCATACAGGCTAATGGACCACAAAAAAAGGCAGTGACAGCCATTCCATCTCTGACACAATAGACTTTAAATAAAATAAAGTAATGAAAGATAGGCAAGGCCATTACATAATGATTAGAGGATCAGTCAACCAAGAAGATTAAACAATTATTAACATCTATGCACCCAGTGAGGGACCATTGAAATACATCACTGAAAAGAACTACAAAAATACATCAATAGTAATGCAGTAATAGTGGGAAACTTTAACACCCCACTCTCACACTTAGATAGATCAACGAAGTAGAAAATCAACAAAGAAACAAGAGAATGAAATGAAGAGATGGACAGATTAGACCTCCTGGACATTTTCAGAGTCCTTCACCCCCAAAAAACTCGAATACACATTCTTTTCAAATCCACACAACACATACTCAAGAATAGACCACATGGTAGGCCACAAAGATAGCATCAACAAATTCAAGAGCATTGAAATCATCCCAAGTATATTCTCAGACCACCGTGGAGTAAAGCTAACATTTAACAACAGAAAATTACTAAAAGACACAGAATTTGGAAATTAAACAACATACTGCTTAAGAGCCACTGGGATAGAGAGACACAAGCAAGAAATTCAAACGTTCCTAGAAAAAAAACAAAAATGATGACACAAGCTATCAAAATATTTGGGACACAGCTAAAGAAGTACTGATAGTGAAACTCATAGCCACACAATCACATATTAAAAAACAAGAAAAAGCCCAAATAAACGACCTTACTGCACACCTTAAGGACTTAGAGGAAGAGGAACAAAGGAACCCTAAAACAACCAGAATGACATAAATCACTAAAATTAGAGCAGAAATAACAACATAGAAAATAAGAGAATCATACAAAAGATCAATGAAGCCCAATGTTGGTTCTTTGAAAAATTAAACAAGATTGACAAACCCCTAGGCAGACTCACTGAACAAAAAAGTGAGAAACTCAAATTAATAGAATTGTAAATGACAGAGATACCACAATTGACAGCACAGAAATCCAGAAAATCATGCTAAACTTCTATGAAGAACTATACACCTCCAAGCTATAGAATTGGGAAGAAATGGAAGAATTCCTATGCCCTTCCAAAACTGAACCAAGAAGAACTACAAAACCTAGATGAACCAATCACAGAAAAAGGAATCAAAACTGTTATTAAGAATCTCCCCAACAACAAAAGTCCTGGACCAGATGTTTCACAAACGAATTCTACCAAACTTTCAGGAAACAGTAAATACCTATACATCTAAAGATCTTCCACAAGATTGAAGAAACAGGAATACTCCCTTTCACCTTCTATGAAGCCAACATCACCCTGATACCAAAAGCAGATAGGGACATAACAAAAAAAGGAAAACTACAGACCAATATCTCTGATGAACATAGATGCCAAAATATTAAACAACATTCTGGCAAACCGGATACAACAGTATATCAAAAAGATTGTTCATCATAAACAAGTGGGATTTATCCCAGGAATGAAACGCTGGTTTAACATAAGTAAGTCAATCAATGTCATTCACATCAGAAAAAGAAAACCCAAAAGCCACATGATTATCTCAGTATATGCAGAGACCCCTTGACAAAATTCAACACCCATTCATGCTCTTCCACAAGACTAAAGAAACAGGAACACTCCCTTCCACTTTCTATAAAGCCAACATCAGCCTGATATAAAAAACAGATAGAGACATAACAAAAAAGGAAAACTACAGACCAATATCTTTGATGAACATAGGTGCAAAAATATTAAGCAAGAGCTTGGCCAACTGGATACAACAGTATATCAAAATGATTGTCCATCATGACCAAGTGGGATTTATCCCAGGAATGCAAGGCTGGTTCAGCATACGTAAGTCAATCAACATCATTCACCACATCAATAAAAGCAAAGCCAAAAACCACATGATTATTTCAATAGATGCAGAGAAAGCCTTTGACAAAATCCAACACTCATTCGTGCTCAAAACACTACAAAAAATGGGAATAGATTGGAAATTCCTCAAGATAGTGGAATCCATATATAGCAAACCTACAGCCAACATCATACTCAATGGACAGAAGCTGAAAGCATTCCCCCTCAGATCAGGGACTAGACAGGGCTGTCCACTATCACCATTACTTTCAACATATTATTGGAAATTCTTGCCATAGCAATCAGGCAAGAGAATGAAATCAAAGCAATACAGATTAGAAGGGAAGAAGTCAAGCTCTCACTATTTGCAGATGATATGAAGTATGCATAAAAAACCCTAAAGAATCCAGTAGAAAACTACTGGAAGTTATTAGGCAATATAGCAAGGTGTCAGGCTACAAAATCAAGGTATAAAAATCAGTGACATTTCTCTATGCAAACACTAAATCTAAAGAAGAAATTCAGAAGTCACTCTCATTCACTTTTGCAGCAAAATCAGTATAATACCTAGGAATAAAGCTGACCAAAGAAGTGTATACTGAAAACTATGAGACACTATACAAAGACATAGAAAATAATACCAAGAAATGGAAAGACACCCCATGCTCATGGATTGGAAGAATAAATATCAACAAAATGATATCTGATAAAGATAAGTATGGGGTGATCCTACTCATAAACAGAATTTGATAAAGAAGAGCAGAAAGGGAAATTCAAATCAGGAGCTGACTGAATTTGGAGTAGGGCACCAAAGAAAAAACCCTGGTTGGAGGGTGAGGGTGAATGTTCAGCTTCATGAGGTGGGGGGTGGGGGGAGGGTATGGGACACAGTCTTCTTGTGGTGGGGATGGTGCTTATGTACACTCCTATCAATTTGTAGTCATATAAATCACCATTTAATTAATATGAGAGGGGAAAATTGATTGAATATCTCAAATTTTTTAAAGCACAAACTGAGTCTTTTTAATACATAGGCTGAGTCTTTGATATGTTAACTCTCTTTAAAGCTTAGTCCAGGGAGAACAAAAGTAACTGGTGGCATAGCTATATGCAAACAATATCAAAGCACATGAAATAAGGTGAGGGTGTGTATGATTCAGCAAATCCTAACAAAGGGATTCTTCAAAGTTAACCCAATTGCAAAACATTGTGATTATTGCAATAACTATCTATTGTCTTATTAAACCCTAGGCCAACAGGAATCTCCTGCTTCCTCTATAGAGCCTATGTTTGTCCCAATCCTGGAACCTCTGGGGTGGGGCTCATTTCCCTGCATGCTTCTCTCAAGTCAGGCCAAATGTTATTGCATCTACTGATTCCAACCTAATCAATGCAACAAGTACCATCTCAGCATGCTTCACCTCAGACTGTGTACACAAACATCAGGCATGGATTGCCAACTCTTCACCCTCATCACTCGGGTGAGACCTTTCCTTTCATGGTAGTCTCTAATTCCACTCCAAGAGGTTCACTTCCTAACAAAGTCCCAAAACCTAGATATACGTCAGGTCCCTTAAGATAGAGCATATGTTCACATGTATCTATAAATTAGGGCAAAATATATTACTGAAAGCAAAAATACACAATAGTCTTTAGTGAGTCAGTATCAAGTTCATAATGAAATAGTGTCCACTTAGATATCCTCCTCACCTACTTCCTGTTACAGTTCTCTCACTCACTCCAAAGATAACCTTAGCAAAGCAAGGGCTGCAAAAGCTGAATAAGGCCAAGAGACTGGCATACTTTAACGATAACTCTTTAGTCACTATGAGGCCATTGCACCAGCTAGGGCCCTAATCGGGGAGTCCTGAGTCTCCCAAACAAACATGATGGGCCTAGACCTCAAATAAATCCCTCTCCCCATTGCTACCAGTCATGTCTATCAGGAACAACAAAATAGACCCCTTTGTGGGCTCCCATAGGACCTTGCCCTCAACCTGGATCAACAATGGTAGAGAATGTTCCATCCTCTGAAGGGAGGATGGACAACATACTCTATGATACACCTGAGGAAGATGAGTCAATACTGGGGCAGCATGGAATGTTCCTACTCATGACCACAGAATGTGAGATCAGATCTAGAGGGATGTACAGGTCACACAGGTTCCTAAGCTAATTATAGGCCCCAGATCACATCAAATTGATGGGGTTTCCAATAATATTTATACCCCTTTCCCATATTAGGGAGTTACTCTCTTCCCTGATCCAGCTTTCTGGTCCTTTTCCCAGCCATCTCCCCAGACAATAATTAGAATTTACCTGCATATCAGATTTCAGGCTCAGGCAAAACAACAACAAACAAACAAACAAACAAACAAAAAAACACTAGTATAGCTACAGGCCCTTTGGAATATAACTAAAATATGACTACTAGCTATCTACAAAATGGAGGACCCCCCCCCCAACACTTCATCTGCACTATTCCAGCCTTTAGGTCCATGATTGTCCAACAGTTTGTTTGGCTTTGTATATTAACTCTCTTTCAGCCACCAGGTTCCAGATGCTAGCAATAACTATCAGACTGACCAGACTTCCCTGGACAGACAACTCCACCAATGTGCCTTGGAGCTCCGCTTCTCTAGAGCCCTTCCCCACTAGGGAAAGAGAGAGACAGGATGGAGTATGGATAGACCTGTCAATGCCCATGTTCAGTGGGGAAGTGATTACAGAAGCCAGACCTTCCACCTTCCGCATCCCACAATGATCTTGGGTCCATACTCCCAGAGGGTTAAAGAGTAGGAAAGCTATCAGGGGAGGGGTTGGTATATGGAGATCTGGTGGTGGGAATTGTGGAAGCTGTACCCCTCTTATCCTATGGTTTTGTCAATGTTCCCTTTTTATAAATAAAAAATTAAAAAAAAAAAAAAAGAAGAAAAGGGAGGGAAAGAAGAGAGGAAAAAAGTAAAAGAAATCCAGGGGAAAAGAGATTCTGCAAAGCAGTAAAAACACAGTGAAGTTCAGGCATGCATAAAAGGAAAGATAAAAATAAATTAATAAATAAGTAACTCAGTATAGATTTACATTGCTCCTATAAAGGATTACAATGCACACCTTATTTCTTGGTTTATATTCACCAGGATTATTTAGGAGAAAGATACACTATAGTTAGATGATAAGTTAGAAGATAGATGATAGAAGAAAGGGAGATGATAGATTATAAATAATGTCCTTTTGTATATGGAAACCGACTCCTTGCTTCATCTTTTTTGCTGATAAAATAAATGTCAGTAATGTTGGCACAGTTTCAACTTTGAATGCCCCTCCCTTCTGTTTCTACCATTGAAAATTGCATTCAAATTTAAATATAAAACAAATGTTATAGTGTCCACTAAGCTTTTCTTCTTTACCTACATAGGAGTTTCTTCCTATTCTAATGTTAAACTTTTAAAAAAAATAATAATTCTCTTTACCTTTAATTTCCTTCTCTCATAATAGACACCCTAAGACTATATCATGATTAATTATTGCATTTCCTTCACATTTTAAGGGGGGAAATGGTTTCATAATATATCTCACAATCTAGACTCACGAATCCTTTATTATATTTACATCAAAACACCTCTCAAAATCTAAGTTTTGATTCTAAAGAATAGTCTCATCTTTCTGACTTTTGAAAAAAATTAAAACAATGATAAAAATGAGAATTCATGGCAATGAAAGAATGGTAAAAAAACAAAATCAAACAGAAACCCAGTGGAGAGCAATGACTGTGTAGGCAAAGTCAGAGAAACTACAATGGGAGCAAGACACTGTACTACTTGCACTGGGAACTAGGAATAAGTGAATAGTCAGGTTTTCAGAGGATGTGCCTATACATCCAAAGAAATGAGAAGGTATAGAAAATGTTAAACTTTTATAACACAATCAGATATACATTTTAGAAAGAAAACAAGATATTTAAAATATATGTCAGAAATAGCCATCTTTAATAATTCCGTTAGATTAAAAAGTACTAGCACCCACAAGAAAGTTCACCTGAGAGGGTGTCTGAATTGCCATTTGGAAAATCCATGTGTGGTCCTTTGGTATACCATATAGAAGCACTAAGGCACCACAAAACAAAATAAAACAGACAAAAACACTGCAGTGCTATGATTTCTCTCCCATTCTCTCTCTTTTCCCATGCCAAAAATTCAGCCCAGGGCAGTGAAGCCCCAGTTATAAATTAATTAACTAATTAAGATAGCAATTATGTAAAATTAAAACAACTTACCAATTTATCAAACTATGAAAACATCAATTGAGTGCACATAAACAATTCTCAATGACCTAGGCTCAAACACCTGGTCCCACTAGCAGGAAGAAAGCTTCACAAGCAGTAAATCAGTGATACAGGTGTCACTTTTTCTCTTTCTCTCTCTTTATCTCTCTTCCTTTCCACTCCGTTTCTCTCTGTCTCTACTCAATAAATAATAAATAAAATTATTAAAATACACCAGTTGATAACACTGACAATGATATTAGCATGCATTTACAAAAAGTAATCATACACATCACCATAAAATAAAATTTTAAATAAAAATAAAATGTTATAGTTTCACAACTAATGAACTTTTCTGTCCAATTCTGAACCCATTGAAGACTATGTGATTTAGCTACCACTGTTATCATAGAGATGTATCAATTCACTAATATAAAATATGGATTTCAATTGGCTTCTATGGTATAAATGCATATTCTGTAATAGTTATTCATGGGAGTGTGAATAGAATAAAAATATAGAAAAAGATAACATCAAACTTGCTCTAAATGTGAAAGCATTTCTGAAATAAAAAGAATCCAATACTATTCTAGTTTTTAATTGTATTGTTATTCAAAGTGTTGCGTTTAGGCGTGAGACAAATGCTATGGAGTAAGTAAAGATTTAAAAGTTATTATCTTCATCAGCCACTATAGTTAAGGGAAAAGAGTAAGTGTAATTAAAATTACTTAACCAATGCAAAACATGTTAATAACAGACAAGAAGTACAAATTCATATGCCACTTGAATTTATATAATAGAAAGCTATTATTCCTCTCCATGTTCAGTGAATTTTCCACATATATTTTTGTTGCAAACATTTTCATATTTTAAAACAAACCAAACCGACCAAATTTGATATTGAAGTAAAAGGTAACATAAGAATTCAATATCTAACAGTAAGGTTTGAAGTTTGGTTTACAGAGTGACAAGTAACCAACGTACTCTTCTATTCCTCATAGCAGCTTATGATACTTTGGCTGATTACAATCATTCATCCTTCCCCTCAAAATCAAAAAGTCACAAAGACATGACAAGTGGCCAGGTGGTGGTGTACCTGGTTAAGCACATGCATTTAAGCCTCAGGTCCCCACCTGTAGGAGGGAAGCTTCACAGGTGTTGATCTTGCTTTTCAAATTCTGACTATGAGTGAGATCATAATATAAAACTTTAAGTTAAAAATGAGAGACAATGCATCCTATATCGGTCTTACACTCAATTAATTTTCATAACAGATTCCATAGTCTAGGAGGAAAATGCATACTATGGATGCCAATTGCAAAAATAGCCCAGCATTCTTGAGAGGTAAAATAATCTCAAATGATAGTAAGATGAAGTAGAACCCAGCAAATCATATTTGGGTGAAAGACTTCATCTTTAAATCATTAGAAAATTTTGTTGTCTTTTTACTTGTTTTATGAGAGAGAGAGGGAGAGAGAGAGAGAGATATGACCAGAGCATTGGTCTGGTCTTTGGTGCCAGGACTGAGGCCAATACTTCAGGCATGCCTGTCTACACTCTCCTTGCTGAGCCACTTGCCCAGATCCAAACTTGTAGTATATATTTACAATTGTAAGTAGTAGAGATTTTGCTATGCCAAGAAATGAGATGGTTCTTTTTCAATGTGTCATTTAACATAATCTTTACAAACAACCTTAGAGAAAGTTCCACTATTTTTTCTGATAAGTAAATTGGGTCTCAATTTAAATAAGATAATCAAGACACAATAAAGTCAGATTAAAGTTCACACCCAGCTGTCCCTACTATCAAAACGCATATTCTTTCAAAGGAAGTGCATTAAGTTTTCTAGTAACTATTTTTTCTCAAAATATCTTAACTATCAGTATTTTAAGTACTTACTATTACTAGACACAAATTACATAAATTGTCAGTTCACTTATAGTATTTAAAAATAGCAGGAGTTCATGCTTAAATGGTGGTAAAATTGAGAAGCAAGTGCAACAGAGATTGCTCTATACAAAAATGGGTATGGTACACAATGAGACAGAGCACAGCTGCATTTCTAGACATTTTCATTTTGGTAGATCATACGTCTTAAAGCACACAGTGCTGTGAAGAACTGGTTCCATGAGGATCTATTTAGATTTATTATGTTGTAATTTAGTCTATGATTTATTGTACTCTGGGAAAGCTTGTGAAAAACTCAGATGGCAACAATTACTTAAACATTAAAACAAAGAGAAACCATGTTTTAAAAGATAATGCTTGAGTTTACTCTTTATTGGCTCTAATCTGAAGAGATAAACAATAGCAATTATTCTTTTATTTAACATAAGGAATTCAAGTTTTTGCAAACGTTCTCTGTTTTATTGATGTCTAGGCAGGCACTTTCAACTTTCTTTAAAAATTTTTGCAAGAGTCAGGTGGTAGCACAGCGGGTTAAGTGCAGGTGGTGCAAAGAGCAAGGACCGACCTAAGGATCCCTGTTCGAGCCCTCGGCTCCCCACCTGCAGGAGAGTCACTTCACAGGTGGTGAAGCAGGTCTACAGGTGTTTATCTTTCTCTCCCCCTCTGTCTTCCCCTCCTCTCTCCATTTCTCTCTGTCCTATCCAACAACAACAACATCAATAATAGCTACAACAATAAAACAACAAGGACAACAAAAGGGAATAAATAAATAAATAAAATTTAAAAAGAATTTTTTGCTTATATTTTTATGAAAATGTATTGTTAATATAAAATAGGTTTAAGCCTGTCATTAAATAGCACCTAGAAGGAAGATTATGAGTGTTCTCACAGCAGATACCAATAACACTTTCCCCAAGGTCATTGAACATAAAACATATATATATAGTAATATATATAATATATCATATATAATATATATCATATATATTATATACTATATTATATAATAATATATAATAATATATTACATATTATATAATATATATATGTCCAGTTAAATCCCCAATAGATTTAGAATGGAATTATAAACTGAGAGCAAAAATTATTATTATGTCAAATGATTCTCTAAGAGGAAGGAACTTTAAGTATAGATAAAACTTAGAGACCTTTGGTTACACATAAAAATATGGAAAGTAACATCATGTATAATAATAATATAAATTAAGATACTCAATGATGTTGCAGTAGGAGAAAGCTTTCTTGTTGGAAAGAATAGCAAGATAAAAATAAAAGAAATAAGTGTTTACAAAAAAAAAGGAATTCAGGAGTTGGGCGGTAGCCAGCGTGTTAAGCACACGCCGCCAACTGCAAGGACCGGTTTAAGGATACCAGGCCCCTGGCTCCTACCTGCAGGGAAGTGAAGCAGGTCTGCAGATGTCTGTCTTTTCTCTCCCCCTCTCTGTCTTCCCCTCCTCGCTTCATTTCTCTCTGTCCTATCCAACAACAACGACAACAATAATAACTACAATTAAACAACAAGGGCAACAAAAGGGAATAAAAATAAATAAAATTTTTTAAAAAAAGGAATTCAAATGCAGTGAGAAAACCAGTAAGTAAAACAGAAAAAAAAAAAAAAGTTGAACAATCATTGAAAAACAGAAGAATGAGACAGGGAATAAGATGTTTACATGAAGTAGACTGCATTAGTCTTAAACCAAGAATGTGTTAATGTGCAAACCCTGTTATTAATATGTGATGATATTCAAGAAAATTCTAACATAATAAGTTTAATCAGAATACAAAGGAATTCAGAAAGTTGTGTACTTGGGGAACTTAGTTCTGTTCGGTTCAGCATGTCCCCCAAACCTAGATATAAAAAACTTTTTTGAGGGGGATTAAGATAAAAACATTGCCACTAATAACTTACATAGGTTAAACTATATAAACAACTGTATGGGATATTGTTATGCAAGGTTAAAATTCCCTACTAGAACTTATCAGTTACTTCTTGGTTCGTGATAGAAATCAATATCATGGGGAGTCGGGCTGCAGCACAGCGGGTTAAGAGCAGGTGGGGCAAAGCTCAAGGATCAGTGTAAGGATCCTGGTTGGAGCCGGCTCCCCATCTGCAGTGGTGAAACAGGTCTGCAAGCGTCTGTCTTTTTCTCCCCCTCTCTGTCTTCCTCTCCTCTTCCACTTCTCTCTGTCCTATCCAGCAACAACGATGACATCAATAATAATAATGACTACAACAGTAAAACAAAAGGAATAAATAAATATTTAAAATAAAATAAAGAAATCAGTGCAAGTGGTGAAACAGGTCTGCAAGTGTCTGTCTTTCTCTTCCCCTCTCTGTCTTCCTCTCCTCTTCCACTTCTCTCTGTCTTATCCAGCAACAACGATGACATCAATAATAATGACTACAACAGTAAAACAAAAGGAATAAATAAATATTTAAAATAAAATTAAATAAAGAAATCAGTATCATATGCATGCTTGGGGTAAAATGACTCTTGGTACATTCCTGCAAAGCAAATGAATAAGCATCCAAGGAGGTAGGTAATTCAGACAGTGAAACACATAGTTTACAAGTATGAACGAGGTTCTAGGTCCTATTTCTGGCACTACCTATGATTCATTGATGCTCTGTTGTGGACCAGGTAAAGCACACACCTTGCTGTATGTGCAGCTCAAAGTCAAGCCCCTGCACCACATGAGAGGGACAGGGTGAAAGCTCTGGTGTTGAAATATCTCTATTTCTATCTCTCTCTCTCTTTATCTCATTCTCTTAATCACTCTTTCTCTATCTCTCTCTGAAAACATTAAAGAAAATCTGACCCAGAGCAATGAAATTCCACATTGTGTGAGGTCCTGACACAGCCAAAATTAATTTAGAAATGAAAAATAAAAAGTGAATTAAGAAAATGAACTATTAGTCTGAAAAAATAATACACTAGTGAGGATAGAGTAAACAACATTTTTATTAAAATATGTACATTTATGACAGTATTCAGAAAATTTTAACTGTAATAAGTATTATCTATAACTTGATTATACATAAATATAGAATTTAGGGCAAGTGAGGCTAGAAAAAATTGTCAATAAGACTCATTAAGGGTTTATTATTTATTTATTTATTTTTACTCATTAAGGTTTTAGGAGTAAAAAATTTTTAAACAAGTAGGACAATATGAATTATAGAAGTCACTAGTGTACCAGTAAGTGTCTGAAAGGGACTGCATGTGTGGTAAACAGGGAGGGTGGTCTCTCAAAGATGATAATTCCACTTCAACAAGGACTTAGTGTTTACAACATACACAAGAGATCTATTTCTTAAATATTACCACAAGACCATGGGGATACCCTCAAACCATCTAAAATAATAATAATATTTCCTCTAAAACTAGTAGAGTAAAAATTAAAACACAGATCTGCACACATCACTTACTTCACCATCCTATTAGTCTTTATTTACCTTTTTTTATTCATCCCAATGAGACAGTCCATGACCTTTACCCATTATCCACAGCTAACAATGCCACACACACGAATTGCATCCAGATCTACTGAGTTCTGCAGGAGCATAATTGTCCAGGAATGGGTAAGGTCCTCCAGTGTTGATGTGTTGTACTTAATCAGATACAAGTCTGCTAAGTGATACCTTTCTCAGAATTCTTAGGCTTTTCTGTTATATCCTTTTTGTTTGTTTGTTTGTTTTTTGGTTTTTCTTATCTAGCTGCCTTTGTTTTCCATTCATGTTTAGCCAGCAAATTATGCAGAGATTATGCCTATCCTGTCTCAAACACCTTGCTCCAGGCTTAAGAATGGAAGTTGTGGTCACTTCCCCCATTACACACTTTTAGAGGATACCCATTTTTATCAGTGGGGGAAATGAACACAGCTTCAAAGAGCCTATTCCTCATCCTAACTATTTTAGTCAGCTTGCCAGTTCCTAGTCCTTTAATTTAGGGGAAATATCCTGAACTGTTTAAAACACTTTTCTCCTCTTTTCCACCACAATTTACAGTCCTGTCCATGAAAAGAGACATGTAATTATTCTTGACATCTCCTTTAAAATTATCCTCTAAAAGTTATATTTCATGCCCTTTTTATGTACTGATGAGAAATTGTCTGTTATACTTTTGTAAATGAGTTATGTTGCTCAGTTTATGATATATGTCAATGTTGACTTTTTTTTACTTTAATCATCTAACATGAAATGATATGCTATTATTGTTGCTCTTTTTGTCACTAAATAATAATATTCAAATTGAGACCCATTGGTAATAGATAGCATTTTTATGTTTAAAAATACCATTTGTAGATAGTTTGATAGATGTGGTAAAATACATCTGAACAAGGGAGAGGCAGTGGAGCAACCAGTTAAACACACAAATTGCCACTTATGAGGACCAGGCTTTAGGACTTGCTTCCCACCTGAAGGGGAGGAAGCTTCACAAGTGAAGCAGGTCTGCAAGTGTCTATGTTTCTCCATGTATACCTCCCTTCCTCTCTTAATGTCTATCTATCCTATCAAATAAAAAAAAGAAAAATGAAAGGAGAGAGAAAAAACAGAAAAAAAAAATGGCCAGCAGGAGCAGTGGATTCATTGTCCAGGCAAGGAGCCTCAGGAATAACACTAATGGATGGCGAATATATACATTTGAGTAATTTATAACGGTTTATAAGATTATAGCCTGGGAGATAATATAGTCGATAAATTGTTGGCCTCTCAAGTGTGAGGCCGCAAGTTGAATCTCTGGCATTGTATGCACCAGAGTGATGCTCTGGGTTTGTGTCTCTCATATGCAAATAATTTTAAAAATCTATCTAATGTGAAATAAAAAAATTAAGAATGAATAGGCTTATTTTCATCAAATGCCTATAGAGATAAGAAAAAAAACATTAAATTTTCTGCCATTATTATCTTGGAGAATAGTCATCAAACTTATTTAGTCCACAGATTCTACAAGAGTTTCTTAATGTGTTTCTCCACACTGGTCAATTGTCACATCACCTGACCACCATAGCACAACATTGATCCACAGGAAGGCAGAAGTCGTAAGGAAGTTGTCAAGTTACATATTATACCAAGGCCTAGAGGAGGTCATTAGTACCTTGGTTACTTAGCTCAATCTACTGGATTAAGTAGAATAATATCAACAGGGACCAATAAAAACATTACATTTTAGTGAATAGAAAACACAGATGGCTCAATTGCTAGAGCTGCTTAAGATCTGGAATAACATTTCCATTCTAAACCATCTGAAAGTTTAGTCTCTGAAAGTCTCAGGATATTTCTGTGGATTTTGACTGCCCGAACATGATCATTGCATTCCTAATTTTCACACTTCTTTAAAAAAACTGTTATTTTAGATGCAGATTCTAAGATATAATCTTCCTATAACTGTGTCAATAATCATGTTACTAAATCATTATATATATGGACATAATGTCCAGTCTTTCTGATATGGGTATACATCATACTGTATATATGTATTTCCATACAGCCATAGGCTATAAACACAACACAGTGTATTCTATAAAACTTTAATATTTTAATTCAGGAGTAAATGTGCATATAGCAAATAAATTTTAAACATAAAATTAGACTATAAGGGATAGGCAATGATGCACCTGGTTAAATGCGCACAATAGTGTGCAATGACTCAGGCTCAAACCTCTAGTCCCCATCTGGAAGCTGTGACTCCTGCTCTGATCCGTGTGAGGATTCCTGCGCTTCGCACTACGTGTGCTTAACCTGCAGCACCATTGCCTGGCCCCATTAATTACAATTCTTTCATAAACCACTTATTAAAATTTACGTGGAATACCACAGTTGTAAAATTCCTTCAGAAATAACAAGTGTAGCATTTACAGGCATCAACAAATAAAGTTGCAAATTCATTTACAATCTTGTTGCCTGAATGTAGGTTCAGTCCTTAACTATAGCAGTATTATCTGTGTCTCACTCAGATATCAACTTATATTATCTATATATCAATTTTTTTATTTACCTAGTTACTCAATCACCTATCTCTAAACCTATACCCACATCTCTGTGTATATTTATTTGTTCTTTTGTTTTTCTTTATGTTTCATGAAGAAATAGCTACTAACCCCACTCAGTTATATTCATGTTTCTATCTTATTAGCTAATGTGGTTCATGGTGTTCAGAGTAATAAAACAAGATTATACAGTCTGATCACTAAGAGTGTCAAAGTGGAAGAATATGAAATCTCATTAGGTATACTGGCAAGTAGCCTTGTATTTACGAATAAAAGTTCTCAATTCCCACTAGAAGTAAGTAAAGGCATCTGTTACCACATTCTGTTCAAATGAAAGCATGTGTTCTGTAGAGAATTCCAAAACCAAGTGTAGTCTGCAACCTTGTGCTTTGGCAGCTAATTTTTCCTTAAAATTTAAGTGTTAAAGAATGCATCCTAAATGTGAGAGTATCCATTATTTCAAGCACTACCTAATTCAGTTTGTCTGCCAATTTCAAATGTTGACCCCCCTCTGTAATTCATTATTCTGGAATCACTCACTTCCAGTGTCACCTACTTAATGGGTGAGTACATTAGGTTTTTCATCAGTTTTGTCATTTTCAAAGTGATAAAAATGATCTGCTTACTCGTATTATTTTGATTATATGTATCAATTACTCCCTCTTTAAGTAGGTGACAGAATCACTGCTTCATTACCTTAGTAAGAGATATAGAGGATGGGGGGGTGTAGTAGGAGCTATCCAATACTTGGGACATTTTGTTGTACTTCTTGAGGTACCAGGGCTTAGTTTCAGTACTCCAGGGCAAGCCTATTCATTCTTTTTATTTCATATAGAGACAGAGTCACAGGAACTCTCACTGGTACACTTCCATGTGATGCTAAGTATCAAACCCAGGGCAGTCAATGCCAAGGTTTGCACTCTACTGGGCGAGCCATCACATGAGCCGTCTACTTACTATTTTCTTTTTCTTTCTTTTTGTTATATTTTACTTGATAAGACAGAAAGAAATCAAGAGGGGAGAGGGAGGTTGGAAGGGAGAGAAGAAGATAGATGCCTGCAGTCTCACTCCATTGCTCATGAAGCACTCTTCTGTGGGTAGGAAGCAAGGACTTGAACTCAGATCCTTGCACATGATGACATGTGTGCTCAACCAGGTGTGCCTCTACCTGATCCCTAGTTAGGATTTTTAAGATCTGGAATTTAGAGGGCCAGAAAGCTAGTTTACCTGGATAATATGTCTGCTTAGCCATGTGTATCACCCAGGTTTGAGCTCAACCCCCACCACCCTGGAGGAAGCTTTTGTGTGTTGCTATGGTAACTTTCCCTTTCTCTCTCTCTCTTTTTCATCACAATGGTTTCACTGATCACCCTGGATGTTTAGGTAGAGAAACAGAGGCAGGCAAAGAGAAGGAAAGAAACCATAGCACCAAAGCTTCCTTCAGCTTAAGTGGGTCCACGTTCAAACATGGGTTGCACACACACTGCGAAGCAGAATACTATCCAAGCAGTGAAAAAATACATATGTATATAGAACTTGGAGAACATAGAAAAAGAAAATAGGGAGCTATCAGGTGAATAAAGAACAGAAAATTTTTCTCTGAGTTTAAGTACACACTGGTGGACATGTGAGCACTGCATGAATTCAGGAGTTTCAACATTCTAAAAATAAAGGAAGAGCATGGCATTGAATAACCTCTTATAAATCATGAATATGCAGAGTTATATAAGATTATCTGCTCTAAGCATTTCAGAAAAGAGAAAGACCCTGGTCAGGGAGGGGAGGTGGGCAGGAGAGGTGCTTCTGGTTGAGCACATGCATTACAGTGCATAAGGACACAGGCCCAAACCTCCAGTTTCCACCTGCAGAGGGGCAGGCGTTTTAAGTGGTAAAGCAGGGCTGCAGGTCTCTCTCTCTCTTTCTCTCCCTCTCTCTTTCTTTCTCTCCCTCTCTCTCTCCTTCTCTCTCTCTCTCTCTCTCTCTCTCCTTCCACTTCCTCTCAATTTCTGGCTATCTCTATCCAAGAAAGACAATAAAAATATTTAAGAAAGACAGACTGGTCTATTATAGGAGGTATTCAAAAATGTGAATTCTGACTGACCTGTGAGCTAGACCTTCTAAAATAAATACATAATCCTAGAAAAAAAATGTTTAAATCCTAGAAAACATAAAAAATCAGAAATTGATCCCTTTTATTATTGCAGGAAATACAATCAAGTATCTAGGAATAACCTTTTCAAGAGAGGTCAAGTATTTGTACACAAAACTTTTGAGTCACTACTCCCAAAAGTATAAATACAAAGAAATGGAAAGATACCTTGTGTTTATGAACTGGAAGTGCATAGTATGGTCAAAGTGACCATACTACCCAGATCCATGTACAGATATAAGACAATCCCTATCAATGAACCACCAAACTATTCTAAGGAACTAGAATAAAAACTACAAAAGTTTATCTGCAACTAGAAAACACATGGATCACAAAAGCAATACTGAGGAAAAAAACAAGAGTGGAGACATTACACAGATTTTCCCATCTAGCATTTGTTCCTATGATGATTTTTCTCTCCTGAGTCTCACTCAGTATAATTTACCCATACCCCCATGATTCAACCGTCTTCCAATATCAGATCAGTGTCTCTTATAACCCAAAAAAACAATTGTTGCTTTCTCAGTCTATATTCAACTTGTTGCTTATTGTTAGAATAAAGTGGTGACTGCCAAATTCCTTACAGGTAGGACTGGACAACCCATTTGTAAGACTGATTTCTGAAAGTGGGAAGTATGCTGTGAGGTCAGTCCCTTTCCCTGCTCCAGAAAGGTCTGTTCCTGTTCATCATTATGTCTATGGCAGCTAGTATACCTTAGAGTTTGGTAGGCTTCCCTGATACCATAAGTCTACAGTATTTAGTTCTCTGGTTTCCCTGAATGGCCCTCTGGGGCTCACTCAAGAGCCTGTGGCTTCTACAGCTCTAAATAGCAGTCTCAAGTTGCTTTCCCTAAGTATCTTGTTTCCTGAGTATCTCCATGAGGGCCCTTTAAATATGCTATGTGGATTTGAAGTGATTGCAAATATGGATTCCACTGGCAATGCAGTACTATGCTTCTGCTCCACATGTTCTCTCCCTCCCCTCCTGTTCCCACTATTCATTAGCAATTGCCAATCTTCAGACAGTGATATTATTTTCTTCAGCAGTAATCCCAACTGTTCTTTGATGAAGTCCATAGAGTTATTTTGTTGTAATGTTTGTTTTCTGGGAGAAAGCTGACTTCTGGAGACTAGGTTACCATAGCTCTGCCCAGAAAGTCCCAATATTTCCTCTTTTTTTCCCCATAAATCAATCCTTTATTCATGATTAAATACATACAAATATAACTTTCACCATTTATGTTCAACTAAACAGAGTCTGAAGATAATAATTTCATTTACCTCAAGATTATTACTAATGGATTAGAACAGTTTAATGCCATTAGTTTACACAATTGTCAATTCTTGTTTAAATTTTAGTATCATATATGTACATATGAAGGATAATGATTTATAGTATAATCTTTAACACAAAGACACAGTTTTCCATCTTCTCTTGACTGGCATCAAGGAGAAACACCAAGATCCCAATGTTCCTTCATCCTGTCCCTGCTCCTCCTTAGCAAGAGTCCTTCAATTTTTGCAACAAGTTTCACCTAATTCTCTTTAGTGTTTTTTACTAAATTCCACTGCTACTAGAGAGACAGCACAATGCTTTTGCAAAAGACTTTCAAGCCTGAGGCTCTGAAGTCTCATATTCAGTAAACAGTACCACCATAAGCCAGAGCTGAGCAATGCTCTGTTCTCTCATATTTCTCTCCGTATCTCTTTCATTAAAATAATAAATATATTTTTTAAATATCCACCTAGAAGTGAGTTCCTCTGATATTGGTCTTGCTTGTTTTACTCAGTATGATGTCTTTGGGTTTCGACCACAGTACTGCAGAGGAGATGACTTCATCATTTTTAACATCTGCATAGTAGTCCATTATCTATATATACAAACTTCCTTGTGAAGTGACTCCCCTGCAGGTAGGGATCCAGGGGATTGAACCAGGATCCTTATGTTGGTCCTTTTGCTTTGTGCCACCTGTGCTTAATCTGCTGCACTACCACCCAACTCCCTCAATGTTTAGTTCTAAAGGCACTGCAACTCATGTCATGTCAACACTTTTTTTCATTGAATGGTTTAGTACAAATAATAAGGTAAAGCTAGACATCATGAAAATTCTAAAAGAAATTTGGCTACATTACCTAAACTCAGTCTGAAAATAAATTGGGAGAATGTTATATAGTCAGCAACTATTTATTGAGCACCAAATCTATACAATGATTTAGAGGACACATTAACAAATTAGGTATAGACCATTTGTATAGGTGATTAGATAATAGGAGACTAAAATATGCACATAAACAGTTATGGCTTAGAAAGTTATGTTTGCCATTCTTATTAGAATTCCTAAGAGAGAAAATAGCTTTTCATATATATAAGATCACAGTAAATTTTAAAGGAGTATTGGTTTCTAGTCTAACTTCTAAATCTTTGATCCATTTGTAGTTAACTTTTGTATATGATGAAAACTGGTGGTCCACTTTCATTCTTCTGAAAATTTCAACTCAATTTTCCCCAAACCATTTGTTGAATAGCCTCTTCTTTTTCCATTAGAATTTACCTATATCAGTGATCTTGGGAGAACTACTATAGTTAGCAGTACACAGGTAAACTATTCTTGTGGTGGGAACAATATGGAATTATACCCATATTATCTTATAGTTTTGTAAATCAATATTAAATTAATAATAAAAAACTCAAAACAAACCTGTCCCCACAAAAATAAATGTTGATCTATATTTTCCCACCATCTTTCCTTTTATTTATTTGAATCTTTCATTTTATTTTGTATATGCAACTTGATACATTGTAGATTTGCTTGTCAGAGAATAATTGCTTTTTTATTCCAAAATTTTTTACTAAAAATAGCAAATAGCATTTATTGTTCATTTTATTAAGTGCTATTTATTGTGCTAGAAATCTTGAGAAAGAATAATTCTGTCCAAAGGAACAAGTGTGCAAAAAGCATCTTCAGCTACTATAAATCAACTCCATGTTGCTAGAGTCTTCATTCACTGAAACTGTCATAGAATTCTAAAACTGTCATTTATATACTACAACTTCTTCCTTCTAGAGCTATGTCAAAGTTCTTGGAACTTACAGATTGTCAGGAGTTAGATAGGAATACCTTTGATCATCAGTCATCTGTCTCAGTTTACTGATGAGACATCCATCATCTCTTATCATGTGATGCTTTCAAACTCTGTTACTTTACAGCAGATTGGGACATAGTAGTTTTGATAAGTAAGAAATTTTAACTCAAGTTGGGCAGCTAGAACCATATGAGTAAAATGCTAACACTCTTGCTAGAGTAATGAAAGTTTACATGGAAAACTTAGTTCAGTTCAGTCATATATACCATATAGGACTTCAATAAGGTTCTTACATTATATATCTTAGAAAAATCCAATACTATATCTTTTTTGGTATTTTAATTTTATTAGTGAATTAAAATTAATTTATAAAATTATAAGTTAACAGAGGTATAATTCCTCACCATTCCCACCACCAGAATTTTATATCCCCATTCTCTCCATTGGAAGCTACAGTAGTTTTCCCAAGGTCACAGATATGAGTTTACTACTACTTCTATAACTATCTATCTATGTTTTATACATATTTGCCCATTTTTGCCATTGCCCCATCTTCTCTTCCTTTCCAAGTCACACCTACACCCTACTACTACTTCTGAATGCACTTCGTTCATAAGAACACATAAAATGTTGCATGTACAACAGGAGACTTGATCTTTTTATGTTATCTTATAAATATTTTAGCTCAATTTTAGATTTATAAGAGAATCTCAAAGACTATAAAGTGAACTCCAAAGTACCTTTTGCCCAAATCCTCTAATATTAATACTTTATCAAAATAAATATGTTAAATTGTGTAAATAGCATGTAAAATGCTATTAATTAAAGTGTAGCCTTTGCTTAATTTCCATTTTTTTCTCCAGTTTATTCCAGAATGAATCTAAAACATTCTATTGCATTTAGTCATATTTTCTCCATCTTGAATTTCTTGGATTTCCTTTTCATAGGAACTTACTTCCCTGTCACACCATGATGCCCCAGCCCTCTACCAGAGAACTCAAGCTAGCAGAATTTCACCACTACTCTTGGAGGTATTTTTTTATTCATTGAGAGAAACTGCAGTGTCAGAGCTTCCTCCAGTGCCATAGCTCCTCATGTGATTCCAGGGTTCAAATGTACTCTTCACACATTGAAAGGAACATAGCCTACCAGTGAGCTATCTCTGGTTGACCTTAGCACTTTTGTAGAGAGTTTCTATGGAATTTTGCAGATATTTTTTAAATATGCAGTATATAATGTTTTTAAAAACTTACTTCTGTTAGGCCAACAAATAACTTGTGTGAATAATGAGCTGCTTTGCCACGTGCATTACACAGATTTGAATCCTGCCCTAGCACATTGGTTGGTACTATCTTCTCCTCTATATATGTATGTATCTAATTATCTCTATTTCTCACTATCTTTTCTATATATATATTTTTTATTAGTGATTTAATAGTGACTTACAAAATTACAAGATAACAGGACTGCAACTCCACACAGTTCCCACGATCAAAATTCTGGATTCCCAGGCCCTTCGTTGTAACCTACAGCAGTTCTCCCAAGGTTGCAGATATGAGTTAACTATTATTTCTATAACAACTTGTCTATATTTGTATATATTTTCCCATTTTTTAGGTTCTTATATTTTCTTCCTTTCAAAGGACACTTAACTGGTGTGTCTCGGTTTGCCACTATAGGCCTGCCTTTGTCAGCCAACAATTTAAAGACTTTTTTTCCTTTATAACATCACCCATGCCACAGACATCCCTTACAACCCCCAAAGACAAACTGTTGTTGAGAAGGCCCGCCAAACACTTAGGTCCAATTAAGCAAAGAAAAAAAGGGGGGCTACATCCCCCCAATATTAAGTTGGCTAATGCACTAACTACATTAAACCTCTTTTAATATCTATAAAAATTCGAACCAGATGCTCTGCTAACCATGGGAAGCAGATTTGTTTGTGTTTCCTTCACAGGCATCTCCAGAAAACCATCTGGACTCCTGCACACTTTGCAGCCAGCTGTCTTGGGACTATACAATGCTGAATAGCCCCTTCTCACTTGGCAGGCCATGCCCCCTTGCCTGCAGGCCATGCCCCCTTGCCTGCAGGCCCTGCCCCTAGAGACAGGAAATGCCCCCCTTGCCTGAACACCCTGCCCCCAGAGGCAGGAAATGCCTGCAGAGGCAGGAAATGCCTTTTTTTAAGGCCCCACCCTCTCTGCCCATCAGGAAGCTCCTCTCCGCCTACCAGGCCTCTCTTCAGTTTCATGCTGTCCCTTGCTACTCTTACTTATTGCTCCCAGTTTTATTCCAGTTCTTTTAAAATCGCCTGCACGATATAGGTTTCTGTTCACCCCTACACTGCTATTCCTCTGACAGAAATGGAGTCTTTTACAGACATTGAACCATTTAACTATGGCCATTAGGTAACTAATAAGAGGGAGATGTTGGGAAATTGTGAGGATGTGGTTGAGCTGGGCAGGGCTTGAACCTGAGGGGTGTGTCTAATCCTTTAGTCTCTCTCTACCAAGAGGTTGAGCAAGGAGGGACAATAGTAACCCCAAAGGTGTGCACCCCACATTCCTGATACTATGGCCATTAGATAAAAAGAAAGGGGGAGATGTTGGGAAGCCCTCCTGCTCTGCTCCATCAATGATAGTATGATCTATTTACATAATCATTATTTTGCCTGAGACCCGCCATGCCTGCAGGGTATTAATTAATCGCATTGGTTAAAACCTTTACAACAGTTGCTATGGAAGCTTTCTACCTTCATGCTCTTTCCTTTTCTCCTTCCCCCCAGCCATTTCCTTTTCCCACTTGACACTTCTGGTTAAAGATATATATATATATATATGCATTGTCTCTGATCAATAATTGCACTGCCTTTCCACTCTGCCACAAGTTCCTCATCTCTCTCCCATGAAGCTAGGCTGGCAAAGTCACACATAAACCTACTTCCATATCCAAATGTCCCTCCCTTTTTCCTCTTCTCTCTCTTGGTTCTGATGGAGTTAGAGTTTATAACTGTCTGATCATCTTCCCCCTATGATTTGTCCCCCACTAGGAGTATGAATAAAAATTATTTTGGGAGTGCAGAAGGTAGGATTTCTGGATTCTGTAATTGCTTCTCTGATAGACATGGGTGTTGGCAGGTTGACCCATATTCCCAGCCTATTTCTATCTTTCTCTAGTGAGATAGAGCTCTGGAGAGGTAAGGTTCCAAGACATATTGGTTAAGTCATCAGCCCTATGAGGTCAGGTGGAATAATGATAGTGTCTACAAATTGGTGGCTAAAAGGCAGCAAGAAATAAAGTGGGACAAAATGATTAATGAACAGGAAATAAAAAGTAGGAGTAGAGCAAATGATAACAGAGATTTTAGAATAAAAATAAGCTTGGAAGTTCATTTTAGGCATGTTCCTAGGAGTCCATGAGTATCACAGTTCTTTGCTTGATAGCTAACATGAAGTTGGACAAAAACATTGTCTGAGAAGGTTTTCAGAGTAGAAAAAAATTGCTAGAAAGTCAGACTAGGGCAGGGAATAGCTTCCATTCTTGAAAAAAAATCCATGAGTAAAATTAACTGTTTACCCCATCTACCTGACCCAGGGAATATATATATATATTTAGCACTAGAGCCTGTGTAACCTCTAAATCCCTATTGGTCTGAGTTTGCAGTCATGACCACAGTTGGGAAAATTCCAAGCTGCACTCATTTCAGGACGAATCTTAGTTGCTGGGCAGGATGACCAAGCATCCCTTCAGAGACTAAGACAGTCCCTATTATTTCTGCTTTATGGTGACAGCAAGGTCCTGGGAAGGCCCACAAGAGTACTTATGATGATGGTCCTGATGGAACTACCACTGATGGTGAAGAAAGGGGTCCATTAAAGGTCTAGGTCTATCATACTTGTGTGGGAATCCAAGGATTCCCTGACCCCTATCTATCTTTATCTAAAGCTAAATAAAATACTTCTGCCAGTTATATTTATGGATTGTAATTCTGCTGAGGGAATATTTGTTCCTTCATACTTACTGATTGAGCAATTAAGCTATTATAAAAGAAGTGACTTAAGAATATTTGGTTTATTTACTTTAATGCTATATGTTAAAATTTTTCATACATCACATAATTATATACAAAACAGAATTCTTAGAATTGAAGCTACCTGATTTAAAACAATGGCTATGATTTGAGAGAGATCTACCATGTATAATATGTTGGACACTCAAAAGGTACCAGTTACTTTATGCATTTAAGTTGACTATAGAACTATTAAACATTGCTTAAAATCTCAGATGGCATAGGGCTATTAAGAGCAAATAAATTTTAATTAAAAAGTGTATCAATATTTCTCATTAGATTTGTCTATCAACACTAATTTTCATTGTATAATTCTTTACAAAACAAGTAGATTGAAGTGATCTTTTGTTCTACTTAAGATTGTGAATCTAAACGATTTCCATATTTTTAGACTAAATAATAGAAGAGTGACAGACAATATATAGAGCTATAGTTGAGTATTGTGTATTAACACAGTACCATGTCTTAATTAATTCTGAGTTTAGAATGAACTAATTTTTTCCCCAAAATTCTGGATATGATACATTGTTGTGGATAGGTGGTCAAAAAAGTTATTTTACTTTTTTGTAAAAAAAAAAAAAAGTGATAAATCACTCTAAAATAAGGATGTGTCTTAAAAATAAAATGAGTGCCACATGGTAAGAGTGAATGATATATTAAATAAGGCATTCAGCAGTATTTTTGCAGCAATGGTACCTTTCTGTAAATAGGAAACGGTGACAACTGATAGAATATCTCATTTTCCCAGACTCTGTGGTCATTCATTCATACACATAGAAACTAGCAATATTTCACTGATTCTAGCTGAGCAGCTGAATGGAAGGGAATAGTCTTTTGGGATTGTTTTAAATGACCTCAGTTATCTTTAAGTCTAATATTTTTCCAATGACATTGCCCGAGTGAAATTTAGAATCAGCAAGTGTGCACTTCTGGTACATTAAGAACAGCATATGGGCAAGGAAAGTTAAGTTGTATGCCTGGTTCCCTGTTCATTCAACTCTACCACTATTTTATTCTAACTACAATTTTTTGTTGGTAAGCTTCTAAATTCTGCTTCCAAGACCCCTTCTGTTGCGTTGCTTGATGTTGTGGTCCATTTACATAATCATTGTTTTCATTGGTTTAATCCCCACTGGTTCACGCGCTATTTTCCTTCTCCCCACCCCCTATCCTACGTACTTCCTCTTCCTGACACTTCCGCCTCAGGAGACATAAAAGGGCTTTCTAATGAAGAGAGATTTAGAAGAGATTAGATTGCTGAACTGCATCCCCACTGATGAATAAAGATTGAACTGCGTTCCCAGCTCAGCTATGAGTCCCTGGTCATCTGTTTCCCACCTGTGAAGCTAGACCGGCAATTTTTTAAGTAGAGGACAATAAAAGAAACAGCTCAGATAGAAAATTATGGCCCCTGTGCATGTTTAAGAATCCTGGTTTTATCCCTAATGCCCCATATATGATTGGAGCACACTGTTTTTTCTAAGTCACGGGAAACTTTCTGTATGTATCATATAAAATAAATTTGAAAAAAATAAATTTAAAATGTAAAAGGAAAAGAAGTTGTTGATTACTCCCACAATGAGACTAATCACAAATAGAAAATTCAAACTTTGTTGTACCATTTTGTCACCTGAAATTTTATTGTAACCTCTTAGCTATCTGTAAAGATTTTGAGAGGCCAAGACAAAGAGACTTTCTACATCCCTCTCAACTGGTGGTATTCAGAGTGCAGTCCATTGATAAGCAGTATTAACATTGCTAAGAGGTTGTTAGGAATACAGAATTTCTAAGAGTATTTTGGTTGTTGTGAACCAGAATCTGAATATTAATGAGGTCCCTCATTAATGCAAATATACATTATGATTTTGAGAAGAAGGCCTTAAACGTTATCTTTAGGCTAAGATACCCTATACACCACCTGAAACAGTGAAGTCCTTCTATCATCTATGAATTTAACTGACCTTTTAAGTCACAGGAATCAAGGGCATAAATGACAACAAACATTTCACACATCAATAATTGTCAATGCAATACAAGACTACACCATGATAATAGACAAAATCAGGAATCACAATGTGATTGAAGTGGCAGATTTCTTTCTTTTTTTTTTTTTCTCACTCAGGTTGAAACTTAGTATAAGATCAATATTCTTCCTCCACTTTATAGGATTTCTATCTGAAATAAGCTGTAACTGAGTTTGGCATAGCAGGAAAAGAGCAAGATGAAAGTGGCTCACCAAGTCATCATTACATAACACTAGAAATCACATATAGGGGGTCTGGTGGTAGCATAGCAAGTTAATCACAAGTGGCACAAGTGCAAGAACCCACATAAGGATCCTGGTTCGAGACCCTGGCTCCCCATCTGCAAAAGGGTCACTTCACAGGCAATGAAGCAGGTCTGCAGGTGTCTATCTTTCTCTGCCCCTCTATCTCTCCCCCTACTCTCTCCATTTCTCTCTGTCCTATCCAACAACGATGACATCAATAACAAAAATAACCACCACAACAATAAAACAAGGTCAACAAAAGGGAAATAAAAGCAAAATTTTTTTAATTAAAAAAAAGAAATCACATATATTCTCCTTTATAGCCCATTGCTGAAATTGATTAAATAGAGCAGCACATTAATATTTAGTGAATTCTACTTAAATATTCTTTGCACTGTTATAAGTATTACTTAAAATTGTGTTTTGCATTTTTTTCTTTCATAAAGGAATCCAGGTTCATTAGAAGTCATATGTCTTAGAGTGATTGAGGGAAGTGAAATATGAAGTGGGTGAGGAGGGTATCTAGATCTAAGTAGAAACCATTTGATGAAGTACTTTATGGTGTCATTTTTAGGTCTTTCTACTTGCTTGCTGAACTTAGTGAGTCTCAGCAAACTATTGTGCACTTTCACATTAAGGTATATATTTTTTCCCCTAACTTATGGATATAAGTGTGCCCTATCTCATGGGCCCTGGTCTATATCTAGGTTCAGTGGCTTTATAAATTAAGGAGTCCTATGAGCTAGGAAAGGTCTCACCATTGTAATGGAGCTAAAGGGTTGACATTCCATGCCTGGTCTATGCATCAAAAATTTTGAGTCATCAGATCTATTTTCCTCTCATATTGATTAGTGATTTGTAAGACTATAAGTTAATAGGAATGTATATTAATGCCATTCCAGCTACTAAAGCTCTGTGACCCTTATAGAAGAGCTGAAAATCTGCCTTCCCCCCCCAGAGTTTTTAAGTTTTGTGTCAGATAAATTAAGGACAAGAAAAGCTGGATAACGGCAAGAGACTGACATACTTCAGCGATGGCTCTCTTGGTCATTACTTGACCACCCATGATCAGGTGTCCCAGTCAGGGACTCCTGGGGTTCCCACAGAGATATGATGGGACTAGACTTCTATTAGATCCCTCTCTCCACCATCAATGGCCATCTCCCTCAGGAATAGCATTGTAAACCCACCTCTGCAGGACTTTCCCTCAATGTGGAATAAAAATGGTAGGGACTGCCCCACTCTGTGAAAAGAGGCTGGGTCAATATACTCTACCATTTGAGGGCATTTGGTCCTGAAATGAGTGCATCCTAGAATGTTCCTAACTATGACCACAGAATGTGAGCTCAGACCTACAAAGATGCAGAGGTTAAACAGATTCGTGTGCTGAAATGGTCCCAGATCAGATCGATGGGGTGTAGAGTTAATGGTATTTATATACTTTCCCCATACTTGAGAGTACTCTATTCCCTGATCCAGCTTTCTAGTCTTATTTCCAACTCTGACACCATCTCCCCAGACAATACCTTTAGCCCACATGCATGCTAGTTGTCAGGCAAAGGTAAATTTAGTAAAGTTGTGGGCCCCTTGGAATATAGTTAAAATAGACTTCCTAGCTTTTTCCAAAATGAAGACAACAAATCTCATCTGCTATATTCTTACCTTTAGGTTCTTGATTATTAAACTATTTGATCTGCTTTATAGCTTAATGCTTTCCAGCCAATAAGTTGCAGAAGCTATCATGACACCAACATGAATTGCCTAGTAAGACAACCTCACCAATGTGTCCTGGAACACAACCTCTCCATTAGGTAAAGACAGAAACAGGCTGGCAGTATGGATGGAGCTGTCAATGCCCATGTCCAGCAGAGAAGCAATTATAGAAGCCAGACTTTCTGTCTTCTGCACCTCTTAATGATCCTAGGTCTAGGCTCTTAGAAGGATAAAGAATAGGAAAGCTTCCAATGGAAGGGATGGGATGCAGAACTCTGGTGGTGGGAACCATGTAGAATTGTACCCCCATTAGCCAACATACTTGTCCATCATAATTAAATCAATAAAATAAAAAAGAAATCATATGTCTTATGGGTATTCTGTTTCTTATGTACACTAATTAATAGATTCCTGATAGAATATGTGTTGTAACAAATTCTGGAGAGGCTGTGGGGACAAAGGAACCCTCCTGTACTGCTGGTGGGAATATAGATTGGCCCAATCCCTGTGAACAGCAGTCTGGAGAACTTTCAGAAATCTCAAAGTAGACCTTCCCTATGACCCTGCAATTCCTCTCCTGGTAATATAGTCTAAGAAAACAATCACACTCATTCAAAAATATCTGTGTTTTCTTATATTCATAGCAGCACAATTTTTAATAGCCAAAATTTGAAAGCAACACAGGTATCTAACAACATGTGAGTGGCTGATTAAGTTATGATATATGTACACAATGGAATACTACTTAGCTATTAAAAATGGTGAATTCACCTTCCCTACCTCATCTTGCACGGAACTTGAAGGAATCATGTTAACTGATATAAGCCAGAAAGAAAAGGATGAATATAGGATGATCCAACTCACAGACAGAAGTTGAAAAATAAGAACAGGAGGGAAAACACAAAGCAGGCCTTGGACTGGATTTAGTGTATTGCAACAAAGTAAAAGACTCTGGGGTGAGGACAGGGCCAGGGTTCAGGTGGTGGAATATGATGGCAGAGGAGAGGACCTAGAGAGGGTCAGAGTGTTATGTGGAAAGCTGAGAAATGTTACGCATGTACAAACTGCTGTACTTCACTGTCAACTATAAATCATTACTCCCCCAATAAAGAAAAATAGATATTTAAAAAAGACTATGTGAACAATATCAAAAGACCAAAGTCCCTTTGAGACCAGCCACTGTGTTTACAATGATGGACTAGATACCTAGGAAGTCCCAGAAATGTAAAGTACAACGTAGAGCCACTAATCAGCATAAGTTCTACTCCTCAAAAAATAAATGGAAAATTTAATTGAGGCCAGACGGTGGTGCACCTAGTTGAGTGCACATGTTCCAGTGCACAAGGACCCAGGTTCAATCCCTCAGTCCCCACCTGCAGGGAGAAGGATTCACAAGCAGTGGAGCAGGGCTGCAGGTGTCTCTATGTCTCTCTGTCTTTCTGGCTGTTTTATCCAAAAAATAAATAAAGGTAATAAAACATTTTTAAAAAGGAAAATTTAATTGTAAACTAGACCTTAATAAGGACGTTGGTTAGGAATGTTGCAATTATTTCTCATTATTTTATATACCTTTTCAGGCAGTTCTGAGTTCATATTCATATGTTACAAAATTGTCTTAGAAATTCCTTAATTTATTTTAACTCTATCAAATACAACCCATTTTCTCAAGAATGTAATCATTTTATTCTTTCATTGTTAAACCTTAAAATTAAACTATAATGCATAAATGAATAAACATACAAACATTTCATAGATAATCATTAAAATGCATTCACTTTATGTCTGTATTATGAATTAAAGTTCATTCAAGCTACAACATGAAGGGTGAAAGATTAACAGAGAATAGGAAAAGCTACTTTAGAATAGCTTAAGCCTTTACCCTCCCCCCCCCCAAAAAAAAAGAATCGCTTAAACAAAAATTCATTTTCAAGGGATAAATGCTTTGCAGAAAATAGTGAAGTCAGCAACTGAGCATTTAATTCATTAATTTGATTATTTATGGTATTTTTTAGCAAATATATATCATAGTAGGCTAAGTCCTGACAAGGTAATAGTGAATACCATATTGTGATAACATTTTGAAAATAAATAGAAAATATAATTACTAGGGATTGGAATAAAAGGCAATGATATTGAATAGAAACACCAGCTTGAAGGATGTGACAACAGGTTCAGCTTCAATTGTACTTAATTTATCATATTCATTTGTTTATCTACATTTCAGGGCAGGAAGACATCAGTGAATTATAGGACATTAATGGAGAATAAGGCAAGAAAGTAAAAAGTATATTTGATTAGTTGTAATGTATATAAGATATTGCAAAATGATAGAATAAAATCTTAAACATGCAAGTATATAATGAATGCATTAATAGTTATTATATCAGATTGAAATATGTTTCTAAACATACATCTCTCTAGGATAGTTATAAAAGGTCAACTAAATAAGTCATCTTATGTTTAACAAATAAGTATATTTTCAAAATATAGATTTTATTTGGCAAAGCAGTTTGCAGCTGTCAATGAATTAACTCAGGAAAAACCTCACCAACAAAAGAGCTAAAAGAGATTTCAGAAGAATAATGGATGGATTGCTTAGTGGAAAATGTAATTCTCACTGTACATATGTACACTGCACAGAGTTAAATTTCTCAGTTGAAAGTTTTTGGCTGGTTTGTATATTCACATTAAGGGTTTTTTTTTTGTAGACTCTTTCTTCTTGAGTATAAAAGTCAACCTCAGAGGAGTGCACATGTGCATGGATAAGGCACTGACACCATAAAATAATAATGATTTAGAAAATAATGATGACAGAAAAATTAAAGTCAACATTTATTTTATCTACATCCTATGATTACTGGAAGTATTAAAAATATAAATATGCTTAGTGCCTAGATATGTTGCATCTAACAGCAAAAGACCAATATTCATATGGTCTTATGCTAAAGGGAGAAAAAGTGATGATCCTTCCCATTCCAGCTTTCTAGTAATATTTCCAACTCTGACACCAGACAATACCTTTAGCCCACATGCATGTTAGCTGTCAGGCTCAGGTAAAATTAGTACAGCCGTGGCCCCTTAGAATATATACCTAAAATCGACTTTCTAGTTTTTTTCAAAATGGAAACCTCCAAATCTCAGCTGCTATATTATGTTTAAGTTCACGGTTATTAAACAAATTGTTCTGCTTTATATCTTAAAGTTTTTCAGCCACCAAGTAACAGATGTTACTATGATGCCAACCTGACTTCCCTTGGGCAAACGACCTCACCAATGTGTCCTGGAACCCCACTTTTCCAGACCCCTCCTGCACTAGAGAAAGAATCAATCTGTGAGTTTGGACCCACCTACCAATGCCCATGTCCAATGGATAAGTAATTACATAAGACAGACCTTCCACCTTCTGCACCCCATAATGATCCTGGGTCCATACTCCCAGAGGGATAGATAATAGGAAAGCTTCCAATAGAGGGAGTGAGATGCAGAACTCTGATAGCAGGAATTGTGTGGAATTGTACTACTCTTATCCTATGATCTTATTGATCATTATTAAATCAATCAAAAATGATGATCCTTGAGATTGCAATAACGACAATTGCAAAGGAAACTTAAATAAAGAGATTACAAAATAAAGATATGAAGATCATGGGAATAAAATGTAAAAAAGGAAAGAGGAAAGAAAGAAGGTAAATTTTATGTTTAAGCAAGTGGGATATGGAAAAAAGAGAAATAAAATAATATATTAATCAGAAAAGAAAACTTAATGACAAAACCATGGCACTACACATTCATCCATTAGGATACAGCCTAGGAGATAGTATTTTGGTTATGCAAAAAGACACATCTACCTGAGTCTATATAAGCCCAGTGCGGATTCTGGGCATCATCCTCAGTCAGAGCTCAACACTACTCCAGTAAAAAAAAACAAAAAAATTACACAGGGAGATTAAGACTACCTATCATTCTATATCCAATTCAAATTTTAGTATAGTTTTGGACGAAATGCATACTGCAATTAATTGTAACTGATCACTAGTATTTTAAATATAAGATAAATTATTCTTCCCCAAACAATCAGGTGGGTTAGTTAATATAAGTAATAGATAGGAGTTGGCAAAAGTCAATATAAAGGAAAGCTAATGTTTCTGAGCTGTGTCATACAGCTCATTTATCTTCTTTCATTCTACTCAGTGGCTAGAAATCAATCTACGCCATAGAAGTCCACAGTGGGGAGGTCGAATCAAATGGTTCTTTAGTTAGGAATTTTCTTCACAAAGATAGTTCTGAAAGTTTAAAACAGAAATTAGTAAAACTTTGGCTATTTCATTTTTTTTAATGCAGTACTTGGTAGTGATGTCAGGGTATGCATAATATTACTGACAGATTTCTCTGATCTAAGGCTATTTTTTGTTTATTTGTGTGTTTGTTTGTTTTCCTTTATAATAGAAATACAGAAAGAAGAAGAGACAGGTAAAATACACCTATAGCACTGCTTCACCACTCATGAAAATTTCTATTCTCTTGCAGATGGGGACTGGGGACTTGAACTCAGATGCTTGCACATGCTACTTATATGCTCTACCAAGGATGCCATCACTTTATTCAATTATTTTGTTGTTGTTGTTGTTGTTGTTGTTAAGAGAGAGAAAAGAGGAAAAGACAGGTACAGAAAAGGGATACCATTTCTCTGCACTACCATCCCTGTAGTAAACCCAGTGCCATCCATGGTGTCCTGATGTTGTGCCAGGGCTTGAACTCAGGACTTACTATAGGACAACCATGTGCTATACTGGGTGAACTTTTTCCCAGCCCATCTTCTTCCCTCCCTTTCTTACTCTGCTATTTTATTTTTTGAAGTTCTATTGTGCCGGGCTAGCTTGGCAGGTGGGAGAGATGACCAGGGACTCATGGCTGAGTGATACGCAGTTCAGTCTTTATTCATGTGGAACGCAGCGCAATCTCAACTATCTCTAATCACAGTCCTGTCCTTATATATCCTGAGGTGGAACTGTCAGGTCTGAAGAGGATGTACGTAGGATAAGGGGTGGGGAGAAGGAAAAAGCGTGCAAAACAGTGAGGATTAAACCAATGCCCTGGAGGCAGGGCAGTGCTTAGTTAACAGTGGTTATGTAAATAGAATACAGTGTTAAGCAGGGGGGATTAAACCAATGAAACAGAAGGGGTCTTAGAAGCAGAATTTAGAAGCATACCAACACTATTGTGTGATATGACTGCTCTAGATAGTTGTCTTTTATTTATCAATGATAGGAAGAAATGACTAGATGATTCAGTTCATGATCTATATTCTTAGACCAACTGAAAGCACCAGTGAATAATTCAAGGAAACTCCAAATTAAAGCCTTAGTGACTTTACAGTATACTAAGTATTGCCTTTATACCACTGAATCCTACAGTATCTAGTTCTAGAAAAGAAAAATAATCAAATATATATCCTCTTAATATCATTTAAGGTCTTATTATTTTTATAATTTTTTAAAATCTTATTTCTTTTTGTTGCCCTTGTTTTTTTATTGTTGTTGTTGGATAGGACAGAGAGAAATGGAGAGAGGAGGGGAAGACAGAGCGGGGGAGAGAAAGACAGACAACCTGCAGACCTGCTTCACCGCCTGTGAAGCGACTCCCCTGCAGGTGGGGAGCCGGGGGCTTGAACCGGGATCCTTACACTAGTCCTTGCGCTTTGCACTATGTGCGCTTAACCCGCTGCACTATCACCCGACTCCCTTTTTTATTTTTTTAATGTTTTATTTGTTATTTAATAGAGACAGAGAAGAATTCAGAAGTGAAGGGTAGACAGAGAAGGAGAGAGACAGAAAAACACCTGCAGCTCTGCTCCATCACTTGTGAAGTTTTCCCCTGCAGATGGGGACCAGGGACTTGAACCTACAACATTTGCACTGCAGTGTGTGCACTTAACCAGGTGCACCACCGCTTGGCACTCTAAGGCCTTATTCTTCAGGGCAGTACCCATAAAAAATTAAAATAATCTATAGGTTACATAAATAATACTAAAATTCAAATAGTATAAAACAGAAAAAATTCAATGCTTATGTAAGTTATTTTGGAGTAACAGAATCACAGGCATAGCCACTGACTGTAACATTAGGTTGATTTAAACCAGTAAACAACTGAAGATGAGAAAATTAACAGGATTTTATTAACAATTCTTTGAATTTTTAAAAACTATCTTCACCGGTATGTTTTGTAAAGTTGATCCTTTTTATGGTCTGCTGAAAAACTCAAGGTGGAATTTTAAATATTATATGGTGCTTTCATAAACAGTTTTGTCTAAATCATATATATGTATAATGAAAATGTCTACATTTCCATATATATTTTTTACTAAAAAAAATTACTTCAGGGTGGGGGAGACAGCATAATGGTTATGCAAACAGATTCTCATGCCTGAGGCTCACAAGTCCCAGGTTCAATCCCCTGCACCACCATAAGCCTGAATGAGTAGTGCTCTAGTGTTTCTCTCTCTCACTCTGCATCTCTCTCAAAAATAAAATTAATAAAAAAATTTTTTTAATTACTTCATATCCCTGGTAATTTATTATGCCTATTTTTCAACACAAGATAATTTTTATTTATGATACTACAGGCATTCAAAAATGATTAGAGATTATTTAATATTCACCTTACCATATAATGTAGTCATAATTTAAAAGTAGGAAAAAAGGTGGGGAAGATAGCTTAATGATTATGCAAACAGACTTTTATGCCTGGGGATACAAAGTTCTGAGTTTAATCCCCCACACCACCATAAGCCACTGTCAGGCTGCGCCGCAGAGAAGAGAGAGAGGAGATCTGGAGCGAAGAGGGAACACAAATCTTTATTTGCGCTGGCACCTCAGAGTTGGATGAGAGAGAAGCATGTGGAGGTAGCAAAAATGGCCGCCTCATGCAGTAACCATTCCTGCGTCTAAACACTGAAGTGAAGAAGCTGGCAAGAGAGAGAGGTGCAGAAGAAAAAGGGCTTTTATGGGAGTAGCTCTCGCTAGAATGGGAAAGGGGAAGAGTAACCATAGCACTCCAGGGTAGGATAATAACTCTCCTGAGAATGGGAAGGGGGAGGAGTAACCAAAGCTCTTCAACTATGGCTGGTAAATAGACAATGCCCTGAGGGCACAACATGGCGGAACAGGCACTCCGAGAATGTCCCAACTCTCGCGGGAACTAGCAACATGGCAGATGTGACTGCATCTGCACAATTTCCCAGCATCTCGCCCTTTCCTTTTATCTAATGTCCACAGTATAGGAAATTTAGAGTGGAGCAGGTTCGTAATGAGTGGGCATTTCCTGCCTCAAAGTGCAGGACCTGTAGGCGGAAGGGCATGGCCCATCAAGCAGAGGGGCTATTTGGCATTGTATAGTCCTCAAGGCAACAGTCTGTAAAGTCTATGAATTACTCAGGGTCAATCTATGAAAAAACAGCAGCGTGAAGGGAAGGAAGCTGCTATAAAATTGTCTAAAGTGTCTAAAGGGTATACCAGCAAGTCCGATAGAAGTCTCAGTCCAAAGTAGGCAACTAAGGGGAGAAATGGCAGGGGATGAAACGCTGCATGAGGAAGGTCAGCCGCTGGAATTCCACTTTTCTGTAGAGAGTGAGCTGGAACCACCAAAACGTGACAGACAAATCAGAAGCAGGAAAGGCAGACAGGCAGAAAAATTCTGTCCTTGGAGTCTGTGAATCAGGTGCTTAAGAACACGTCAGGTGACATCTAGGGTTTCAGAGGGGCGTGCCACTGTAGTCATGCCATCTAGTTGGTGATGTCAGAGTGTGCAGGGGTCCAGATGTTTTTTTTTTCCAGGATTCCTGTGAAAGAAACACAAACAATCTGCTTCTCATGGTTAGCAGGGCATCTGATTTGAATTTTTTTTTATAGAGAAAAAGAGGTTTGGTGCCTTAGCCAACTGAGTATTGGGGGGTGTATCTTTCCTATTTATTTATTTATTATTATTATTATTATATTATTTGTCATGATAATCAGCCGTTATCTGGAAGATCCTGGGTGATTCACGGGGAAAAGAACTTACCGTTTAACAAAGACTTTAAGGTGTAGGGAAGCAGGAACTTATCTTTTAACACAGACTCTATGGTCATGCCAATAGCAACCTTGAGGGCACATGTGGCTCCCCACATGTCCCCCTTCCTTATATATATATATAAGGGTGCATGTTTTGATGTTTGGCGGAATTCATTTTGTGGCAGGGTGGACTGTGCCTGTCTGAGGTTGGGGATCAACCTTCCGTCTTACCCATCATTGGAACACCTGGTCATTTTTTGCCCAGTAGTACCAGGTGCCCTGTCTTAGGTTGACTGGATAGTGCTAGTTTCCCCTTTACCCATTATGGCTAGCCAGCCCTCTACATGGTGGATGTTCTGGTGTAGGGGGGCAAATCCACCACAGCAACTCCATATTCTGCCATGTCCAGCCTATGATAGTGAGCTTTATAGGTTGCATCTTTATGGCATCAATCTATTGCTGCAAAAAGGCCATGAGCTTGTTAAGAATTATAAGACCTACTGTGAGCAGAAGAAGCAAAACAAGCAAGGGTCCCAAAACTGAGGGTAGCCAGGTAAGGAAGGGGGAATTTATCCATTGGTATGAAGAGGTGGGACCATATCTCAAGTCTATGGGAAGCAGTCAGTGGATGTGATGTCCAGGGGAACAGCCATTTGTCTTTGGGGGTAGTAAAGGATGTCTGTGGCATGGGTGATATTATAAAGGGAAACATCTTTAAATTGTTGGCTGACAAAGACAGGCCTATGGTGGCAAGACAAGATACACCAGTTAAGTGTACAAGAATATGTGAATGTTGTTAATTCACATAGGTTGTATATGGAGGAACTTCTTATAGTTTTATACCTTACCATATGAGCAGATGCTTCTTCATGTGACGGCTCTGACATAGTTGTAGTCAATTACTTGTGAAAAAAAAAAAAAAACTTTTAACAAGTTAGAAGTTTACTATAATTGATGATTCAATTATAATTGGTATAAGTATCTTTCTAATTTTGTTAAAAGGTCATCTACTGTGACCTCCTGTAGCAGTCTCTACAGCAGGATCTTTAGAGCAATTTTGGCTAAATATATATTTTGATTTTTTAACTATTTTTACCTTAGACTATAAACAGACTCAGGTTACTTAGAGAGTTAACGCATGTTAGTGACAATGATTTTAACATTTACAGTGCCAGATTGATGCCAGATCTGTGGTGGATTAATTTCCACAAGATAGTTTACAGGGCACTTTTGGGGGCCCTCCACAAGCGCCCTGTATAGAGAATTTGCATTTTAGTTTTGAGAATATATTGTCACATTAAATATTTAGACTTTACCTTAAATAGTTAGTTACTTAGCAAATTAATTTTACCTTGCCTGGTATTAATGTAGCTTCAAGGTTACACTTTTAACCGTTAAGTTAATATTTACCAAACTTGAAACATACCTATAAGCATTTAGTTATAACACACAGGAGGAAAAAAATTTTGTTATAAAAACATATCACTTTAAATACAAATTTATATCCATCTTTACTCACACAGTTTAAGACTAAGCACATACATATACACCAAAACATATATATAAAAATCAAAAGAGAGAGAAAAAAATTTTTGGAATGTTTCTGGACGTCTCCAGAAACTTTGGCTGCATCCAGCATTTTTATATAAAGTCAATTACCTTTTAGAATACTCTGAGCATATGGGTCATACAAACATTTTTGGTCATTCAACACACTCATTAACAGAACACAAGTGGCCAGTCATAACATAAGACATTCAGGGAAGGGGTAGGAGAGAAGTCTCTGTGAGCCAGATTTTCCAGATTCTGCCATGTCATATTATGGATCCTGGGATGTATCCTGCATCTAGTCCTCTTGTAGTATTTCTTGTTCTTCAGGAATAGCAGTGCCATCATGAGGGCATTGTAGGACATAGAGGGCAGGAACCCAGACAGGTTTAGAGTAATTCTGTGGGAAAATGCATGCAAAACCCCTCCCCATGGTCAATAGGGGGTCAGGCCCTTTCCAAATTACATCAAGTGGGTCTTTCCACTTGACCTTAATAGCTGGAAGAGTATATGGTGTTTGCCAGTGAAGAATAATAGGAGGTAAGTCCGAGTAATTGTAAATATTAAAGAGATTTAATGTAGTTAAGGCTTTTGCCAGCTGGATATTGGGGGGGTACATTCCTTCTTTATCTTTATTTAATTGAGCCTTAAGGGTTTGATGGGCCCTCTCTACAATGCCTTGTCCCTGTGGATTATAGGGAATATCTGTGGTATGAGTAATGTTCCAGAGGGAACAAAAATCTTTAAATTGTTTGCTGGTAAATGCAGGTCCATTGTCAGTTTTCAGTTGAAGAGGTAAGCCCATCACAACAAAACAGGATAGCATATGGCTTATAAGCTTTTTAGAGCTTTCTCCCATCTGAGCTGTTGCCCACATAAATTTAGAAAAGGTATCAATTGAGACAAACACATATTTTTGTTTGCCAAAGTTTGGTATGTGGGTGACATCGATTTGCCAAAGAGCATTGGCTTGTAAGCCTCGGGGGTTAACCCCAAGAGTTTGAATAGCAGGTGTTTTTATGTGACTTGCACAGGAAGAACATGTACCAAGGATATGTTTCAACTGTGGTAAAGGAACATCAGGTAAAGGAACATTCCCTAACATGGGTTAGGGAATGAAAGTCAGCAGAATCAGAGAGACTAGGAGAGTTCCTGTGGAGGCAAAGCAGTCATCTGCAGCATTCCCTTTGGACAGGGAACCAGGAAGAGGGCTGTGGGAATGAAGGTGCTGAATATACAGTGGTTGGATTTGAGAACAGAGTGTAGAGGCGATTTGAATTAAGAGAGGGGAAAGTGGGTTGTCATGAATTTTCACATAAGAATGAGCAAGCCATGGAAGTAAGTTAACAGTATACACACTGTCAGAAAAAAGGTTTGAAGGATTCTGGTACAGCTTTTAATGCAAGGAAAACAGCATAAAATTCTTTGAACTGAGGGGAATTCTCAGGAAGCTCAGTAAAGCGAGGTTTAGGAGATTGTTTGTCTAGGTAATCTATAAGGGCAGCAGCTCCCTTTTTTCCACCATCAGTGAAGACTGTAGGAGCAGAAGGGATGGGATCTCAAGAGAAAAGTATAGGTGCTAGTAGGGGCAAAAGAGGTAAAGAAGCTATCAATTTATTAGAAGGAAAATGGTTATCTATTTGTCCTGGAAACCCTATGAAACTTACGGCAAAATGGGAATGATAGCATATGAGCCACTCTGTATCTGTGAGAGAAAAGGGAAGAATAATTAAATCCAGTTCTAACCCTAAGACCTGCACAGACCTATTTCTTCCTTGGCGAACCATGAATGCTAACGTGTCTATCTCAGTGAGAAGTCTTGGAGCTCTGCCTACTGGCGTGGGAAGCCACTCAAGAACCCCCATGGTTCTGCCACAATGCCCCCATTACTGTGGGGGTGGAGTTAAAGATTAGAAGGTTTACCGAAGAGGAGGGGGAGAATCGGACAATGTGCATATCCTGGAGGGCCTGGTTAATCTTTTCCAGTGCCAAGGAGGCCTCGGGAGTTAACCTACATTTTAAGGAGGGCTATTTGTTTCCTTTTAACAGGTCAAACAGTGGTTGGAGACAGATAGTAGGCAGATAAAGATACTGCCTAAGCCAATTTAAATTTCCAAGAAAACTTTGTAAAGAAGCAAGAGTGAGGTTAGAAGGAAAAGTAACAGTAGGTTTTAAGGGACGAATTTGCATTAGAGAAATCTCTGAACCTAAGAAAGATATTGGAGGAATTAGCTGTATATTCTCAGGAGCTACATTAAGACTGCTTTTCTTTAAAGCAGGAATGAGAAACTCATGTAGGGCACAGAGATCTGTATCTAATTCTCCCCATATTAAGACATCATCCATGTAGTGAAAAACATTAAGGCCCTTATGAATATATGGAAAAAGGGCAGATTTAACAGCCACTTGACAAATTGTAGGACTACTGGCCATGCCCTGGGGCAGCACCACCCATTCAAATCTATTGGCAGGGCTAGCATTATTAATAGAAGGAACAGAGAAGGCAAAACGTTTACAATCTTGCAGATGCAAGGGAATAGAGAAAAAACAATCTTGTATATCAATGACTATGATTAGAATTCCCGTGGGAATTGCAGAAGCAAGAGGCAAACCCCTTTGAGGGGAGCCCCAGACCTGCATGGTTTTATTTACTGCATGGAGATCTTGGAGGAGGCGCCATTTTCCTGAGCGCTTTTTAATCACAAAGACAGGAGTATTCCATGGGCTTCTGGAATAACAAATGTGTCCCAAGGACAACTGATCTCAGATGAGCTCTTTTAAAATTTTTAGCTTATCCCTAGGCAAAGGCCACTGTTGTACCCAGACAGTCCCATTAGAAAGCCAATCTAAACAGGGAGTTTGTTTATGAACAGTGGCAGTTAGTATTGGGGCTGCTGAGTAGATCTAGTCTCGCAGCAGTGGGTGTTATAATCTGCAGAGGTATCTGTGGATTTCCTAACATCAATACATTCCAGAAGATCCCTGCCCAGAAGGTTGGTGCTTATATCAGCTACCAAAGGGCTGAAGTGTCCAGTAGTCCCTTCAGAGTCTTCCCACATGAATGAATCTCTTGTGAGAAAGGCCTGTGTCATCCTTCCAACTTCATGTATATGGGGTCCTGGGAGGAGTTCCCAATTTTGGGGAACCTCTGCTTGCCTTAAAATTGTCTTTTCTGCCCCCGTATCAATCAAAAATTTAAAAGGAATATTGCCAATCCTTACTGTCATAGTAGGGTGGCCTCATTCTAAAACAGGAGTGGTCCACAAAATCTCAGGCCCCAAATTTGTACCATTCAGGGGCATTCCATCTTTGTGAAATTTGGACCAACAATCTCTTTTCCAATGAAAACCTTTCTGACATCTAGGACAAGGTGTTCATGGCCTCTGGCTCCCTGACTGAAGGCAGGGTTGCCCTGACTGGAGGCGTGGTTGCCCTAACTGGAGGCGTGGTTGCCCTGACTGGAGGCGTGGTCGCAGCTTATCTGGACATTGGTTACGCAATGCCCTTGGCAATGCCGTACTGAAAGCAGGTCCCGTTTTGATTATGTGGGGTAACTGCATAAGCCTGTGTCATAATGGGTGCCTCATAAGAGCCTGATCTAAGTTCCTTTGTCACTAAAATCCAATTATGTGGGTGTTGGTGTTTAAGACTAAGGCATGCCTGACGGAATTGTGGAATCATGCCATCCCAGACAATGGAATGCAGGAGGAGAGAATGGACTTCAGGATTATAAATCTTTCTCTCTAAGGTTGACCGCACCCTAGAAATGAAGTCTGCTAAGGATTCATCGGTTTTTTGGCAATGGGAGTTAATGGGGACTGAGGCCTCTCCTCTGGATGGGATTAAACTTTACCATGCCTGTGTTGTGCAGATGCGTACCTGTTCAAAATAACCAGTTGGAAACTTGGCTTCTGCCTGCTGAGTTCCAGTTTCAAACTCTCCCACTCCAAACAATGCATCAAAATTCCATTCTAACTTTTTGTGACTATTTTTCTGGGATTGTCTAGAGCATTCATCATGAAAGCATGCCTCCCATTGCAGGTAGAGGGGGTCTGGGAGTACAGCATGAGTTAAGTCTTTCCAGTCTTGGGGGATATTAAGGTGCTAGAAAAAGTTTCGTATAATGGAATTGGTCCATGGGGCATGAAATCCATCCTCCTTCACTGCCTGCCTGAGTTCTCTAAGTACTTTGGAGGAGTATGGATGCCACACCTGAGGGTTTTTTCTATTGGTGGCCACATTTACTGGGAAGGTGTGGACTTGGTTTGATGATGTGGGGGAAGGAGTCACGGAAGTGGGAGCTGCTAGGGTAGCAGCTCTCGGAGCTGCCAGAAGAGAACTCTTGGGGCAAACTGTAGAGGAATTAGGGTGGTTAAGCACTGAGAACATCTCTTTTAACTTTTGTATCTCATCCGTAAGGTCTCTTAATGATGAGGTATCATTAGGGGGAGGAGTCACGGAAGCGGAAGCCACCACAGGAGAAACCGAACATGTGTCTGTGGGAGCAGAACTCTCAGGGCAGACTGCAGAAGGCTTAGGGTGTTTAAGGGCCGAGAACATATCCTTTAACTCTTATATATCAGCCTCAAGGTCTCTTAATGATGAGGTATCAGCGGGGGGGAGGAGTCATGGAAGTGGAAGCTGCAGAAGGTTTAGAGGGATTAAGCACCGAGAACATATCTTTTAACTCTTGTATCTCAGCCTCAAGGTCTATTAACCTTTTGGCAGGACACCTTGTACATATCCTGAAAGTTGCAAATATAGCCAAGAGAACCCATGCTGTATCTCCAATTAAAGTGTCTCTGAGATCGAGCGCCTGTACCATGAGAGAAGGATAATGTCTGGGACATCTCCTCATAAATTCCATGGTGGGGGGAAAATGCGGGGATGCAGAGTCAGGTGGCTGCCACTTACCTGTGTCTGGGCAACTTTTTTGGACCTCAGGCTGGGCCACCCAGAAGGGCTTGAGTACGGGACACTTTGGGTGCCAGGTGTCGTGCTGCGCAATGGAGAAGAGAGAGAGGAGATCCGTAGCGAAGAGGGAACACAAATCTTTATTTGCGCTGGCACCTCAGAGTTGGGTGAGAGAGAAGCATGTGGAGGTAGCAAAAATGGCCGCCTCATGCAGTAACCTTTCCTGCGTCTAAACACCGAAGTGAAGAAGCTGGCAAGAGAGAGAGGTGCGGAAGAAGAAGGGCTTTTATGAGAGTAGCTCTCTAGAGAATGGGAAGGGAGAGGAGTAACCATAGCACTCCAGGGTAGGATAATAACTCTTGTGAGAATGGGAAGGTGGAGAAGTAACCAAAGCTCTTCAATTATGGCTGGGAAATAGACAATGCCCTCAGGGCACAACATGGCAGAACAGGCGCTCCGAGAATGCCCCAACTCTCGCTGAAACTAGCAACATGGCAGATGTGACTGCATCTGCACAATTTCCCAGCAAGCCAGAGTTAAGCAGGCCTCTGGTGTTTTTCTCTGTCTCTTTCACTCACTCTGCACCTCTCTAAAAAATATAAATAAATAAATAAATAAATAAATAAATAAATAAAATATTTAAAAATAGGAAAACACAAAGAAAGCCCGCAGAACTCAGATAAGAGCAAAGCTGATCTAAATTAAAGAAATGTGTGTTTTTAAAATGAGAAATTTTTCTGCCTGATGCCTTCTGTGTGAAGAATGCTAAGAAATTAATAAAAATAAGTAGTACCATTATCTTTATTACTTGGTATGCCAAGTAGTAGGTCTGAAGGTGTCTTTCTCTTTTCCTCTCTGTCTTCCCCTCCTCTCTCCATTTCTCTCTGTCCTATCCAAATACAATGACATCAATAATAACAATAGTAAATACAGCAATAAAACAACAAAGGCAACAAAAGGGAAAATAAATAAATATTTTAAAAAGTGGGGGCAGGTGGTGGCACACCAGGTTAAGCACATACAAAATAGTGTGGAAGGCCGGGATTTAAGCCCCTGGTCCCCTCTTGCAGGGGGAAAGCTTTACAACTGGTGAAGCAGCCTTGCAAGAATCTCCCTGTCTCTTTCTCTCTCTATCTCACACTTCCCTCTCAATTTCTCTCTGTCTCTATTTAGTAATAAATAAATAAATATTTAAAGATGTCAAAGGAGTGGGAAGAGGAAGAGAAGATGAATAAGGAGGAGGTGAGGTAGAAGAAGGATGAGGAGGAAGAGGAGGAGGAGGCAAAGGAGAAAATAGAGTGGATATGGAAAAGAACATAGAATTAAATAAAATGATTTTCAAAATACCACATAAGTAGTTCAGGAGAAGCAGTTAAAGAATCAAAACTTGAGCAATCTGGAATCAATAATAACAGCAAATTACTCTGGGGCATCACCAACCAAATTCAATCATCCCCAACCATGCATTTATTTTTTATTAAAAGTTTAGGAATAAAATTCTTGGAGCAGAGAACCTACATGGCTCAATGGTGAACATGGATCCATGGTCTAGAGAAATGTGGTGCCTCTGAGCAACAGTCCCACTGTATCAGATCCAATAAGGCAAATCTACCGAACATAATGGATTGTCTTCTCATCATGGGACAAGGGATTGATGTTGAAAATGAAAACCAACAACGTCTCCAACATATGACTATAAAAACAAAGCAAGCAGAAAAGAATAAGCAAAATCAGAATATTTTAAATATTTACCATGAATTATAACAAAATAATTATTTTGGCCAAAATGAAGAGGGAAGATAATGTATTAAAATACTTAAAAAGAAAGGCTGGGTGGTGGAGAAACCAGATAAATTCATATAGTACTAAGTGCAAAGACTCGCTCAATGATCTTTGAGTTTCCACCTCCCCACATGCAGGGGGAAGCTTGACAAGTGGGGAAGCAGGTCTGCAGGTGTCTCTCCTTCTCTCTCCCTATCTCCTTCCCCTCTCTAAATTTCTCTCTGCCCTATCCAATAAATTGAAAAAATGGCCCCCAGGAGCAATGAAATCATAGTTCAGGCACTGAGCCCAAGTGATAAACCTGAAAGCCAAAAAAATATATATGGTAATAATATTAATAATGATAATGATAAATGAATGAACAAAATTTAAATACAACAAAATAGGTATTTAGTCTTGAACAACTATTAATTATTTCATAAGCTAAGTGACAGATGCTAATTTTCAAACATGTTTATATATCCAATCTTGAAGTATACCACCACTTACTACAAAGAGATAGATAAAAATAAAGAAACAGTATCCCTTATACCAACCAGCTTTCAATAACTTGACTTCTTTCTGACTGTGTTGGCTGTAGTTTGTTAAGTTGTGATCACAGCATCAACTTTTAAAGATAAAACAAATTTTATTTACAGAATTAGGACATGAGCCCTCTTTTTGTTTGTTTGTTTTGTCTCAGTTTTCTGTTTCTACCACCAATTACTTCCCTTAATCAGAAGGCCTCTTCTGGTACTCAGGAACAAGAAAGTAATCTGACCATTAAAATACACTCTAGTGAAGGAATTCCATTTTCCATTTCTATGGGCAAAAAATTGAGAAGAAATTATAGGAGATGCTTGACAATTTGAGTGGGAAATACAAAGTAGATTTCCAGCACAGTGGCTCTGTTTCTTTGCTATATGAATCCTAGCAACAACATTCTGTTAACTGTGTGTTAATTGTAACATTTGTGAAACCATCGAAGAAGACATTATGTCTCACAGAACATTGTTGTAAGGGAAGGTTCATCACGTTAAATTTCTTTTCAAATATAAGGCTAATTTCAGTTTTCTACAAAATATGCTATTGTCCCTCTTGCAGCTAGACTTTCAAGATCTTTTTGAATGCGCTAAGTAACATTACAGCTATTACCAGTCCCAGAGACCAACAACTTGCTCCTAGCAGAAAGTGCTTAGTGCTGAAACACATTTCTGTCTTCACACTAACAAGAGAACACTGGCCAGGAGCAAAGTGAGAAAAGAGAAAAAGCACAATGTTTCCTATTGAATGGATACCTGTCAGTATGAAAATTCAAGAAGCTTATATTCTTGTTTAAAGAATTTTTGTTTTCATCTAAGTGTCAAGAGTTTTTTTTTTTTTAATAAAGAACATGTTTTAAAATTAATACAGGGGATGGGGGGGTAGTGCAGAGGGTTAAGTGCATGTGCCTCGAAGGGCAAGGACCCATGAAAGGATCCCAGTTCCAGCCCCTGACTCCCCACCTGCAGGGGAGTCGCTTCACAAAAGGTGAAGCAGGTCTGCAGGTGTCTATCTTTCTATCCCCCTCTGTCTTCCCCTCCTCTCTCGATTGATTTCTCTCTGTCCTATCCAACAACAATATCAATGCAGCAATAACAACAAAGGCAACAAAATGGGGAAAAAATGGCTTCTAGGAGCAGCGAATTGGTAATGCAGGCACCGAGCCCCAGCAATAACCTTGGAGGCAATTATATTGTATTGTATTGTATTGTATTGTATTGTATTGTATTGTATTGTATTGTATTGTACTGTACTGTACTGTACTATACTATACTATACTATATTATATTATATTATATTAATATAGGGTTTGGATTCAGAAAAAAAAGTGTACATTTTGAGTCATAGGAGTCTGCTAGTTAATCCCTAGAAAAGATGGTATTTTGCATGGCCTCTGGAATCAGATTCAAGAAGTTGTATCACTAATCTTCTTACTTTAGTTTACTATGACTCTGAGCAAATCACTTAATTTCCGTAAGTCTCAGTTTCCTTTTCTGTAAAATAGAAATAATAGAAGAAAGTATACAAGAAGATATTTTGTGCTTACAAAGTGCTTACCTACAAAGTGAAACTTATTAGACATTCACAAAAGATAAGTTGTAATTTTACAAGTTTTTGACTGTGTATCATAGACATTTATCTTATTTATAAATTACAAATAATTTGTTTTCATTACTAGAGTTTCATTACTAGACTAGGGTCAAATGAGATAATTATACAACTCTTTTATAAAATGTAAAGTCACATTAAAAATAGCATTTGATGAGCTCTCTTGTGAAATAACCAGATAAAGATACCTGATGTCACCTAAATTTTATTCCTTTTATGCTCTTAAACCCAAGACACATAAACTTTCACTAAAGAACAATTCTTTAGGGACACAGGCAGTCATAAGCTTTATAAATCATACTTTTTGGCAACTCTTTGGTGATTTTGCAAGCTATCAAGAGCTAGGATAACCAGAAAGAAGAGCATAATGCCCATATATTTAGATTTTCATCAAAAATCGAAAATGAGACTTAGTTGCATAGAAATGTCCATAAGCTAATGCCAATGCAAATGTTAATATTGTGACTCTCTAAGACCTCAGCCCTACTATGAAAACAATACAGATAATCTTGGTTGTTTTTCTTACTAAAATTTACTGAGTGAAATGTTTTGCATATTTTTAATAAAAAGTCATTTTGCAATTGTTCTGAAATTTAATGAGATTAGTGAGTGTGAAGAATTCAAAATGCATACAATTGAGTTATTTTACTGGATAACCTGAGATTCACATTTCTGGCTATATTCCCATAATTATGAATGGTGACACCCCACATTTCTAGGGAATCTCATAATTACAGCATTACATAATCCTCTCTAATAACCCAACACACAATTGCTAAATTTTCCAATCACAATAAATTTATCATTATATAATTCAGATTTATAGAATAAAATCAGAAAGTAATAACCCTAATGTATAAATACTAATATTTCATATAAATATTAATATTCTTGAAGCGGGGCTACAGAGTAGCAGCAGTTGTGTTTCTCTCCTCTTCTCTTCCTGGTTGACTAGGAATATCATCTGAGACCACAACAAGATGAGACTAGGACTGCTTTGGGAACCCACCAAGTCACCGGTAACTGAAAACACATGTGGTACATGGACAAAGAAGGATCCAAGGAGAGATTCCTGGGGCTAAAGCCTGTATCTATTTCCAAGCTATTGGTATTAGTCTAGCAGTATGCCAGTTGAGAAGCCATCTCCAGCCTGTTTTCACCAACAAAAAATACTGCTGAAGGGAGGAGAGAAGTCTAAGGCTCACCAGATACAACTGTGATTCTCCATTGCTACTGCCCCTCCAAGGCCAGAGTAGCAGTGTGGAAGCCCTGTGCTAACATTTGGGGCAAAGAACTGATGCAAAACTCAGGAAAAGATCTAACCTGGTGGTCTAGAGGTGAGGCTGTATAGTGGAAGGCTTTCACCATTGTTCTCCTGATGAGAACACAGTGAATAATTGCCTCAAAACAAACAGACTATAAACAGAACTTGTTTAGAAAATCATAAGGTCAAGTAGTGCTGCCCAGCTTTGTTCTGTCTGCTGTCAGAGAAGATGAGTTGAGCCTGGAGCTTTGGATCCTTGAGGCCTGAGAGTCTCTTTGCATAACCACTGTGCTATCTCTCTCCCACCCTGCTTTATTTCTTGGTCAGGACTGAGTGGTCAAGCTAAAAAATACATTTGTAGGTAAAAAGTCCTCAGGCTACCATAGCCTACAGGGAATACAAACAACAAAAGAGGTTTTAAAAGTCACTGTGCTTCAACTCAGGTATTGAGATAACATTGAAACAAATGTTAATTTTCACAACTGTGAACTCCTTATACCTTTGTTAGACACAAGTCAATCCAGGCAAGAATGATTAGTGGATTGAATAGTACTGAGATAGGGACCACATAACACATACAATGGTTAAATCAAGAAAAAACACTGGAGAAATGAAACAGAACAAAAGCCCAGATAAAACCCCTCCAAATGTCTCACATAAGAATGAAGACAACACCCAAACACTATTTGAGATATTAGTCACAGGAGTGAGGAGTTTGAAAGAAATATCATCAGAAATGAGAAAACAACAGATGAGACTCTGAAAGAAAACACTAATTGTGGTGAGATAATTAGACAGCTGAAAGACAAAATAATTGAGTGAAAAACACAATTAGCTGAATAAGCTAATATAGTAGCAGAATAGGTTAACAAAATAGCTGACCTACAGAAAACAAAGAAGGGAGAGATAATAGAATAAATGAGGCAGAAACCAGAATTAGCAAGATTGAGGACTAATTAGAGAAAACTAAGATAGAAGTAAGAGATCTCAAAAACAGATTAAGAGACAATGAAAACAACAACAGAGACATACGGGACAACTTAAATAAAAATAATATACACATTATAGGCCTACTAGAGGAAGTAAAAGGAAGGGAAAGAGAGCATTCTACAGGACACAATAGGTGGGAAAGAGCTCCAGTGGTCCTTAACACTGAATTATCCACTTGGGCTAACTCAAACAAAATTACCCAAATAAGGAAAACTATTTTAAGACTAAAGTTTATTCTAAGAAAGTCCAGTGTGGCTAAAACCCTTCTGTCTGATGGGGACAGTAGAAGTGCACACTCTAACAAAGAACAATCTATCTTTTTATAGTTTTGTCACAAAGAAATTCCACAGAATGCTTACATCAGCAAGAAGTATAAGAGGTACATATGGAAAGGAGTTTAAGATCACAGCAAAGATATAGATTGCATAGGGTAAATATCAAATGACAGGCACATCAGTTACCTAAGTATAAGTACAATATTTTTACTATTTTTCTAACTAATCCCATATGGTATTGAGATATGCAATATTCTGAAGGTTAATAGGTTATATAGTTTCTTATCAGCCCTTAGGTGACCATGGTGGAAGAGGGGGAGGCTTTGGACCCTCACAATACCCACTGACTTCTGGGAAACCATGGAGTTGTCAAGCCTTATATAGAGGGATTGATTAAATCATAATTTGTGCTAGTATAAAACATGCATAAGTCTACAAAAATTTCAAGGATGAGTTAATCCCTGTACTTTTAAAACTGTTCCAAAAGATTGAAGACACAGGAATACTCCTTTATAGCTTCTATGAAGCGAACATCACTCTGATACCAAAAGCAGACAGGGATACACCAAAAAAATAAAACTACAGACAGACATCACTAATGAACGTAGATGATAAAATATTAAACAAAATTACTGCAACTGAATACAACAATGCATTAAAAAGATTGTTCATCATGACCAAGTGGGGTTTATCCCAAGGATGCAAGGTTAGTTTAATATGAATAAATCAATCAAAGTGATTCACTACATCAATAAGTGCAACACCAAAAACTACATGATTATATCAATAGATGCACAGAAATTGTTTGACAAAATACAACATCCCTTTATGATCAAAACACTACAAAAAATGGGAATAGATGGAAAATTCCTCAAGATAGTGGAGTCTACATATAGCAAACCTACAGCAAACATCATACTCAATGGTGAAAAACTGGAAGCATTTCCCATCAGGTACTACACAGGGCTGCCCACCATCACCATTATTATTCAACAGAGTTTAGGAATTTCTTGCCATAGCAATCAGACAGGAAATAAAGGAAATAAATGGATATAAAACAAGGAAATAAATGGATATAAAATGGAAAAGAAGAAGTCAAACTCTCACTATTTGCAGATGATATGATAGTATACATAGAAAAACTTAACATAAAAAGTCATTGGCATTCACTAAGTTGGAAGAAGATGAAGTCCAGAAATCAATTCCTTTTACCATAGCAACAGAAATAATCAAATATCTAGGAATAAACCTAACAAAAGGAGTGGATAACTTATATACTGAAAATTATGAGTCACTACTCAAGGAAATAGAAAAAGACACAAAGAATTGGAAAGATATTACATGATCATAGGTTGGAAGAATTAACATCATTAAAATGAATATACTACCCAGAGCCATATAAATATAAATTTAATGTTATCCCCATCAAGATCCCAGCCACAATTTTTAGGAGAATAGAACAGATGCTATAAATGTCTATCTGGAACCAGAAAAGGCTTAGAATTGTCAAAACAATCTTGAGAAGAAAGTACAGAACTGGAGGCCTCACAGTGCCAGATCTCAAATTTCAAATTTTATTACAGGGTCATTGTCATCAAAACTCTTGGTACTATAACATGAATAGACCTATGTAATAGAATTGAGAACCCAGAAGTAAGCCCCCACACCTATGGACATCTAATTTTTGACAAAGGTGACCAGACTATTAAATGGGAGAAATAAGAGTCTCTTCAACAATTGCTGTTAGAAAAAATGTGTTGAAACATGCAGAAGAATGAAACTGAACCATTATATTTCACTAAACAGAAAAATAAATTCCAGGTGGATCAAGGACTTGGGTATTAGATCAGAAACTATCAAATACTTAGGGGAAAATTTTGGCAAAACTCTTTTCTGCATAAATTTTAAAGATATCTTCAATGATACAAATACAATTACACAGAAGACTAAAATAAAAATAAGCCAAGGGTACTACACCATGTTAAAAAGGTTCTGCATAGCAAAAGAAGCCATTAACCAAACAAAGATACCCCTTACAGAATGAGAGAAGACCTTTGCATGCCATACATCAGATAAGAAACTAATAACCAAAATATAAAATGAGTTTGCCAAATTCTACAACAGGAAAATAACATAAAGAGAATAATCACCACAGAAGAGACCTGAAAGACCGAGAAACATATGAAAATATGCTTCAGGTCGTTGATTGTTAGAAAAATGCAAATAAAGACAACAATGAGATACTCTTGTGAGAAATGTCATACACCAGAAAAGATAGCAACAACAAATGCTGGAGAGGTTGTAGTGACAATCCCTCCTGCACTACTGGTGGGAATGTAAATTGGTCCAATCCCTGTGTAGAGCAGTTTACAGAACTCTCAGAAGGCTAGAAATGGACCTACTCTATGATCCTGCAATTCCTCTCCTGGGGATATATCCTAAGGATCCAAACACAACCATCCAAAAAGATTTGTGTATACCTATGTTCATAGCAGCACAATTTGTAATAGCCAAAACCTGGAAGCAACCCAGATGTCTAACAACAGATGAGTGGCTGAGCAGGTTGTGGTCTATATACACAAAGAATGCCACTCAGGTATTTAAAATGGTGATTCACGATTTTCAGCTCAGTTTGGATGGAACTTGAAGAAATTGTGTTAAGTGAAATAAGTCAGAAACAAAGATGAATCTGCGATAATCTCACTCTTAAGCAGAAGTTGAAAAACAAGATAAGAAGAGAAAACACTAAGCAGAACTTGGACTGGAGTTGATGTATTGCACCAAAGTAAAAGACTCTGAGGTGAAAGTGGGGGGAGGGTTCATGTCCTAGAACAGGATGGCAGAGGACCAATGGGAGTTGTATTGTTGTGTGGAAAACTGGTAAATGTTATGCATGTACAAACTATTGTATTTACTGTTGAATGTAAAACATTAATCCCCCAATAAATAAATATGTATATGTGTGTATATATTAAATATTAGCTATTTTGAACAACTGCTAAAGATATTTTTTTCAGAATGTATGGTCTTTATTTGACAAGCATGAGAGAGTAGACAGTACAGTAGTTTAGCTATATGTAGTGCCAGAAATTGACCTTGGGACCTCATGTTTGAACTGTCTAGAGCTCTACCATGCAATACCTCTCATGTCATTGCTATAGATTTTGAAATTAATGTTGAGATATAGAATTAAGTGAATGTCTATTGTTCAAAGGATTCAAACTCTACTTTGTTCCACTATAGCAAACTCATATGGACTAGAATGAATTTTGGGAGTGTTTTTTAATTTGTTTTATTTACTATTGGGTAGAGGCAGAGAGAAATTAAAAGGGAGGGGGAAATAGGGAGAGAGATAGACTCATGCAGCTCTACTTCACCATTCTCAAAACTTTCCTCCTGCAGGCAGGGACTAGGGGATTGAACCTGGTCTTGTGTAGTACAATTTGTATACTTAACCAGGTGTGCCACTGCCTGGCCCCTTGACAGTGTTTCCTTAAAGCACTCTGTTTCCACTCTGTTTCTTGGATTCCTTTCAAATACATATTTAACAACATTCCTCAAAACTATCAATCAAAAGTAATATGTTGTCAAAGATAAATTCTTTAAAATCAGATGTTTTATACAGTATATATAACGTTTATGTTAAAATATGGAGTTCTAATGTTAGAGAATCAAATTCCCAAGTTCATTAAGAAGCATTATCACTTTTATTAGCTGGCCTTTATAAAGGTTGTTCAGTCTTCAAACTATAGCTAAAATGATATTTTCCTTAAAAGTCCTCAGTCACTATAAGCAAGAATTAATTACACCTTCTATGGGATCCCTAAGACTATGTTTATATTTAACTTTAGATATCTGTCACTTTATGCATTTTGTTACTGTAATTTTCTAACACACTGCTTTTTTTCCAGAAGACTGCAAAATCATCTATTTCAGGGGTAACACCTTAGTAAACACTGACTATATTTAATTTTGCTTCTAATGTTCTAATAAAATGCATAGAAAAATTTAAATACTTGTTTGATGCTTATTTTAAAAGATATTTCTTCCAAAATTCAGAACTGTTTCCTGCACTAAGTGAAATTTTAAGCCCCCTAAAGTTGATGTTCTGTTGCTTGAATGATATAATGAGGCAAAATAATAGCAGGGAAAATTGTTGGATGAACTTGCGACCAGGTCATCATAGTACATACCCTATTTACATTTAATTTATTTAATAATTAAAGAGACAGGAGGAGATAAAAAGATAACAAGATATCACTCTGGTACATGCAGTGCTGGAGATAGAACTCAGTACCTCATGCTTGAGTATCCAACAGCTTATCCACTGTGCCACCTCCAAGATGCAAAATAATACATAATTTACTTGTTTCTTACCCCAGTCACATTATTTAGGTTTTTGAAGAACTATGCTTTCTCATTTGTAATTGTGGTAATAGTTTCTGTTATAGCAAGTTGCTGCGACACTTACTGAATTTTAGGAAGTACACTTTATTACTATTTTTAGCTTACATTTTTATAGACTGAGGCTTTTGTCTCATACTAATTTGTATTTGCCACAGTGTAAAGCATATGGCAGAAGTTCAATAGTTGTATGCTGACAGGTCAGAAAACAAAAATAGGAAATCACTATGTAAATTGTGATTACTTATCCTTATTTCATTGTATTTTGAAATTTTTAATGTTGTACAGACATATTAACTTCAATTAGAAATATGAAAATAAAAGGCAACATAGATCAGGAATAGCAGACTAAATTCCCATTAAGGAAAACCTGAAGTGCATTCCCAGTCTTGCCTGCCATCACTTCATATATATAACATCGATTTAGAACAGTATAAGCTTACTGTTCATTTTACTGTTCTTGATTCAATGTAAAGTTATGTGGTTTGCAAAGCAGCCTATTCCTACATTCCTATTTAGTAGTTCTCATGCGTGGCTTCTTCCAATATTGCAAAGATAAAAAATGGGCACAGAGACCCTCCACAGTGACACTTGAAAAGTTGGCCACTTAGAAACGTTGTCAAAGAAGGGATTTTGAAACTTTCAAATCCTGATGCTTAGTGTTACCATATTATGACAGGGACTTTACAAGAAAGAATAAATCTTCCAAACTACTATTCTTCCTGCAAGTTGCAGATTTATTTCCTTCTCAAATTTCAGCCTTCATCTTGCTTAATGTTCATTGTCTTAATAATACATCACAGTAAGCTTTATTTCAATGTGACAACAACAACAACAAAAAAGAATCTTTAGTGGTACTCCACAAATTCACACTTGAAGTTGAGGGAAGAATTTATTCAGGATAAATATTAATATAATGCAAGCCCAGATTGCTAATGTTAAAACACAGCTATATACAGACAATCAAAGAAGGCTGTTTCAGATAAAAATCCTATATTATCTGTGATTAGTATTTAATTTTTCAATTCCAGTTAATTTACCATTACTAAAATGGCTCTGATTGAAGCTGACCTCAGTATCCCTCATACTTAAATAAAAGCACGAATAAAAATACAGTTGAAAAAGCGAAATATGACAACCCCATGATAGAAATTGAAGTTTAATGGTCAAATGATAATAAATGGCACTGTATTTTAAAAATATGGTACACACAGTGAACACTCTATAATATACTGGCAAATGAGGGTGTGAAAGACTGAGAAGGAAAAAAAAAAAACTGAGACAATAATATGAATTAAGCTTTAATTAATATAGTAGATTCCTGCAAGTTAGACAAACTTTGTGCATAGGATCAAATGAAAACAAAACAAATGCAAAGAAATCAAGGAGGAAAAACACAAGACTGAGAACCTACATTTCACTGCTTTCTGATATTTATAAGTCCTTCTAAGGATGTGCCTTTTTTTTTTTTTTCTTTTTTCCTCCAGGTTATCACTGGGGCGTGGTGATAGCACTATGAATCCACTGCTCCTGATGACGATTTTTTTTTCCATTTTATTGTAAAGTACAGAGATGATAGAGGAGGGAGAGATAAAGAGGGAGAGAAAGATAGACACCTACAGACCTGCTTCACTGTGAATCCTTGTGCTATGTGCTTTTAATCTGGTGTGCCATGCCCAGCCCAGGATGTGTCTTTCTCCACTAGTCCTAAATGTAGTCATAGTCCCAAAATAATCTGTTACAAAAAAATGAACATGCTCTTAAGACTGTGACTTGTTGTTTTAACTGATCCCATGTACAATTTGATCTTTATTTGACTAACGAAGGAATAGTTAATTCAAATACTTCAGCTGCCAGGCAGAAAAATTGGCACAACAAGTAATACTGTCATTGCTGGTTAGATAAGGATAAAGGAGCAATTTCCTTTCAAGGATACCAAAGTGGGAAGTTGAATTTTAAACAATAATTACTTAGGTTTTGATTTTAACTATCTGTACTTTTTTTCTTTTCTTTTTCTTTATGGGGGGGGATTAATGCTTTATAGTCAAAAGTAAAAATACAATAATTGGTACATATGTAAATTTCTCACAACTATCTGTATTTTCTTACCATTTAGTTATGTCCCTTGTCACCCATTAAGCCCTACTTAATCATGACAGAATTATTTGTCTAATTTAGATTTGCTTTATTGGTCTGTAGACAGGTAAACCTGAGCCAAATATGTGTTTATTAAAGGAAAAACTTTAAAAATACATCTGAGGGGGGAAGAGAGTTTTTTGAGGTGTTGGTGTATGAAGCTAGAAAAGGACCTGATGTTGTGGATGAGAGTGTTTTAAAGACATCGATCACAAGTAGATGAAAAATTAAATTGCACCCATGTGTCAACAACTGTATTATAAACCATTAACTCTCTAAGAAAATTATAGAAAAAAAATTAAGCAAAGAAACCAGAAATCATCTAACTCTGAATTTCTACAGATGTAACCAGAAACTAATATCTATGTATTTACTGTTTTTTTCTCTAGTTTTTTTTTTTTTGTATGCCAGAATTCTCAGAATTCTATGACTTCACAGTTCCACAAATCCTGGTGAATTATTTTTTTCTTAATTTCAGAGACATGAAAGATACAGAAAGAAAGAGAAAGGAGAGACACTACAGCTATTTTTTTCTTTTTTAAAATTTTTTATTTAAGAAAGGATTAATAAATAAAACCATAGGGTAGGAGGGGTACAATTCCACATGATTCCCACCTCCCAATCTCCATATCCCACCCCCTCCCCTGAGAGCTTTCCCATTCTATAGCCCTCTGGGAGCATGGACCCAGGGTCATTGTGGGTTGCAGAAGGTAGAAGGTCTGGCTTCTGTAATTGCTTCCCACTGAACATGGGCATTGACTGGTCGGTCCATACTCCAGGTCTGCCTCTCTCTTGCCCTAGTAGGGTGGGTCTCTGGACCACCCTGGAGCGGAGCTCCAGGACACATTGGTGAGGTCTTCAGTCTAGGGAAGCCTGGTCGGCATCCTGATGACATCTGGAACCTGGTGATTGAAAAGAGAGTTAACATACAAAGCCAAACAAATTGTTGAGCAACTATGGACCCAAAGTTTGGAATAGTGGAGAGGAAGTGTTAGGGGGGTACTCACTGCAAACTCTAGTGTACTTCTACTTTTAGGTATATATTTTGCAGTAGTCTACGGATATGTGTGAACATATGCTCTCTCTCACAGAAACTGGTGTATATCTAGGTTTTAGGACTTTGTTAGAAAGTGAACCGCCTGAGATGGAATTAGAGTATACTATGAAAGGAAAGGTCTCACCCAAGTAATGAAGCTGAAGGGTTGTCATTCCACATGTGAAGTCTCTGGACACAGTCTGAACTGAAGCATGTTGAGGTGGCAATCGTTCTGTTGGTTAGATTGTGATCGGCAGATGCAATATTATTTGATATGGATTGGGAGAGGCATACGGGAAAGTGGGTCCTATCCAAGGGTTCCAGGACTGGGGAAGGTAGAGTCTCTATAGTGGAGATGTGAGGTTCCTGCTGTCTTAGGGTGCAAAAAGACAATCAATAGTTAATGTTATCATCACATTATTTTGTAATTGGATTAATTTTGAAAAGTCCTTTTGTTAGGGTTTGCTGTACAGTACCCAGTATCTTGTATATAGCTGTGCTATTGGTTGCTTCTGATCTACTTGGTCTAGGCTTTTGAGAGAGTCTGCACATCAATTACACAGCCTATATATTAAAAAAATTCAGTTTCTGTTTTGAAAAACTTCAAGACATACAATTAATTTTCTCCCTCTCATATTAATTAACTAGTGGTTTATATGACTACATTTTACTAGGAGTGTACATAAACACCATTCCCACTACCAAAAGACTGTGGCCCATCTCTCCCACCCACTCCCACCCCGCACTGGCCCAGGAAGCTATATGTCCACTCCTCACCACAGGGTCTTTACTTTGGTACCCTACTTACAATTTGGTCAGGTCCTGCTTTTAGTTTCCCTTTCAGATCTTCTTACTCAACTTCTGTTGATGAATGGGATCATCCCATACTCATCTTTATCTTTCTCACTTAGCTCACTTAACATAATTCCTTCTAGCTCTGTCCACGATGGGTCAGAGAAGGTGGGTTCATTGTTCTTGATAGCTGCATAGTATTCCATTGTGTATATATACCACAGCTTTCTCAGCCACTCATCTGTTTTTGGGCACCTGGGTTGTTTCCAGGTTTTAACTATTATGAATTGTGCTGCTATGAACATAGGAGTACACACCTCTTTCTGGTTGGGTGTTATGGAGTCCTTGGGGTATAAGCTCAGGAGAGGAATTACTGGATCATATGGAAGGTCCATGTCTAGCCTTCTGAGAGTTTTCCAGACTGCTCTCCACAGAGGCTGGACCAATTTACATTCCCACCAGCAATGTAAAAGGGTTCCTCTGTCCCCACATCCTCTCCAGCATTTGTTGCTGCTGTCCTTTTTGATGTATGCCATTCTTACAGGAGTGAGGTGGTATCTTAGTGTTGTCTTAATTTGCATTTCTCTGACAATCAGTGACCTAGAACAGTTTTTCATATGTTTGTTAGCCTTTTGGATCTCCTCTGAGGTGAATGTTTTGTTCATATCCTCTGCCCATTATTGGATGGGGTCATTTGCTTTTTAGGTGCTAAAGTTTGCTGAGCTCTTTATATATTTTGGTGATTAGTTTCTTGTCTGATGTCTGGCATGTGAAGATCTTCTCCCATTCTGTGAGGGGTCTCTTTGTTTGTTTAATAGTTTCTTTGGATGTGCAGAAGCTTTTCAATTTGATGTAGTCCCATTGGTTTGTTTCTGCTTTAGTCTTCCTTGCAATTGGGTTTGATTCATCAAAGATGTCCTTGAGGTGTATGTGGGAAAGTGTTTTACCAATGTTTTCCTCTAAGTATTTGATTGTTTCAGGTCTGACATCTAGGTCTTTGATCCATTTGGAGTTGATTTTTGTTTCTGGTGAGATAAAGTGGTTCCATTTCATTCTTCTGCATGTTTCAACCCAGTTTTCCCAGCACCATTTATTGAAGAGAGCCTCCTTTTTCCATTTAATCCTTTGGGCCCCTCTTATCAAAGATTAGATGTCATAGGTGTTGGGATTTATTTCTGGGCTTTTAATTCTGTTCCACTGGTCTGTGTGCCTATTTTTGTTCCAGTACCATGCTGTTTTGATGATGATGGCTTTATAATATAGTATAAGGTCTAGGGGTGTGATGCCTCCATTTCTGTTTCTTTTCCTCAAGATTGTTTTGGCAGTTCTAGGTGTTTTCAGGTTCCAGATAAATGATTGAAGTGTTTGTTCTATTCTCTTAAAGAAGCTTGGTGGAACTTTGATGGGTATTGCATTAAATTTGTATATGGTTCTGAGGAGAATATTCATTTTGATGATATTTATTCTTTCAATCCATGAGCATGAGATATCTTCCCATTTCTTGGTATCAGTTTCTATTTCCTTGAGTAGTGACTCATAGTTTTCAGCATACAAGTCTTTCATTTCTTTGGTCAACTTTATTCCTAGGTATTTGATTGATTTTGTGAAATAGTAAATGGAAGTGATTTCTGGATGTCTTCTTCTTCAGATTTAGTGTTTGCATAAAGAAATGCAACTGATTTTTGTACATTGATTTTGTAGCCTGATACCTTGCTATATTGCCTAGTAACTTCCAGTAGTTTTCTGCTAGATTCTTTAGGTTTTCTATGTATACTATCATATCATCTGCAAATAGTGAGAGCTTGACTTCTCCCCTTCCAATCTGTATTCCTTTGATTTCTTTCTCTTGCCTTATTGCTATGGCAAGAACTTCCAATACTATGTTGAAGAGTAACGGTGACAGTGGACCGCTCTGTCTAGTCCCCGATCTGAGGGGGAATTCTTTCAGCTTCTGTTCATTGAGTATGATGTTGGCTGTAGGTTTGCTATATATAGACTCTACTATCTTGAGGAATTTCCCATCTATTCCAATTTTTGTAGAGTTTTGAGCATGAATGGGTATTGGATTTTGTCAAAGGCTTTCTCTGCATCTTTTGAGATAATCATGTGGTTTTTGGCTTTGCTTTTACTGATGTGATGAATGACATTGATTGACTTACGGATGTTGAACCAACCTTACATTCCTGGGATGAATCCCACTTGGTCATGATGAACAATCTATTTGATGTGTTGCTGTATCCGGTTGGCCAAGATCTTTTTTAATATTTTGGCATCTATGTTCATCAGAGATATTGGTCTGTAGTTTTCCTTTTTTGTTCTGTCCCTATCAGCTTTTGGTATCAGGGTGATGTTGGCTTCATAAAAGGTTAAGGGAGTATTCCTGTTTCTTCAATCTTATGTAAAAGCTTAAGAAGTATGGGTACTGTTTCCTGAAAGTTTTATAGAATTTATTTGTGAAGACATCTGGTCCAGGACTTTTGTTGTTAGGGAGATTCTTAATAACGGTGTCAATTTCTTTGTCTGTGATTGGTGCATTTAGATTTTGTAGTTCTTCTTGGTTCAGTTTTGGAAGGGCATATGCTTCTAGGAATTCTTCCATTTCTTCCAGATTCTGTAGCTTGGTGGCATATACGTCATTATAGAAGTTTCGCAGTATTCTTTGCATTTCTGTGATGTCATTTATGATATCTCCTCCATCGTTTACAATTCTATTAATTTGAGTCTTGTCTCTTTTGTGTTTGGTGAGTCTGGCTAGGGGTTTGTCAATTTTGTTTAATCTTTCAAAGAACCAACATTTGGCTTCATTGATCTTTTGTACGCTTCTTTTATTTTCGATGTTGTTTATTTCTGCTCTAACTTTAGTGATTTCTGTCCTTCTGGATGCTTTAGGGTTCCTTTGTTCCTCTTCCTCTAAGTCCTTGAGGTATGCAGTAAGGTCGTTCATTTTAGCTTATTCTTGGTGTTTAATATGTGATTGTATGGCTATAAGTTTCCCTCTCAGTACTGCTTTAGCTGTGTCCCAAATATTTTGATTGATTGTGTCTTCATTTTCATTTGTTTCCAGGAACATTTGAATTTCCTGCTTGAGTGAATCTCTGACCAAGTTTTTCTAAGGAATATGTTGTTTAGTTTCCAAATTCTGTGACTTTTAATAATTTTCTGTTTGTTGTTAAATGTTAGTTTTACTCCACTGTGGTCTGAAAAGATACTTGGGATGATTTCAGTGCTCTTGAATTTATTGATGCTGTCTTTGTGGCCTAACATGTGGTTTATCCTTGAGTATGTGTTATGTGGATTTGAAAAGAAGGTGTATTCCAGTTTTTTGGGGTGGAGGAGTCTGAAAATGTCCAAGAGGTCTAGTCTGTCAATCTCTTCATTCAATTCTCTTGTATCTTTGTTGGTTCTCTGCTTTGTTGATCTGTCTAAGTGTGAGAGTGGGGTATTGAAGTCTCCCACTATTATTGTATTACTATTGATGTATTTTTGAAATTCTTTCAGTAAGTGCTTGACATATTTAGATGGTCCCTCATTGGGTGCATAGATATTAATGATTGTTAAGTCTTCTTGGCTGATTGATCCTCTAATCATTATGTAATGTCCTTGCCTATCTTTTATTACTTTATTTAATTTAAAATCTATCGTGTCTGAGATGAGAATGGCTATTCCTGCCCTTTTTTGTGGTCCGTTAGCCTGTATGATAGTTTTTCATCCTTTCACTTTAAGTCTGTGTTTATCTTGTTGTGACAGATGGGATTCTTGCAAGCAACATATGGTTGGATTATATTTTCTGATCCATCCCCCAACTTGTGCCTTTTGAAGGCTGAGTTTAAGCCATTGACATTTACTGATATTATGGATTTAATGTATTGTAGAGCCATTGTTCAAAAAAAAATTTTTTTTCTTGTTTGCTCTGATATATTGCCAGTATTATAGTGATGTTCTTGTTTATAAGAGGTCTTTTAGAACCTCTTTCAGGGCCAATTTGGTGATGGTTGCCTCCTTTAACTGTTGTTTGTCTAAGAAGGTTTTGATCCCTCCATCTAGTTTGAATGAAAGTCTAGCATGATATATTATCCTTTGTTGAACCCTTTTTCATTCAGAGCTCGATAGATATCTTTCCAATCTCTTCTGGCTTTTAGAGTTTGAGTGGAGAAGTCTGTAGATAATCTTATGGGTTTTCCCTTGTATGTGACTTTTTGTTTCTCTCTTGCAGCCTTTAGGATCCTTTTTTTATCCTTACTTCTTCTTATTGTGACTATGATGTGTCTTGGTGTCTTCAGGTCTAGGTTGATTCTGTTTGGAACTCTCTGGGCCTCTTGAATCTTGATGGCCTTTCTGTTATTCAGGTCTGGGAAGTTTTCTTCTATTATTTCCTCTAGGATGTTTGCTTCCCCTTCCTCTCTTTCTTCCTCTGGCAGGCCAATTATGCAAATGTTACTTTTTTGAGATCATCCCATTTGTCTCTGTTGTTGTTGTTCAGTGTTTCTCAATCTCTTTTTAAGCTCTTTCACCTCTTTCTTCGTTTTCTCTAACTCATCTTCTGTCTGACTAATTCTGTTTTCTGCTTCTGTTAGTCTGCTTTCCCTTGCCTCAGTTTCTTTCTTCATTACATCTATTTCAGCTTTCAGTTCTCTGATTGCCTCAAGATAATCAGTATTTTCCTTGGGGGTCTCAACTGTTTTTTCCCTAATACTGCCATTCCTTTCCTCCAAAGTTGTTTTCATTTCTGTGATTAATAAGTTTATTATTGCTTGCATACTTTTCTTATCTATGGTTACTTCTGGTTGATTTGTAGTTTCTTCATGGCTCTTGTCTTCATTCATTGGAGTAGCAGTTTTATTTGTTTTTGATCTACCCATTTTTTATTTATGTGTTTCTTTTTTTATGCTCTGTTGTTCCTCAGCTGTTGTGTCTTGAGTACAGCAACACTGCACTAAATACCTTTATGACAATTGCACTCACCAATCTCAGTGATTACAGTAGCAACTGAAGCAAGTATTGAAGCAGTTTAATCACTACCAGTTAGCCAAACAATTTCTCCAGTCCATGAAAAAATAGTAACCAAATCCCAGTGAAGAGGAAAGAGAAAAGAAAGAAGGGATAGCAAGAATAGACAGTTATGCAAGTCTACTATCCACTGTATATTCTAGGGGTAACAAGAGGGGAAAGGGAACTAGAGCAGAGATGCACACATAAAGAGTCCACTCTGAGTCAGATTTCTTCCCCAAAATAATTAACAAATTCAGACAGGCAAAGTAGAAGTAAGGAAGAAGTGTTTGACAAGATTAAAAAAAAAAAGAAAAAAGAGACAAGTGCGATAAAAGGGAAAAGATAATAAAAAGAGCTGTAATTAAAGATCAGTGAAAGGAAAGGGTTTTTTTATTACTTTATTTTAAATTTAATTAAATTTAATTTTTTTAATTAGCTAGGAGGCGGAGGGAGGGGAGAGTCTGTAGAGGAGGTAGGAGTAAGGAGACAAGTTCCTCCCACAATAGGTAAGTTGCCCACTACCCTAGCAATGAAAGATACCATAAGAGTTAATTCTGATCAACCTAAAGGATGGGAATATATATGCCTTTATATAATATTAATAATAAAATAGAGCAGGGTAGAAAAAAAAGCCTGTCCCAGATTACCTCAAACCTTGTGATCAGAGGCAGCTGATTGTTAAGAATGAGAAAAAAAAAACAAAAACCTCAGGACTAGACAAGGATAGCTGAAATAGACAGTTATGCAAATCTACTATCCACTGTATATTCTAGGGGTGGCTAAAGGAGGAAGGTAAGTTGAGCAGAGACACTTGCAGTTCAAGTCCACACTGAGTCAGTATTCTTCCCCAAAATAATTCCCAAATGTGTATCAGTGAATTCAAAATATCTCACTGTTTGGTGGTGTGGGGGCTGGGGCCTGTGGCTTTGGAAGCTGTAGGATTAAGGAAGAAATGATGACAAGAATGAGAAAAAGAAAGAGAGAGAGAAAAATGAAAAATAAAAATCACAGTCATAAAAGAGCAGTGAAATTAAAGAGGTATTTTATTTATTTTTAATTATTTAATTAACTATGTGGGGTGAGGTGGGGGGGGTTGACTACTTAGAAAGAAAAAAGGCCAGAGGTTTCAGAAGGGTATAGACTTAGAATGAATGATACTCCCTGTTGGGATAGGAATTTGGTAAAGACAGAAGCTCAGCAGGGGAGCGTGCTAGGAGCTGGTCCACAGGGACTGGTTGGGGGAGGGAATGGGGAGAGGGTGTGCTTAATAATTAAAAGGAAAAAAACTTATTTTCCCTTTTTTTCTACTCTATTTCTTAACCCAAATTAAGTTACAGTTACTTCCTTGGTGTCACCGCTAGGACCCCTTATTGACTGGCCTACTAAAGGCAGAAAATCCTACTGTCCAGAAGATGTGGTCAGAGCTCAAGTCACTAGCAGCTTCTCAGTCCGCCATCTTCTGGGAACCTCTCCAGCTATTTTTTTCTTGCATGGCACTTCCTATGGTGCCAGTGACTTGACCCCAAATCCATGCTCTTATTTGTGTGTAGTCTATGGGTGAGCTATTTATTGATATTACTTTTTTTATTTTTGCTCAGTGCATATCAACATAAAATCAAATGAAACATTTTTTTAAAAATTTATGCTTTAAGAAAATAGATAAAAGTTAATTATGCAAACACCCTTCAAAAGAGAGAAACATCATAAAAATATATGGCTTTAAATATGATACAAAGTAGGGGGCCAGGTTCAAGCCTCCTCTTCCCCTTGCCAGTGGTGAAGCAGGTCTGCAGATGTCTATCTTTCTCTATCTTTATCTCCCCCTCCTCTTTAAATCTCTCTGTCCTATCCAATAATAATAAATGGAAAAAATGATCACCAGGAGCATTGGATTTATAGCTATGACACTGAGCCCTAGTAATAACCCTAAAGCATAAAAATAAATTAATTAAATAAAAGCAGAGAAACACCTATGGGCACCTAATCTTTCATAAGGGGTCCCAAAGGATTAAATGGAAAAAGGAGGCTCTCTTCAATAAATGGTGATGGGAAAACTGAGTTGAAACTTGCAGAAGAATGAAATGGAACCACTTTATCTCACCAGAAACAAAAATCAACTCCAAATGGATCAAAGACCTGGATGTCATACCAGAAACAATCAAATACTTAGAGGAAAACATTGGTAAACACTTTCCCACCTACACCTCAAGGACATCTTTGATGAATCAAACCCAATTGCAAGGAAGACTAAAGCAGAAACAAACCAATGGGACTACATCAAATTGAAAAGCTTCTGCACATCCAAAGAAACTATTAAACAAACAAAGAGACCCCTCACAGAATGGGAGAAGATCTTCACATGCCAGACATCAGACAAGAAACTAATCACCAAAATATATAAAGAGCTCAGCAAACTTTAGCACCTAAAAAGCAAATGACCCCATCCAATAATGGGCAGAGGATATGAACAAAACATTCACCTCAGAGGAGATCCAAAAGGCTAACAAACATATGAAAAACTGTTCTAGGTCACTGATTGTCAGAGAAATGCAAATTAAGACAACACTAAGATACCACCTCACTCCTGTAAGAATGGCATACATCAAAAAGGACAGCAGCAACAAATGCTGGAGAGGATGTGGGGACAGAGGAACCCTTTTACATTGCTGGTGGGAATGTAAATTGGTCCAGCCTCTGTGGAGAGCAGTCTGGAAAACTCTCAGAAGGCTAGACATGGACCTTCCATATGATCCAGTAATTCCTCTCCTGGGGTTATACCCGAAGGACTCCATAACACCCAACCAAAAAGAGGTTTGTACTCCTATGTTCATAGCAGCACAATTCATGATAGTTAAAACCTGGAAGCAACCCAGGTGCCCAAAAACAGATGAGTGGCTGAGAAAGCTGTGGTATATATACACAATGGAATACTATGCAGCTATCAAGAACAATGAACCCACCTTCTCTGACCCATCGTGGACAGAGCTAGAAGGAATTATGTTAAGTGAGCTAAGTGAGAAAGATAAAGATGAGTATGGGATGATCCCATTCATCAACAGAAGTTGAGTAAGAAGATCTGAAAGGGAAACTAAAAGCAGGACCTGACCAAATTGTAAATAGGGCACCAAAGTAAAAGCCCTGTGGTGAGGGGTAGACATGCAGCTTCCTGGGAGAGTGGGGGGTGGGAGTGGGTGGGAGGGATGTGTCACAGTCTTTTGGTGGTGGGAATGGTGTTTATGTACACTCCTAGCAAAATGTAGACATATAAATCAGTAGTTAATTAATATGAGAGGGGGAAAATCAGTTGTACGTCTCAAAATTTCTCAAAACACAAACTGAATCTTTTTAATATATAGGCTGTGTATTTGATATGCGGACTATCTCAAAAGCCTAGACCAAGTAAATTAGAAGCAACCAATAGCACAGCTATATACAAGATACTGTATACTGTACAGCATACCATAACAAAAGGACTTTTCAAACTTAACCCAATTATCAAATAATGTGATGATAACATTAACTATCAATTGTCTTTTTGAACCCTAAGACAGCAGGAACCTCACATCTCCACTATAGAGCCTCTACTTCCCCCAGTCCTGGAACCCTTGCATAGGGCCCACTTTCCCATATGCGTCTCCCAATCCATACCAAATAATATTGCATCCACCGATCACAACCTAACCAACGCAACGATTGCCACCTCAACATGCTTCACTCAGACTGTGTCCAGAGACTTCACGTGTCGAATGACAACCTTTCAGCTTCATTACTCGGGTGAGACCTTTTCTTTTATAGTACACTCTAATTTCATCTCAGGTGGTTCACCTTCTAACAAAGTCTATAACCTAAATATACACCAGTTTCTGTGAGAGAGAGCTTATGTTAACACGTATCCATAAACAAGTGCAAAATATATACCTGAAAGCAGAAGTACACTAGAGTTTGCAGTGAGTACCTCCCTAACACTTCCTCTCCACTATTCCAAGCTTGGGATCCATGATTGCTCAACAATTTGTTTGGCTTCGTATGTTAACTCTCTTTTCAATCACCAGGTTCCAGATGCCACCAGGATGCTGGCCAGGCTTCCCTGGATTGAAGACCCCACCAATGTGTCCTGGAGCTCAGCTTCCCCAGAGACACACCTTACTAAGGAAAGAGAGAGGCAGACTGGGAGTATGGACTGACCAGTCAATGCCCATGTTCAGTGGGGAAGCAATTACAGAAGCCAGACCTTCTACCTTCTGCAACCCACAATGACGCTGGGTCCATACTCCCAAAGGGCTAGAGAATGGGAAAGCTATCATGGGTGGGGGTGGGTTAAGGAGATTGGGTGGTGGGAATTGTGTGGAGTTGTACCCCTCCTACCTTATGGTTTTGTTCGTTAATCCTTACTTAAATAAAAAATTAAATAAATAAATAAAATAAAAGCAGAGAACTAGACTGTTGATATTATCTCAAATGATTCAATTAGCATTGCCTAAAGTGATGTGGTTTTATACAAATTTATTTAGTCTTTGCCTCTCATTTTCAAAACAGAATCCCTAAAGCCCTTAAATTTTTACGATAAATAGAACCTCAGCTTCTCAAACATACACAATTTTCAATAAAGAGACAAAACGGGGGGTGGGGGGGTGGAGAGGGAGAGGTATTACAATACCAGTTTATTATTGCTAGGATTCAAATGGTCCTGGGCCTCAAATATTGTATGCCTCCACCCCCATGACAATGAAAAGAAAAGAAAAAAAAAAAAGATGAGAAGAGAAAAGTTAAAAGGGAGAAGAAAAGGAGACCAGAGGAGAGGAGAGGAGAGGAGAGGAGAGGAGTGAGGAGAGGAGAGGAGAGGAGAGGAGAGGAGAGGAGAGGAGAGGAGAGGAGAGGAGAGGAGAGGAGAGGAGAGGAGAGGAGAGGAGAGGAGAGGAGAAAAAAAAAGAAAAAAAAAACAAGGTCCACAAGAGCACAAATATTACCATACACAAGGGCTTGGATTCAAGTTCGCCATCCTTACTTGCAGGGAAGAAGCTCTACAAGCAATGAAGTATTTTTCTCTTTCTCTCTCATCCTCTCAGTCCCCACGGTTATGTATTGGATTTTCTCAATCTCTATTTTTAAAAAAAGATGCTGCCAGGAGCAGTGTATTCAACATGCAGTAACCAAGCCACGATGGCAATAAAAAAAATTTTTTTAAAGCCAGATAAATATCAATTGAGTAACGTTATATAATATACCCGGCCTGTGGTCATCAAAGCTGTCATCATGGTAATTAAGGAAGATTCACTGAAGGTCTGCATTTGTGACAATTGCTATAATAGCATGATACTAAAGTTAAATATTCATAGCAATATAAAGTAAGACAGGTATGTGGAAAACCTGTACTAACCTCACAATTGTTTTCTAAACTTAAATTTATTTTGAATTCAAAAGTTCATATGCAAATGCATGTCATTTGCTTCCAAGTATTAGTAAGTAATAAAAACACAAGAAATTGTTCAGAGAAAACTAATCTCACCAAGACAGTGACTATAGGGAGTATTATGAGAAGTATGACATTCTAATGCTATCAATATTATAAAATATAGCCAAAGTGCTCTGAATTGGTACCATGTTAAACCTCTTCTTATTCCCAGCTATAAATATTGATTTGAATGCTGAAATAACTGTATGTCTGTCATATTCTCAAGAATTACAGTTTTGAAGATTAATTCTAATTCATACTCCCAAATTATGATCTCAATTAAGAAAATGGAAACTTAATATTCCATAATTCATTTTTAGGTGGTTACATTAAATTAAATTTGCTTGGATTTTTTTCTAGTATTGAGCATTGAGAAAAACCACTTTCTATCTATATCCATTATATAAGCTGTCATAGCCAAATTATCTGCTCAAGTACAAAATGAGAGGAGAAAAATAATATATTTGAAAATCTATCATTATTCTTTCCATTTTTTTCCCTAAACTGGATTTAGTAGCAACAATTCTAGTACTGGGGTGTTTCTTATAAAAGAAATGGGGGGGGGGGGCAGTCGGGCTGTAGCGCAGCGGGTTAAGTTCAGGTGGCGCAAAGCACAAGGACCGGCAGAAGGATCCCGTTTCGAACCCGGCTCCCCACCTTCAGGGGAGTGGCTTCACAGGCGGTGAAGCAGGTCTGCAGGTGTCTATCTTTCTCTCCCCCTCTGTCTTCCCCTCCTCTCTCCATTTCTCTCTGTCCTATCCAACAATGACAACAACAATAATAACTACAACAATAAAACAACAAGGGCAACAAAAGGGAATAAATAAATAAAATAAATATTAAAAAAAATTTTTTTAAAAAGAAATTCTTTAAAAAAAAAGAAATGGGGGATTTCTGCAGCAGGAAATGTTTTTACAGGGATTCAAAAGGCAATGTTGCATTAGAGCACATGTCTACCAAGTATGAGGCCCTAGGTTCACTGATCAAGGCATCAGAGTGTGCCCAGGTCCACTGTGGCCACACAACCCTGGTATAACTTTGTGATCAAGCTCCAGCTTCCTTTGGGAGTTTCTTCCTCACAAAAATTTTTGTTCCTAGGGGATAAAAATTATCATTGCTCCTAGGGGAAAAAAAAAGAAAAATATTAAAATGGGTGACTCTCCATGAATGCTGGGCAGTGGCTCTATCTCTTTATATATCTCTCTCTCTCTTTCTCACTTTCTCTCCTTCCCTCCTTCCCTCCCTCCCTCTCTCTTTCTCTCTCAAAATGGAAAATAAATTTGAGTGAGGAAGCAGCTTAGTGGAATTTCATTCATGGAGTCCTATGTTTATTCCCCATGCTACACTTAAGAACAAGTTTTTGAGTGTTCCTTGGACAACTTATAAATTGTACTACAACTTTATTTTCTCAATTTAAGTTATTATAATACCCTTCTCTCTAATAGTTTACATGATTTAGGTACATGCTCAATTCTAAACCAAGAATATTTTTGCCATGTACAATGTTAAATAGTATTATATGACTGTATGAAATATAGTGATTGATGATTTGATATATTTATATATCTAATGCACTGATACTTAAACAAATTACCCTAAAATTTAGCAGTGTAAATCAAACAGCATTTATTATTGTGAAGTGTCTATGGATTAAAAATTTAATAATAGTGCATGGATGAGTCTGGTTTTGAGTTTCTGATGATACTATTATAAATTATTTAACCTCCAAACTCAGTGAAATGGCTACTGGAAGGAGGCAGAAAATCCATATTAAGCTAACTCACATTGCATTACTTTTCTTCTATTTTTACATTTTTTGCCACCAGAGTATTTGCTGGAGCTAAGTGTCTGGCACTACAAATCAATCCCCCTTCCTCCTAGTGGCATTTTCCTTTTTTTTTTTTTTTTAATATATAGGACAGATAAAAATTGAAAGGAAAATAAGAGAGAAAGATAGAAACACCTTCATACCTGCTTCACCATTCCTGAAGCTTCCACTCTGCAGATGGGGACTAGGGGGCTCTTTTCTGGTACTTGTACGTAGTAACCTTTGTGTTTTATTGAGTGCACCACTGCCAGGCCCCTTAATAATGTACTTTTTACAGTGCTACTTCACAGTAGATAGCAACCCTAAAATAAGAGTAAAAATATCATAGGGCCAGAAAGATTGCTCACCAAGAGGGTGGGCACACTGCCATGTACACAACCCAGGTTGAAGCCTCAGCACCGCATAGTAGTTCCAAGGAACTGGGGAAGCACCACTGGTCTGGTGTCTCTTCATGTCTCTTTGTCTCTCATTCTGAATTCAAAAAAAGTCAGCACAGAGCAGCGAAACCATTTTGGTGGAAGGCCCCAGCTCCACAGTAAGACAGTCATAACTTTTCATTGTAGGCTTAGGAATAACAACCAATCATGTCAGAAATATCCCCATTATTTCCAACTCTGACACCATCTCCTCAGACAATACCGTTAGCCCACCTGCATGTTAGCTGTCAGGCTTCAGCAAATATCTGTAAAGTCATGGGCCCCTTGGAATTACCTAAAATAGATTTCCTAGCTTTTTCTAAAATGGAGACCCCAAATTTTATCTGCTATATTCTTACCTTTAGGTTCCTGATTATTAAACAATTTGTTCTGCTTAATACCTTAGTGCTTTTTCAACCACCAAGTTGCATATGCTATTATGACACCAACCTGACTTCCCTGGGGAGAGGACCTCCCAATTGTCCTGGATCCCCACCTCTCCAGATCCCTGCCCCAGTAGGGAAAAACAGAGACAGGCTGGGAGTATGGATCGACCTGTCAATGCCCATGTCCAGCAGAGAAGCAATTACAGAAACCAGACTTCCTACCTTCTGCTCCCCATATCATCCTGGGTCCACTAGATACCCAGAGAGATAAAGAATGGGAATGCTTTCAAGGGAGGGGATAAGATACGGAACTCTGGTGGTGGGAATTATGTGGAATTGTACCCTTCTTATCCAGTGGTCTTGTCAATATTTTTCCTTTATTAAAAAAATCAGCAAACAAAAAAACAGAAATATTCTCATTAATATAGTTTGTTGGAAGTCATGACATTATTTTATTTAATTTTTTATTGCCACCAGGGTCATTGCTGGGGCTTCATGCCAACACATAAATCCACTGCTCCCAGGGGCCATTGTTTCCTTTATTTATTTATTTTTTAAGTTTTACTTTATTTGACAGAATAGAGAGAAATTGAGAGGGGATGGGGAAGATAGATAGGGAGAAAAATAAACACCCATTGACCTGCTTCAGGACTCCAGAAGTATCCCCCCTGCATGTGCTCCTGCTTCTGAGTATGGTGACATATGTGTTTAATCAGGTGCACCACTGCCAGGCCCTGTGTTTGTGTTTTTTTCTATGTTTTTCTGTACATAAATACATCATAATTCCTCCAACAATCTTACTGAAGCAGATCTAAGCCCATCCCACATTCAAACTAATAAAATTACACAGGTTATAAATGGAGGCAGATGTTTGGGAACCATCAAATAAACTGCTTATTACAGGGCCCAGTGACAATCATAGTGCACTCTGTTAAGAGCACTTATTACCATGCTAAACGACCAGAGTTCGAGCCCTTGCTCCTCATCTACAAAGGAGATACTTCATAAGCAGTGAAGCAAGTCTGTGGGTGTCTTTCTCTCTTCCTCTCTATCTCCCGTTTCTCTCAGTTTCTCACTGTTCTACCCAATAAAATAGAAACATAAAAAGAAAAATATGTCCACTAGAAGTGGTATATTCATTGTGCTCGCACTGAGCCCCAGTGATAAACAAAATTAATAATTTAAAGAAAAAAAAAGAACTTTCTTATTACAATTAACAACTTAAATCTTTGCTTCTTTTTTTTTTAATTTAAGAAAGGATAAATTAACAAAACCATAGGGTAGGAGGGGTACAACTACACATAATTCCCGCCACCCAATCTCCATATCCCACCCCCTCCCCTGATAGCTTTCCCATTCTCTATCCCTCTGGGAGCATGGACCCAGGGTCATTGTGGGTTGCAGAAGGTGGAAGGTCTGGCTTCTGTAACTGCTTCCCTGCTGAACATGGACATTGACTGGTCGGTCCATACTCCCAGTCTGCCTCTCTTTTGCCCTAGTAGGGTGGGTCTCTGGGGAAGCGAAGCTCCAGGACACATTGGTGGGGTCTTCAGTCCAGGGAAGCCTGCCCAGCATCCTGATGCCATCTGGAACCTGGTGACTGAAGAGAGAGTTAACATACAAAGCCAAACAAATTGTTGAGCAATCATGGACCCAAAGCTTGGAATAGTGGAGAGCAAGTGTTAGGGGGATACTCTCTGCAAACTCTAGTGTACTTCTGCTTTCAGGTATATATTTTGCAGTAGTTTATGGATATGTACTCAGGTGAGATCTTTCCTTTCATAGTATATTCTAATTCCATCTCAGGTGGTTCACTTTCTAACAAAGTCCCAAAACCTAGTATACACCAGTTTCTGTGAGAGAGAGAATATGTTCACATGTATCCATAAAATCTTTGCTTCTACCACCCCTCCTAGAATAGCAATAAAAAGGTCTCAATACATTTTCCATGATGCTAGAAGACATAATCTGTACCCTACAAAATACCCATAGGGGCTATAAAACACATCATCAGCTGTGGCATTCTAAAATTCACAGGGAAAACCTGGGGAGATAGCTTTGTGGATATGCAAAAGACTTTCATGGTGTGAGGCTCTGAGGTCCCAGATTGAATCCCCAGTACCACCGTAAACCAGAACTCTGCAGTGTTCTCTATATATCTCTCATTCATGAAGATAAATAAATAAATATCCCAAGGAAATTCAAGAAATGAATTAAGGTAGTAATCAATACAGAAAGTACAGCAATAAAGATGGTCACATAATTTATCACAGAAAACCAGAACAAATTTGGTATAGTTTATGATAAAAATACAAGCATAAATTAAAATGTGTAAAAAACTGTAATTTTCCCTTTTATTTATTTATTTTTATTCTATTATAATGAAACAGACAGACAACATAATGCTTCTCAGCTGTGGTTTACAGTTGTGAAGGAGATTAAACTGGAGACTTTAAAGCCTTAGGCACCAAAGTCTTTTGTATGACCATTATGCTGTCTCCCTTGCTCAAACTGTAACTTTCCATAATGGAAAAAATATCTAAATTTGAGAGCAAGTATTTGCCTTATTAGTGGTGAAAGTTTTGTTTGGCACAATTTTAATGGGATATAGTATTTGAATATAAAAATTATAAGTATATGTACTCTCTAATTTAGTAATTTCATTTTTAAGAATTTACATTCTGGGCATTCTATACATATAACATGTTAATCACCATAGAATTATTTCTAATAGAAAATGTTTATGAGTTGTCAATATATATTAGTAGGTAGCTGATTTACATAAAGATATATAGATAAAAGTGAAATTCCACAAAAATGTCAAATAAGAAAAATAAACAGAATGATGTTACTATTTATGTATGGATATGGGAAATTCTCCAAGAGATAGTTCAAATGAAAAATAGAGTTCAGATGAGTCTTTATAGGATGTTGAGGTTGTGCAGGAAACTATGTTGCTGTAGTCTTAAGAAAATAAAGCAATATGGAAGCTTAATATGACACAGATTTATTATTTCACATTAATCATGTCAAATATTACCAAAGATCTCACTGGGCTAAAACCAAAGTGACAACTGAAGCTTTAGGGGAAGACATTCTGTACTGTCACACTGTTGTCAGCTTTCATGGCTTTATTTCCTTTATTTCTCCCTGCTTGTTTCATAGTTCGCAATAAGGAAAGGACCGTCTTCCTCCTTTTACCCTTCACTCTGCTCATACATGTTGCTGGCAGAAACTTAGTCTAATTTGTATTGTTCCTTTTTGTGATATCTCAAGAAACAGACTCCTCTTACATATTATATCTTTTCCTTTAATGTTTTAAATTTTATTCTAAAAGGGTTTCTTTTTAATAATCTCTAAGATTATGATTTTTTTATTTATTCAGGACATATTCTACCACTAAACTTTATTTTTCTTTCTGCCACAAAATTTTATAAGTGAAGTTAATATGCCAGTCTCTTATACTCAGGTAAAATCTGAGCAGCTTTAGGGAGTAATGTTCATTTTATAAATTGCCTTTGATCTAAATATCTTTAAATTAATGTTCTTTCCAGCATTATATTGTGGCTTATATTTCTTTTGATTGCTATATCTATAATCAAGTAAGTTCTAACATTTAGCATCTAACATAAAGCTGTAAATGAAGCATTCTTTTAAGCCTATTGTAAGGAGAACTATTTTAATATGAACTTTTTCTCCTTAAAAAATAATTTTGCCCTTTTATTTATTATTGCAATCTTCTTGCTGACCAATTCTATTAATCTTCAGTTTGATAAATTCTAACAATCCATTATATAAAATAGAAAAGGTCCTTGAGTTCATCCTTTTAGGTGAGTTTTCTGGATGATTTAATCATTTAAAAAATATTCATGTATATAAGTGACTTCACAATTTTACTATTCAAATGAACAACACATATTTACTAGGGGATTGGTAACCATGGGTTTGAGAGTGAATGGGATTGTTCCATTTCACTTTCACACTGCCATTCCCAGAGTGCCTTGACAAATGCTTTTCTACAACACACACACAAACACAAGCACACACATCCTACACGGCAGCTTTAAGTGGAAACTGTGCCTAATGGGGCTTTTAATAAAGTTATCAGTTTTATATTTAATAGTGACAAAACATAGACAGCAGCTTGCATAAATTAAAGGTTGTTACATAACACACTTGAAAATGTTATATATACAGGGCAACCAGCTTATTCTATTTACATGAACATCTGGAGTAGGTTCACTGAAATCTTAAAAACAGATAGACATGAAGAACCAGTAATTAACAAAACTATATATTGATTAAATCAGCATGTGGTTAATTTTTAGTGATTGCTGGTTTTTATTAAGAATGGTGAGACTTTTAAAAAAATTAAATCTCTTTAACTGACAGGTCACTTTGTCGAGGAAGCAATGACAACTATTCTAATTATTAACATGCTAGATTAGTTCTATTAACACAAAACTCTGACAGTGTAAGGCATATTCACAGAAGTGAATTCAAAAACAGATTCTATTGCCTTTTGAAGCCTGCTGGTTCTTACCCTCTCTGCAGAAGAGATCTGAACAGCTGCACTGTATTGTTTGAAAATAATCACATACAGAGATGTATACTATTTGATTATTATTCCACGTTCTGAATCAATTTAGTGACTCAATGCCTTCTGTTGCCCTTCACCCTTCCTGAAGTCACATTCTGTACTTCTTTGAGCTCTCCAAATAGGCACCATCTGGTTGCCAGGCAACTACAGATTTTCTACAAGTGCTTGTGCAATGTGTACTTAAACTGCAGTTGGCCTTTTTTCTTTAACTTTTCAAAGTTTAGAAAAAATAAATAATATGACAAGAAGGCAGAGCCATGTGTGTTTTGAAGGACGGTTCTGCGAACTCAGAAGTCACTAAAAAGAACAGAATTTGAGATATCATGTCCACTTATATCCCCTTTAAAAAAGTCTTTACAAATATATTATGCAAATAAAATAATCAAGACTGAAATATTTGTTTCCCTAAGACAGCAGGTATTTTATATCCAACACCAAATGAGTGGGTGACTATTGCTATGGATTTCTGTCAATCATTATAGGTTTCTAATGAGGATATATAGAATGTTTGTTCTGACAACCAATGTAAAAATCTATAAGTTCGAGTGATAACTCTTTTCACCAGATGGGGTTTCTCTAGGTTGAAAAGCCTTGATTTTCAGGGAGTTATTGAAAATGTGTGTGCTCCTTGTGTTTAAAGCTCATTTGTGAAGAAGATAAATATTAGTCAAGTTTTAATGACTATGCCTGAGACTTTAGAGAAATGACCAAGGACTTAATTTACATTTGTAGATAACACTTCTCACTATAAATTAAATTGATCTCATTTCAAATCATATATACATACACCCATTTATAAACTTTTATGTTTTCAGGACAAAATAGGTATCTTTGTTAGCACATTATATATTTCTCGTGCCATTTAGGCCATGCTATCCCCTAATATAGTTTTGACACATTGAATACTTGAAGCTAAAAGAGTTTGAAGAAACAGTAGAAGAAGGAAGATGACTCAGACTTTCTATCAGACCTCTCTTCCTTACAAGAGGCCATAACCCTTATGTAAACCATTGGATGGTCTCAAATATGTGGAATATAGATAAGAAACAAAGGAACTTACAAAATCAATCAATAAATAAGAAAAGCCGTCTCAAACTTTGTGAGAACCATGCTATGAGAATTCTGTTGCACAGAATTTTGATGGTGGATACATTATGAAACTAACATCCTCCCACACCCCCGTGAACACTTACAAAATTACTAACAAATTAAAAAAAAGTAACTGTGTGTGTGGGAACTATCTTCCATATATAGATATAGAGTATTTTGCATATTAATAGATAATTCAATTATCCATGCCCTTAAGGTGCCTTATGTGTATGCTTAAGATGTTCTGTGTATATCCATAAAATGTTTATACTTGACATTGTTGTATACATACACCCAATATACAGACAGTGCACCAGCATGAGACATTTAGAGACGTTAGAGACTTGAAAGATACTAGAGTTTGGAGATTTAGGAGGAGACAGAGGCAGAAGATTAGGAGACACACAGGTGGGAGGTATTTCTCAGTAACCTCTGTGGTTGCGTGGGAGGCACGTGATAAAATCACTTTTGTCTCATTACTAAAGATTTAATGAGGGGACTGGGTGGTGGTGTATCTAGTTAAGCACACATAGTACTAAGCCCAAAGACCTACTCAAGGATCTAGATTTAAGTCCCCACTCCCCACCTGCAGGAGGGAAGCTTCACAAGCTAGAAACAGATCTGCACATGTCTCTCTCTCCCTCTACCCTCTTAATTTCTCTCTGTCCTATTCAATAAAATGGGGGAAAAATTGGCCTCAAGGAGCAATGGATTCATATTGCCAGCACCGAGCCCCGGTGATAACTGTACAGGCAAAAAATAAAGTGAAACGTGGGAGTCAGAGGAGTCTGGCGGTAGCGCAGCGGGTTAAGCCCATGTGGTGCGAAACAGCAAGGACCAGCTGAAGGATCCCGGTTTGAGCCCCCGGCTCCCCACCTGCAAGGGAGTGAGGGGGCTCCGTTTTACAGGTGGTGAAGCAGGTCTCTAAGTGTCTGTCTTTGTCTTCCCCTCTTTTCTCCATGTCTCTCTGTCCTATCCAACAACAACAATGAAAAACAATAAGGACAACAAAAGGGGAAATAAATATTTGAAAAAATTTAAATCAATAAAAAATAAAAATAATAAAGTGAAGTCTACAGATTACACAAGAACCCAGGTTCACACCCCTTGTCTCCACTTGCAAGGAAAGCCTCAGGAGTAGTGAAGCAGGACTGCAGGCAGATCTCTATCTCTTTCCCTCTTTATCTCTCCATCTTCTCTCAATTTCTCTCTGTCTCTATCCAATGATGAGGATGATGACGATGATGATGTAATGAAATTTATCTCTCAACCATGAGAAGCAAATGAAACTCTGCTCCCTGGCATTCAGAGGACTGGAAAGCAATTTGTTTTCTGATAATCAGAGCATATGCCTTGCCATGCACTGACCCAGGTGTGGGTTCTGACTCCACCTGGGACTACAGTATTAGTCAAGGCTTCAGTATTGCTGTGTGTCTGCATTCCTCTCTATTTCTATATCTAAATCAAAGAATTGACCCAAGCAGGACTAGACAAAATCATATATGTGTGAGGTTCCAAGTCATCAAAAAAGAAAAAAAAAAAGTTAAGTTGCCTTTATTGTATTATCAAATAATGCAGTGCAAAATATAAAGGACACAAGTAGATATATCTCATCTATGCTATTTCCTCCAGGATATGACCAATATATTTAGAGTAAAAAAAATGCAGTAAAAATCCAATCAAGAACTCAACAGGTTTTTATTTCCTTAAGTTGGAGAAATAGACAAGTTAATGCTTAAATAAGAATCTACTACTTCAAAGATTAATCATATGCTTGTGGTGATGTATATATGTGTTTTACTTTCATTTTAAGTTACAATGAATGTGATCATGTTCAATGACAAATATTAAAAATAATTAAAATTATATTTGAAATTTTTACTGTAGTCAGAATAAATATAAAGGGGAAAATAATCACAAATCAATACTAGTTATAAACATAGGTGCCACCAAATAAAATATGTCAGTGTAGAAATGAATAAATATAAAACACAAGCATATGAAGATGCCATTTATAATAACAAGTTATCAGAATGCATGAAGATAATATACAATTCAATACAATTTATGAATGAGTGACTGTAATACAAGTTAATTTTAAATGAATGATAACAAAAGCTAACATATGTTATGGATAAGACATTCAAGTCAGGTGAAAATTTTTAAAAATATTTTCTTTGAAATATTAAATCACCTATAATCTTAGACCAAAGAGACCAGGTGCAACTGGCTGTGTGACTTATTAGCTACAGCTATATGTAAATAGCATTAAACGCCAAAAATCATCACAAGGTCTTGTATGATACAGAAAATCCTAACAATGGGATTTTCAAATCAACCAAATTTCCAAATAATTTGATTATAATAATAACTATCTATTGCCTTCTTAAGCCCTAAGTCATCAGGAACCTCCCCCTTCTCTATAAAATCCATGTCTCCAAGTCCTGTAACCTCATTTTTCAGCAGTCTTCTCTCAACCCATCTGCTGATCTCAACCTAATCAAGGTAAATATTTTTATCTTGACATGTTGCACTTCTGACTAGGTCCACAGACAACAAGCCTGAGATGTCGACCCTTCAGCTCCAGTACTCTGGTGAGACTGTTCCTAGCTCATAGGACTCCTTAATTCCATTTCATTTGGTACACTTCCTAACAAAAAACATAGCACCTAGATTTGGAACAGGACCCAAGAGACAGAGCACATGTACCCATAAGTTAAATTACACAATAGTTTGCAGTGACCCAATAAGAACAAGAAGCAAGTAGAAAGACCAAAAAAAAAAAAAAAGTCACCATAAAGTACTTAATCAAATACTACTACTACTAGCGTTTGCCCTTCTTCCATAGCCAGTCAACAGCGTCAGGTTGAGCCTGATGTAAAGTTTTGAGACCTCCTTTGAATCTGGAGAGGTGGCAGTCGTTGACTATGTGGGTCATAGTCCATTTGTAGCCGCAGGGGCAATTCGGATCGTCTCTGGCTCCCCAGCGATGGAACATAGCGGCGTACCAGCCATGGCCTGTTTGATAGCGATTGAGGAGGGCCCAGTCACAACATGCCCGGTCAAAGCCGGGTTGACGCTTGCAGGGGTTTGTGATGAGGTGTTTGTTCTTTACCTCAGCTGACTGCCAACTCTGTTTCCAAGAGTCTGGAAACAAAGAAGTTCGGTGTAGAAGTTGGAGGACTCGAAGAGCAGGACCAACAACTTGAAAGCTGTCAGGAGCTGCTTGTTGCTGGCTTTGAAAGTGACTGGGATCCATGTAGATTCAGTCGGCTAGGAAGGATCGTTAGTTTCCCCAATGAATGGGTACTCACGGGATGCACCACGGGAAGATCGATCCAATGCACCCCAATCAAATAGTTTCTACTTAGTCCAAGATACTTTCCTCATCTACTCCTTTCACTTCTCTCAATCACTCTAAGGCTAACCTTATCAGCCAAAGTAAGGACTACAAAAGCTGGATAAGGGCAAGAGACTGGCATACTTCAATAATCTCTCTTTGGCTTACTACCAGCCCACCTCATCTCCTGAGGCCCTAAGTCAGGGAATCCTGGGATTCCCACATAGACATGATGGGCCTAGACCTCTAATAGCTAGCTCCTTCTCTCCAATTTCACTGGACATCTCCATCTGGAACAACATAATGAACTCACTTGTGGGCTCCTACAGGACCTTGCCATCAATATGGATCAGCAGTGGTAGGGACTGCCCCAATCTCTGAAGGCAGGTTGGACCAAAATTTTTACCACTTGAGGAAGATGGGTCCAGCAATGGTTGCAACCTAGAATGTTCCTAGTTATTTCCACAGAATGCAAGCTCAGACCTACAGGGATACACAGGCTCCTGCAAAGAATATAGGGCCCAGATCAAATTGATAGGGTTTACAGTTAATAATATGTATGTACTTTTCTCATATTTTGGAGCTGCTCTCTTTCTAGATACAGCTTTATAGTACTATTACCAACCCTGACACCACCTCTCCAGATAATACTTTTGGCCAATCTACATGTTAGCTGTCAGATTCAGGCAAAAATCAGTAAAGTTATGGGCCCTTTGAAATATACCTAAAATAGATGTGCCAGCTTTTTCCAAAATGGAGACCCCAAATCTCATCTGCTATGTTCTTATCTTTAGATTCCTGATTATTAAACAATTTGTTCTTTATATCTTAATGTTTTTTCAGCCACCAAGTTGCAGATGCTACCATGATGCCAACCTGACTTCCCTGGGCAGATGACCTCACAATGTGCTCTGAAACCCCTCCTCTTTATAGTCCTGCCCCACTAAAGAAAGATACAGGCTGGGAGTATGGATTGACCTGCCAATGTCCATGTTCAGTGAAGAAATAATTACAGAAGCCAAACCTTCCACCTTTTGCACCCCATAGAGGTCCTGGTCCATGCTCCCAGAGAGAAGAGTAGGAAAGCTTTCAAAGGAGGGGATGGGATACTGATCTATGGTAGTAGGAATTGTATCCCTCTTATCCTATGATCTTGTTGATATTTTTACCTTATAAATAAATTTAAATCTATGTGACTATGACATCCTCATAAATAAAATATTAAATATTATACATATCTTAGTTATGATACAAATATTATATCAAAATATTGTCTCAGCAGAAAGTCTGAGAAATTTATAAGTTGATGTCAATATTTAGGTTGAAGAGACACATAGAGACAAGTCGATACTAAAGAAATAACATAGATCTTTATGTATGAGAGCTAATTTTTTAAATTAAATATTATAAATTATGGTCAAACACAATAATAGCAAATGTAGATTTAGATCAAAGCACAAACTCAAAACTAAGCCCACCCAAATACAGAAAATAAAGAGAATGGAAACAAAGAGAAAGAAAGTCAGAATGTGACCAGAAATTCTAAAACCCATGTGAATACTGGAAGAATGAGTTAATGAGAAAGCAAATAAGTATATGACAGTTACTAAATGAATTAAATTAATCAATATAAGTGCATTTATCCTATGAATTACTGGTTTGGGCTGTCATCATATCAGTTTAATAAACCAGGTACACTGAAACTCCAGTTAACTTTTTGCTTTATAAATGTCTGAAAGACATTTGAAAGAAAGGAGGATGTTGTGAGTAATTGACCTTTTCTCAAAAGGAAGTAGTGGTATTTTAAAGCACCATAATAACATCAAGCAGGTCACACAAAAGGGAGGTCACTTTTTATTTAAAAGGAGGAAAAACATCGTGGCAAAATTCATTTTCTTGTCTGTATAATTGGAAGTCTTGTATAGAAGACAAAAGGCATGAAGCTTTTAAGGGAATTATTATGCTTGTTTCCTGAGCTTCACTAGTCCATGACAAATATTAATACAGAGTAATATGGAAAAGCTACATCTTTTTTTCTCAAACATTTTGGGCTATGAGTTTCATCACCTTCGCTAGAATTTAATCTGAACTTCCAGAAGCAATTCTCTTGAATCAAGTTCAGTTACATTTGTCAACTTTAAGTGTTATGAAACTCATCATCTGTTTTAAAAGGCAAAACTGTAGCCGTAATAACAAAGAATTGTTTTTCTTTTCTGTATCTCTTTACGATGGTCCTGTAAGGGAATGAACATGCAAAACTGACCTTATCAGAATGGCAAAATACGGCCCCAATTAAAATTGAACTGGAGAAGAGACACTGTTATGGGGATCTCAATTTCAAAATGTAAATCTCATATATAAGGAACGTTGCTATATGCTAAACTACCTTTATTCTCAGTAGTTACAAAGAGCAAAAAAGCATTGTTAGAATCATTTTACTTAGCATGGATTCTACCATTGAGATGAGATTAATTAAACAGAAATGTCCCACAATGGAGCAAAAGAAAAAAAAAACTAGTAATATGGAAGAGTCAACATATGAGAGTGGCAGAGTTGATAAAATGATTTGCTAAATCTTGTTCACTATGGTTGAAAAATCAACCATTTTGATTGAAAAAGAGGACTAAATACCAGAATTACAAAAGCCTCTAACTTCAGCATTTGTCTGAAATAAAATGATGAGAACAAGATGGGATTATTATGGCCAAAACTGGATGTAGAGTATATCCAGGTGAATTATAATTTTCATTTTGGGGGGCCAGCAGTTAGGTAGGTCAGCAGGATGAATTGTACATGAAGCAAAGTGCAAGGAACTGCATAAGGATCCCAGTTCCAGCCCCCAGGTCCCCACTTGCAGGGTCTTGTCTGACAAGCAGTGAAGCAGGTCTACGGGTATCTATTCTTCTCTCCCCCTCTTTGTCTTCCCCTCCTCTCTCAATCTCTCTGCCCTGTCTAACAACAACAAGGGCAATAAAAATAGGGAAAAGATGGCCTCCAGGATCAATGGGTTAGTAGTGCAGGCACCAAACCCCAGCAGTAATCCTGGAGACAAGAAAAGAAATTTCATTTTGATATTCATCCTAGCAACAAGTAATATTGCATCTAATCTAACAAGTATTTTGTATTTTTTTGAGCTAATATTATATATCAGTACCTGGTCATATACTAGGAGAAATGAATGACAGGAAGGATTTAAAATTATGTCTACACTTAAGAAAGAAAACTACTATGCATTAAAAAAAAAGCTATTATGCATTGAAGAATTAATTTTGAGGACCGAGTGGTGGCACACTTGGTTCAGTGCATGTTACAGTGCATAAGGACAAGGGTTCAAGCCCCCAGTCCCTAACTGCAGGGGGAAGATTTGTGAGTGCTGAAGTAGTGCTGCAGGTGTCTCTCTGTCTCTGTCTCTCTCTCTCTATTTCCCTCTTCCCTCTGGATTTCTGTCTCTAAGAATTAAAGATTTAAAAAAGAAGAATTAACTTTGAAAATATATTATGATAAGCTGTTCGGTGTTCTTGAAATATGTCGTTGGTATTTAGATAAACATTGTATTGAATCTATAGATTGATTTTGGCAGGATAGCTACTTTAATAATCATTCTTCCAATCCAAAAGCAAATAATGCTCTTCCATTTCTTTATATTGTCTTCTTTTTCTTTTAGCAATATACTATAGGTTTTATTGTAATGATCTTTTTCCTATTTAATTGCCCAAAATTAAGCCCACACATATATAGGCACCTAATTCATGACAAAGGATCCAAAACTACCCACTGGGAAAAATAAGTTCTCTTCAACAAACAGTGCTGGGAGAATTAGACAGCCATATTCTACTTCAAGACCACCATGCACCAATATTAGCTCAAAAATGGATCAAAGATCTGAACATTAAGCCTGAATCTATAAAATACATAGAAGAACATATTGAGGAAACACTTCAAGAACTTAACATCAAAGATACATTTGAAAATTCAGTCCCATGGATAGTAAAGCCAGATTGAATAAATAGAATGACTTCATATTTAAAGTTTCTATATCAAAATCTCCACAAGGAGAAGCAGGGAACCCAAAGCTAGGAGACGTTATTTGCACACCACACATTTGACAAGCAGATGATATAAAATATCATCTATGATATAAAATGTATTCATCCAGCTCAACCAAAAGATAAAGAACAACCCAATAAACCCAATGTATTCAGATGATATAAAATGTATTCATCCAGCTCAACCAAAAGATAAAGAACAACCCAATAAACCCAATGTATTCAGATGATATAAAATGTATTCATCCAGCTCAACCAAAAGATAAAGAACAACCCAATAAAAGAGTGGGCATAAGATATGAATAGACAGTTCTCTAAAGAAGAGATATGCATGGCCCATAGACATATGAGGAAATACTCCAATTCACTAGTCATTAGAAAAATGCAAATTGAAACCCCATTGAAATTCCATCTCACACCTGTGAGGATGATCAAGATCAGTGAAACAGGAGAGGACAAGTGTTGGAGAGGATGTGGAAAGAGAAAAACTCTATTATACTGCTGGTGAAAATGCATACTTGTGCAACCACTACAGAGAATATTTAAACAAATAGAAATGGAAATACATTATGAACTAGCAATTCCACTCCTAGGCATTTATCCAAAAGAGATAATAACACTAATTCAAAGTGCTATATGTGCCTCCATGTTCATAACTGCACTACTCACAATAGCTAAAGTATGGAAACAACCTAAATGTCCATCAACTGATGACTAGATAAAGAAGTTATGAAATATATATTTACTGGAGTACTACTCAGCAATTAGAAAAGATATTGTATCCTTCAGTAGAAAATGGATGGAACTGGAAATGATTATGCTCCGTGAAGTAAGAAAGTGAAGAAAAACTACTGAATGATTGCACTCATTGGAATAAAGAGAACTGAAACATGAACTCGAAAAAATAGTGTCAACCCTTTATCTAAAACCTTAATGAACCTGTGATGGCTATCAATGGTGGTGCAGTGAGTGCACAGAACTTTGGTAGTTGGAATGGTATGGAATTGTTTTCCTATGATATCTTATGAATCTCTAATAATAAATAAAAATAAAAATATATACTGTGAAATTATAAGATATAAACTAATAACATACCAAGAAAAAGAGAAAAAAAAGAACTATAAAAGCTGCCTGTTGAAATTAAAGGAAAAGGATGAAAGTAAGGAGGGAAGTAAGGAGATAAGAGCAGCAGAGAAAAGAGGGAAGGGAGGAAGGAAGAATAGAAGAAAGGAAAGAAAGAAAGAAGAAAGAAGGAAGGCTCATTTTTGTATATTTACTCTTGTTAATGGAATATGTTTCAGGTTGCATGAAGCAAATAGGCAACAACAAAAGGAGCTTTCTATTCTATAAGTCAATCTGAGTTTAAGAAACTATTCATGTAGTTCCCAAATTGTACACCTTTTGACGTATCGTATAAGACAGTCCTACTCTCCAATTTTCCTCCTGAGAAATGTCCTAGTCCTTTGAAAGTATAGAACTTTGAGATTAAATCATAAGACTTCCGTTTATCAGAGTCAGGGATAATTTCAAAATCATGTATCACAGGTCATGAAAGAACAATTCATCTCTAGGTCAATATGTGTATGTGTGTGTATATGTATATAAGTAAGTATATTGTAAAATATAATAGAAATCATTTAATTTTTTATTTATTTGTTCATTAATTTATTTTTATGAGAAAGAAACTATCCCACTGCTTAGCTCTGGCATATAGACATGAAAGTCCTCTGCTTTAATGTTGCGCTTTCTCGCTACCCTAACTTTATTTTGCTTGTTTGTTTTTATACTTGCAGTTTTTTTGTTTGTTCTAAGACTGGATAACTATCACAAGAGTTACAAAATGATCTTTATATATAATACAACCACCCTCCTAGAAATCAGCTTTCTCATCACATCTATTATTGATTCTAAGCTTGAAAAAACCTGCCTATTATCCCTCAAGTGTTGGAAAGATGAGGCGCTTATGGTCAAGAAAAAACTATCCACGAATAATGCTCAGATTTAGAGAATAAATGATCTCCAGGATGCAATTAGCACAATCTTTCACCTGGAGATGGCAAGAACTAAGAAAAAAGAAAAAAAAAGTACCTTAGGTTCAAATGATGACTTTTAGAATAAATTTCTGTTCCTGGCCTCATTTTACTCTAATGGCCATGCTAATCTACTCTTGATTAGCATGACCATGAAAATAATTATCATTTATATGCAATTTAAAATTTTAAAAGCCTTTGTTAAAATGTTCTTTCCTGTTACAGGCCATGTAGTATTGACTAGAGTAGTGAATTCATTTCCATATTTCTAACTTTTTCCCTGAAGCTTAAAAATATATATTTTATAATATATCCAAGTACTAATATTAGCACACAGATTGTATATTTAAACTTCATTGTGTCTTTTTGGTAACTTATATGTTTAAAGCTTAATTTGTACATATGTTTGTTATATATGAGGAAACACTTCTGTAATATGTATATAATATATATATATATATAAGTAGTAGACTTTATATGCAGAAAATGATACTCTTTCTGGTCATTGTTATTTGTTCACTTACATCACTGTAGTAACAAGAAGACAAAAATAAATTAAAGATAAGTATTTCTATCAGTTCTGTACTGAATATGTGTTTAAAATATATTTATCATCATAGAGTACTTATACTGAATGTACTTTGATTTTCTAAGCATGTTGTATTTATTTATTTAGTTTGGATAGGGACAGAGAGAAGTTGACAGGGAATGGGGAAATAGAGAATGGGAATGAAAAAGAAATATCTGCAGCATGTTTCACCACTTGTGACATTCCCCACTCCAGCCCCACCCCCTGCAGGAAGGGACTTGAACCCAGATCTTTAAACATTGTAGCATGTATGCTCTAACAGAGATGCTATCCATTTACCCTGCAAATAGAACTATTTTAATGCTTTCTAAATATATGTAAATATACACTTTTGCAATACTAAAACTAAAAGCATATATTAAATAGAAAAATTATGCAAAATATAAGGACATTATAAAGAACAGTTCTTTAATAGTGATATAATACTGATTTATAAAATTTTAATCCAACAGGGGTATAATTCCACATCTTTCCTACCTCTGGAGTTCTGTGTTCCCATTCCCTCCACTGGAAACTGCATTATTTCTCTCAAGATCACAGATATGGGTTGATTATTACTTCTGTAACTACCAATTATCATTTACCCCTCTAGGAGTACAGACCAAAATTCTTTATGGGACACAGAAGGTTGAAGGTCTAGCTTCTGTAATTGTTTCTCTGCTGGACATGAATCTGCAGGACAAGCCATAGCCCTGACCTGTTTCTGTCTTTCCCTGATGGGCTAGGGCTCTGGACAGTTGAGGTCCCAGGACATTTTGCTAAGGTCATCTGACCAGGTAGTTCAGGATGAAATCATGGTTACATGCTCAGCTTGGCGGTTAAAAGGCAATAAGATAAAAAACAGGTCAAAGAAGTCTAGCGGTAGCACAGCGGGTTAAGCATAGGTGGCACAAAGCACAAGGACAAAAGTAAGGATCCTGGTTCAAGCCCCAGCTCCCCACCTGCAGGGGTATCACTTCACAGGTGGTGAAGCAGGTTCACAGGTGTCTATCTTTCTCTCCCCCTCTCTGTCTTCTCCTCCTCTTTCCATTTCTCTCTGTCGTATCCAACAATAACAACATCAATATCAACAACAATAATAACTACAACAATAAAACAATAAGGGCAACAAAAAGGGAATAAATAAATAAATATATAAATAGATAAAGAAAGAAGGTCAAAATGTTTAACAAACAGAAGTCAAAAGGTAGAAGTAGAACAAATGGGAATAGGTATTTTAGGGCGAAAAGAAGCTAGGAAGTCTATTTCAAGTATGTTCCTAGGGGCCCATGACATTGGTAACATTTTCTGGAGCTTCATAGCTAACATGGAGTTGGAATAAAAATACTGACTGGGAAAATGGTGTCAGAGTTGAGGATAGGACTGAGGGTAGGACTAGAAAGCTAGATCAAGGCAGAGAGTAGCTCCCAAACTTGAAGGAAATATATAAATACAATTAACTGTTTACCTCATCCATCTGACCTATCACCCGTATATATTCCTATTTATATGGGTTTATCCTGTGTAACCTCCAAGTTCATGTCAGTCTGTGTTCATAGTTCATGGTCACAGCTGAGAACATTCTAGGCTGCACTCAATTCAGGACCAGTTTTCAGTTTTCCTCCAGTGGCAGAGTAGGGTGATCCAGCCTCCTGTTAGAGAATGGAGCAGTCCTTACCATTGGCAATGAGGGTAGAGTACACAAGAGGGTTAATACTGATTTTCCTGATGGAACTGACCAGTGCTGGTGGAGAGAGGGATCTATTAGAGGTTTAGGCCCATTGAATCTACCAAGGAATCCAACGGTTCCCTGACTAGGGCCCCAGGTGATAGGGGGGCCTGGCAGTGACCATAAGGGCCATCATCAAGTGAGCCAGTCTCTTGCCCTTTTTCAGCTTTTGTAGTCCCTTCTTTACCTGATAAGCTTGGGCTTTCTTTCAGTTGTTAAAGCACTGAGTGACATTTGTTATAGCTACAGAGAACAATTTTATATACTTTTTCAAGTGTTATGTTTGATAAATTCTCCTTTGTGAAAACTTAGAAGAAACTGAACTATAGGTGTGTCAAATATTCATTTAGATAGTGTGCTTGCTTTGTCATATGTGAGAACCAACCAAGTTCAAACCCAATTCCTGCAGCACTGGAGATAACTTTGGAGACACAAGTTCAAACCCTATTCCTGCAGCACTGGAGATAGCTTTGGTGCTATGGTGTCTTTCCCTTTCTATCTTTCTTTTTTCTATCTGAGAAAGGTCATCCCTGAGCAGTGAAGCCCCAACAATGATGACTGAATAATAACATTAATTATAATAATAATGTTAATAATAAATTACATTTAGATGGTAATGCATAGAATGGGAGTGGGAAGTGAATGTCAACTGACAAATATTTTTTATCGTTAATGAATTTTTAAGGTAACCAAATATATAATCATATAATTTTTCTTGACTATAAGAAATAATATATTACTTGTTGTTGTTGTGGTCCGGTGTCGGGTTGTACCGTGGAGAAGAGAGAGGAAGTCCAGAATAAGTGGGGTACACAAATCTTTATTATAGGATGGGGGGTGGCTCAGGCCACGTAGAGTCAGCCGACAATGGCCGTCCCCACTACCTGACCACGGGGTGAGAAAAGGGAGAGAGATCTGAGAGAGAGCCGAAGGAACCGAGGGGGGGGGAGCCAAGATCTCAGAGAGAGCGAGGGGTGGTTAAGGGGGCTTTTATTGGGCAACAACCAGGGGTGACGTGTGGGGCCAGGATTGGTTGAAAGGGGCACTGCTAGGATTTCGAGGGGCATGGTAAAACCTGGGGGCAGAGACTGCATCAGAATAATTCCTCAGCATCATCTCCTCCTTTCCCTTTATATCTAAATGGAAATAGTAAAGAAAAATGGAATGGAGCAGGCTTAAATGTTATTAAAGAGTGCCGTGCTCAGGTGGGAAGATGTAGGACTTTCTGTGGAGGAGGGAAGGCTTAAATGGCTGCCAACCTTGTAAAATTTATGCATCCTCCTGTGCTCAACCCCTCTTTAGAGAGAGAGAGACTTACCTGGAGGGACTCATCTCATAGGTTTAAGCTCAGCCTGCTCAACCATCTCTTCACAACATCTCTACATCTTTTCTATCTTTCTATCTAGTAATAGCATAAGATGGTTCAAAGTCTGTAAAAGACTATCATGGAGCAGAAACCTTTTGGGCATAAACCTAAATGATATAACAAAACAGGAAGGGACAAGAAGGGGAGTAGTAAAAACCAGTGTGAAGTGAAGGGAAGGATTGGTGTGTAAAGGAATGTTCCCTGCTTGGGGGGAAAAGGAGAAAGGGTACATAATGAGGGGGAGGCAGGAGGGCATGACCCACCAAAGAGAGGGGCTATTTGGCATTGTATAGTCCTCAAGGCAACAGTCTGTAAAGTCTATGAATTACTCAGGATCAGTCTATAAAAAACCAGCAGCGTGAAGGGAAATAAGCTGCTTTAAAATTGTGTAAAATGTCTATAGGGTATGCCAGAAAGTTCGATACAAGTCTCAGTCCAAAGTAGATGGCTAGGGGAAGAATTGGCAGGGGATGAGATGCTGCATGAGGGAGGTCAGCCGCTGGAATTCTGCTTTTCTGTAGATAGCCAGCTGGAACCGCCAACACGTAACAGGCAAATCAGAAGCAGGAACGGTAAGCAGGCATTAAGAAAGTTCTGTCCTTGGAGTCTGTGTATCAGGTTCTTCAGATCGCATTAAGTGACATCTAGGGTTTCGGGAGGTGTGCCACTGTAGTTGTGCCATCTAGTGGGTGATTTCTGGGTGTGCAGGGGTTCAGATGGTTTTTCCGGGATTCCTGTGAAAGAAACACAAACAATCTGCTTCTCGTGGTTAATTTGAACTTGTAACAAGTTATAGGTTTGTTATAGTTGATACATCGATGATTATAATTGGTTTAAATCTCTTTATGATTTTATTTAAAGGTCTTCTAATGTGACCTCCTGTAGCAGTCTCTACCACAGGATCTTGAGACCAATTTTAGCTAAAATATGTATTTTAAACAGACTCAAATTGCTTAGAGAGTTAATGCATTTTTGTGACAATGTTTTTAACATTTACAGTGCCAGATTGATGCCAGATCTGTTGTGGATTAATTTCCACAAGATAGTTTACAGGGCACCTTTGGGGGCCTTCCAACGGTGTCCTGTATATAAAATTTATATATTTTTGTTTTGGGAATGTATAGTCACTTTAAACATTTAGACTTTTACCTTAAATAGTTAGTTACCTTAGCAAATTAATTTTTACCTTGTCTGGTAATAATGTAGCTGTAGGGTTACACTTTTGAGTGTTACCAAACTTGAGACATACCCATAAACATTTACTTATAACACACTGGAGGAAAAAGAACTTTTTTTTATAAAAACATATCATTTTGGGAGTCGGGCTGTAGCGCAGCGGGTTAAGCGCAGGTGGCGCAAAGCACAAGGAAGGACTGGCATACGGATCCCGGTTCGAACCCCGGCTCCCCACCTGCAGGGGAGTCGCTTCACAGGTGGTGAAGCAGGTCTACAGGTGTCTATCTTTCTCTACTCCTCTCTCCATTTCTCTCTATCCTATCCAACAACGACAACAACAATAATAACTACAACAATAAAACAACAAGGGCAACAAAAGGGAATAAATAAATAAAATAAATATAAAAAAACATATCATTTTTAAAAACAAATTTATATTTGTCATTAGTCACACAGTTTAAGACTAAACACTTACATATATACCAAAAACTGTATATAAAAATCAAAATAGGGAGAGAAACAAAAATTTTGGAATGTTTCTGGACGTCTCCAGAAACTTTGGCTGTGTCCAGCATTTTTATATAAAACCAATTACCTTTTAGAGTACTCCGAGCAGATGGGTCAGGCAAAAAAAAAAAAAAAAAAATTGTCATTCAACACACTCACTCACAAAACACAACTGGCCAGTTGTAACATAAGACATTCAGGGAAAGGGTAGGAGAGAGGTCTCTGTGAGCCAGATTTTGTAGGTACTGCCATGTCGTATTACGCGTCCTGGAATGTATCCTGCATCTGGCCCTCTTGTAGTGTTTCTTGTTCTTCAGGGATAACAGCGCCATCCTGCGGGTATTGTTAGACATGGCGGGCAGGAACCCAGACAGGTTTAGAGAAATTTTGAGGGAAAACGCATGCGAAAACCCTTCCCATGGTCAATAGTGAGTCAGGCCCTTTCCAAATGTTATCGAGTGGGTCTCTCCATTTGACCTTAATAGATAGGAGGGTAGATGGTGTTTGCCAGTGAAGAATGATAGAAGGTAGGTCCGAGTAATTGTAAATGTTAAAGAGATTTAACGTAGTTAAGGCTTTTGCTAGCTGGATATTCAGGGGGTACATTCCTCCTTTAATTTTATTTAACTGAGCCTTAAGGGTTTGATGGGCCCTCTCTACAATGCCTTGTCCCTGTGGATTATAGGGAATGTCTGTGGTATGTGTAATGTTCCAGAGGGAACAAAAATCTTTAAATTGTTTGCTGGTAAATGCCGGGCCACGGTCAGTTTTCAGTTGAAGAGGTAAGCCCATCACAGCAAAACAGGAGAGCATATGGCTTTTAAGCTTTTTATAGCTTTCTCCTGTCTGAGCTGTAGCCCACATAAATTTAGAAAAGGTATCAATTGAGACAAACATACATTTTTGTTTGCCAAAGTTTGGTATGTGGGTGACATCAATTTGCCAAATAGCATTAGCTTTTAAACCTCAGGGGTTAACCCCAAGGGTCTGGATAGCAGGTGTCTTTATGAGACTTTCACAAGAAGAGCATGTAGCGAGGATATGTTTTAACTGTGGTACAGGAACATCAGGAAATCGAGCTCGAAGGCCTTTAAGATTAACATGGGTTAGAGAATGAAAATTAGCAGGATCAGAGACAGAGACTGGGAAAGTTCCTGTAGAGGCAAGGCGGTCAACTGCAGCATTCCCTTCGGACAGGGAACCAGGAAGAGGTCTGTGGGAATGAAGGTGTTGAATATACAGTGGTTGGGTTCGAGAACAGAGCATAGAGGCGATTTGAATCAAGAGAGGGGAAAGTGGGTTGTCATCAATTTTCACATAAGAACGACCAAGCCGTGGGAGTAAGTTAACAGTGTACACACTGTCAGAAAAAAGGTTGAAGGATTCTGGTACAGCTTTTAATGCAAGGAAAACAGCATAAAGTTCTTTGTACTGAGGGGAATTCTCAGGAAGCTCAATAAAGAGAGGTTTAGGAGATTGTTTGTCTGGGTAATATATAAGGGCAGCAGCTCCCTTTTTTCCGCCATCAGTAAAGATTGTAGGAGCAGAGAAATGGGATCCCGAGAGAAAAGTTTATGTGCTAGTAGAAGCAGAAGAGGCAAAGAAGCTATCAATTTATTAGAAGGAAAATGGCTATCTATTTGTCCTGGAAACCCCACAAAGTTTATGGCAAAGCAGGAATGATGGCATATAAGCCACTCTGTATCTGTGAGAGAAAAGGGCAGAATAATTAAATCCGGTTCTTTCCCTAAGACCTGCACAGACCTATTTCTTCCTTGGTGAACCACGAATGCTAACGCATCTATCTCAGTGAGGAGTCTTGGAGCTCCTCCTACTGGTGTGTGAAGCCACTCAAGAACCCCATGGTCTTGCCACAATGCCCCTATTACTGTGGGGGTGGAGTTGAAGATTAGAAAGTTTACCTGAGAGGAGGGGGAGAATCGAACATGGTGGATGTCCTGGAGGGCCTGGTTAACCCTTTCCAGTGCCGAGGAGGCCTCGGGAGTTAACTTACGTTTTGAGGAGGGCTGTTTGTTTCCTTTCAACAGGTCAAACAGTGGTTGGAGGCAGCTTGTAGGCAGATAGAGATACTGCCTAAGCCAATTTAAATTTCCTAGAAAACTTTGTAAAGAAGCAAGAGTAAGGTTAGAAGGAAAGGTGACATTAGGTTTTAAGGGACGAATTCGCGTTAAAGAAATCTCTGAACCTAAGAAAGAAATTGGAGGAATTAGCTGTATCTTCTCAGGAGCTACATTAAGGCCACTTTTCTTTAATGCAGGAATGAGAAAATCACGTAAGGCATAGAGATCTGTATCTGATTTTCCCCATATTAAAATATCATCTGTATAATGAAAAACATTAAGGCCCTTATGAATATATGGGACAAGGGCAGATTTAACAGCCTCCTGACAAATTATAGGACTATTGGCCATACCCTGGGGTAGCACCACCCATTCAAATCTATCAGCAGTGCTGGCATTATTAATAGAAGGAACAGAGAAGGCAAAACATTTACAATCTTGCAGATGCAAGGGAATAGAGAAAAAACAATCTTGTATATCAATAGCTATGATTGGAATTCCCGTGGGAATTGCAGAAGCAAGAGGCAAACCCCTTTGGGGGGAGCCCCAGACCTGCATGGTTTTATTTACCACACAGAGATCTTGAAGGAGGCACCATTTTCCCAAGCACTTTTTAATCACAAAGACAGGAGTATTCCATGGGCTTCGAGAATGACGAATGTGTCCCAAGGACAACTGCTCTCGGAGGAGCTCTTTCAAAATTTCTAGTATATCCCTAGGTAAAGGCCACTGTTCCACTCAGACAGGCTCATTAGAAAGCGAGCTTAAGTATGGTGTTTGGCTATGAACAGTGGCATTTAATATTGGGGGTGCTGATTAGATATGGTCTCGCGGGAGTGAGTGTTACGCTCTGCAGAGGCATCTGTGGATATCCTAACATCAAGACATTCCAGAATATCCCTGCCCAGTAGGTTGGTGGTAATATCAGCTACCAAAGGGCAGAAGTGTCCGGTAGAACCTTCCGGGTCTTCCCACATGAGAGAGTCTTGTGTGCGAAATGATTGGGTCACCCCTCCTACTTCATGTATACTGGGTCCAGGGATAAGTTCCCAGTCTTGGGGAACCTCTTCTTGCCTTAAAATCGTCTTTGCTGCCCCTGTGTCAATCAAAAATTTAAAAGGAATATTGTCAATCTTTACTGTCATAGAAGGGTGACCACATTGTAAAACAGGAGTGGTCCACAAAATCTCAGGCCCCGAATTTGCACAATTCAGGGTCATGCCATCTTTGTGAAAATTTGACCAACAATGTCTCTTCCAGTGAAACTCCATACGGCATCTAGGACACACCGTGCATGGCTTCTGGCTCCCTAACTGAAAGCAGGGTTGCTCTGACTGGAAGCCTGGTTGCTCTAACTGGAGGCGGGGCTTCCCTAACTGGAGGCATGGTCGCGGCTTATCAGGACATTGGTTACGCCATTGTCCTTGGCGACCACACTGAAAGCAAGCCCCATTTTAATTACGTGGGGTAACTGCATAAACCTGTGTCATAGCAGATGCCCCATAACTGCCTGATATAAGTTCCTGTGTCACTAAAATCCAATTATCTGGGTGTAGGTTTTTAAGATTAAGGCATGCCTGACGGAATTGTGGTATCATGCCTGCCCAGACAATAGAGTGCAGGAGTAGTGAGCGGACGTCAGGATTATAAACCTTTCTCTCTAAGCTTGTCTTCACACTTGAGATGAAGCTTGCTAATGATTCATTAGTGCCTTGGTGAAGAGAGTTAATGGGAACTGACGAATCTACATTGGGTGGGGTCACCCTTTCCCATGCTTGTGTTGCGCAGATGCATACCTGTTCAAAATAACCGGTTGGAAACCTGGCTTCTGCCTGCTGAGCTCCAGATTCATAAGCTCCTGCTCCAAACAAAGCATCAAAATTCCATTCTACCTGTTTGTTATGATTTTCCTGCAAGTGTCTAGAGCATTCATCGTGGAAGCCTGCTGTCCACTGTAGGTAGAGGGCGTCTGGAAGTGCAACACAAGCCAGGTCTTTCCAGTCCTGGGGGGTGTTAAGGTGCTGGTAAAAACTCCTTAAAATGGACTTGGTCCATGGAGAGTGAAGCCCGTCCTCTCTGACCACTTCTCTGAGTTGTCTGAGCTCTGTAGAAGTGTATGGCTGCCATGGCTGAGGGTTTTGTTTATAGGGGGCCACGTTTACTGGGAAGGTGTGGATTTGATTCGATGGTGAGGGAGAGGGAGCTACAGAAGTGGAAGGTGCCATGGAAACTGCTGTAGTGGCCTCAGGGGAAACTGAATGCGTATCTACAGGGACGGAGCTCTCAGAGTGGACTGCACATAGTTTAAGGTCCTTAAATGCTGAAAAAATATCCTTTAACTCTTGTATCTCAGCCACTAGGTCTCTTAATGATGACATATCAGCAGGGGGCAGGGTCAGAGAGCCGGAAGCCTTAGGAGAAGCTGAACCTGGGGCGGCAGGGGGCGGGGCCAGAGAAGAGGAAGCCTCAGGAGAAGCTGAACCCGGGGGCAGGGGGCGGGGTCAGAGGAGGAGATTCTGAACATGTGTGCGTGTCTGTGGGATCGGAATTTTTTTTTTTATTTAAGAAAGGATTAATTAACAAAACCATAGGGTAGGAGGGGTACAACTACACACAATCCCCACTGCCCAATCTCCATATCCCACCCCCTCCCCCGATAGCTTTCCCATTCTCTATCCCTCTGGGAGCATGGACCCAGGGACATTGTGGGTTGCAGAAGGTAGAAGGTCTGGCTTCTGTAATTGCTTCCCCGCTGAACATGGGCGTTGACTGGTCGGTCCATACTCCCAGTCTGCCTCTCTCTTTCTGTAGTAGGGTGGGTCTCTGGGGAAGCTGAGCTCCAGGACACATTGGTGGGATCTTCAATCCAGGGAAGCCTGGCCAGCATCCTGATGACACCTGGAACCTGGTGACTGAAAAGAGAGTTAACATACAAAGCCAAACAAATTGTTGAGCAATCATGGACCCAAAGCTTGGAAAAGTGGAGAGGAAGTATTAGGGAGGTATTCACTGCAAACTCTAGTGTACTTCTGCTTTCTTACTTTGGTGCCATACTCCAAACTCAGTCAATTTCTGCTTTGCGTTTCTACTTCTTTTTTTTTTTTTACATGCATAACATTCCCCAGATTCCCATTTAACAATACAACCCCCACTATTTCATTCATCATTTTTCATGGACCTGTATTCTCCCCACCCACCCACCCACCCACCCCAGAGTCTTTTACTTTGGTGTAATACTCCAATTCCATTTCAGGTTCGACTTGTGTTTTCTTTTCTAATCTTGTTTTTCAACTTCGGCCTGAGAGTGAGATCATCCCGTATTCATCCTTCTGTTTCTGACTTATTTCACTCAACATGATTTTTTCAAGGTCCATCCAAGATCGGCTGAAAACGGTGAAGTCACCATTTTTTACAGCTGAGTAGTATTCCATTGTGTATATATATATATACCACAACTTGCTCAGCCACTCATCTGTTGTTGGACACCTGGGTTGCTTCCAGGTTTTGGCTATTACAAATTGTGCTGCCAAGAACATATGTGTACACAGATCTTTTTGGATGGATGTGTTGGGTTCCTTAGGATATATCCCCAGGAGGGGAATTGCAGGGTCATAGGGTAGGTCCATTTCTAGCCTTCTGAGAGTTCTCCAGACTGTTCTCCACAGAGGTTGGACCAATTGACATTCCCACCAGCAGTGCAGGAGGGTTCCTTTGACCCCACACCCTCTCCAGCATTTGCTGCTGTTACCTTTTTTGATGTGTGACATTCTCACAGGAGTGAAGTGATATCTCATTGTTGTCTTGATTTGCATTTCTCTGGCAATCAGAGACTTGGAGCATTTTTTTCATGTGTTTCTCAGCCTTTTGGATCTCTTCTGTGGTGAATATTCTGTCCAAGTCCTCCCCCCATTTTTGGATGGGGTTATTTGTTGTCTTGTTGTTGAGTCTGGCAAGCTCTTTATATATGTTGGTTATTAAACTCTTATCTGATGTATGGCATGTAAAGATTTTCTCCCATTCTGTGAGTGGTCTCTTGATTTGGGTAGTGGTTTCTTTTGCTGTGAAGAAGCTTTTTAATTTGATGTAGTCCCATAGGTTTATACTTGCCTTAGTCTTCCTTGTAATTGGATTCGTTTCATTGAAGATGTCTTTAAAATTTATGCGGAAAAAAGTTCTGCCAATATTTTCCTCTAAGTATCTGATAGTTTCTGGTCTAACATCCAAGTCCTTGATCCACTTGGAATTTACTTTTGTATTTGGTGAAATACAGTGATTCAGTTTCATTCTTCTGCATGTTTCAACCCATTGTTTCCAACACCATTTGTTGAAGAGACTCTGCTTCCCCCATATAATAGTCTGGGCCCCTTTGTCAAAGATTAGATGTCCATACATGTGGGGCCTCATTTCTGGGCTCTCAATTCTATTCCACTGGTCAGTGTGTCTGTTCATGTTCCAGTACCAAGCAGTTTTGATGACAATGGCCCTATAATACACTTTGAGATCTGGGAGTGTGATGCCTCCGGTTCTGTTCTTTTTTCTCAAGATTGTTTTGGCAATTCTAGGTCTTTTCTGGTTCCAGATAAACATTTGTAGCATTTTTTATATTCTCCTAAAAAATGTGCTTGGGATCTTGATGGGGATAGCATTAAATTTGTAGATGGGTCTGCGTAATATATTCATTTTGATGATGTTAATTCTTCCAACCCATGAACATGGAATATCTTTCCACTTCTTTGTGTCTTTTTCAATTTCTTTGAGTAGTGACTCATAATTTTCAGTATACAAGTCTTTCACTTCTTTGGTTAGGTTTATTCCTAGATATTTTATTGTTTTTGTTGCTATAGAAAAAGGAACTGATTTCTGGATTTCAATTTCTTCTAACTTAGTGTTTGCATAGAGGAATGCCACTGACTTTTGAATGTTAATTTTATAGCCTGACACATTACTGTATTGCCTGATGATTTCCAAAAGCTTCTTGCTGGATTCCTTAGGTTTTTCCATGTATACTATCACGTCATCTGCAAATAAGGAGAGTTTGACTTCTTCTCTTCCAATCTGTATGCCTTTAATTCCTTGCTCCTGCCTGATTGCTATGGCAAGAACTTCCAACACTATGTTGAATAGTAATGGTGATAGTGGGCAGCCCTGTCTAGTACCTGATCTGAGGGGAAATGCTTCCAGTTTTTCACCATTGAGTATGATGTTGGCTGTAGGTTTGCTATATATAGACTCCACTATCTTCAGGAATTTTCCATCTATTCCTATTTTTTGTAGTGTTTTGATGATAAAGGGATGTTGTATTTTGTCAAAGGCTTTCTCTGCATCTATTGATATGACCATGTGGTTTTTGGTCTTGCTTTTGTTGATGTGGTGGATCACATTGATTGATTTACGTATATTAAACCAACCTTGCATGCCTGGGATAAACCCCACTTGGTCATGATGAACAATTTTTTTGATATACTGCTGTATCCGGTTGGCTAGAATTCTGTTCAGTATTTTTGCATCTATGTTCATCAGAGATATTGGTCTGTAGTTTTCTTTTTTGGTTGTGTCCCTGTCTGCTTTTGGTATCAGGGTGATGCTGGCTTCATAGAAGCTGGCAGGGAGTATTCCAGTGTCTTCAATCTTCTGGAAGACTTTTAAAAGTAGAGGTATTAGTTCTTGTTTGAAAGTTTTGTAGAATTCATTTGTAAAACCATCTGGTCCAGGACTTTTATTTTTGGGAAGATTTTTGATGACTGTTTCAATTTCATTAGCTGTGATGGGCCTATTCATGTTATCCACTTCCTCTTTACTTAGTTTTGGAAGTTGGTAGGTATCTAGGAAATCATTCATTTCTTCCAGGTTCTCTAGCTTGGTGGCATATAGCTGTTCATAGAAGCCTCGCATGATATGTTGAATTTCTGCAGTGTCTGTTGTGATTTCTCCTCTTTCATTTACTATCCGATTTATTTGGGTCTTCTCCCTTTTTTGTTTTGTGAGTCTGGCTAAAGGTTTGTCAATTTTGTTTACTCTTTCGAAGAACCAACATTTACTTTCATTGATCTTTTGTATGGTTTTCCTATTCTCAATGTTATTTATTTCTGCCCTAACTTTAGTAATTTCTGTCCTTCTGGTTGCTTTAGGATTCCTTTGTTGTTCTTCTTCTAGGTCTTTAAGATGTGCAATCAGGCTGTTTATTTGTGCCTTTTCTTGTTTCCTAATGTGTGCTTGTATAGCTATGAACTTCCCTCTTAGGACTGCTTTAGTTGTGTCCCAAATATTTTGATAGCTTGTGTCTTCATTTTCATTGAACTCTCGAAACATTTTGATTTCTTCCTTGATTTCCTCTTTGACCCAGAAGTTGTTAAAGAAGTGTACTGTTGAGCTTCCACATTTTGGCACTGTTACTAATCTTTTGTTGGTTGTTAAGTGTTAGTTTAATTCCACTGTGGTCTGAGAAGATGCTTAGGATGATTTCAGTGCTCTTGAATAGGCTGATGCTGTCTTTGTGGCCTAACATATGGTCTATCCTTGAGAATGATCCATGTGGATTTGAGTAAAATGTGTATTCCAGTTTCTTGGGATGAATGACTCTGAAAATGTCCAATAGTTCTAGTTTATCTATCTCTTCATTTAGCTCCCTTATGTCTTTACTGATTTTCTGCCTGGATGATCTGTCAAGTTGAGATAGTGGGGTGTTGAAGTCCCCTACTATGATTGTGTTACTGTTAATATATTGCTGTAGCTATTTCAGTAGAAGTTTGATGTATTTAGATGGCTTCTCATTGGATGCATAGATATTAATAATGGTTAAGTCCTCTTGATTGACTGATCCTCTGAGCATTAAGTAGTGTCCATTCCTATCTTTTTTAATCTTACCTATTTTAAAGTCTATCATGTCAAATATGAGAATAGCTGTTCCTACCCTTTTTTGTGGGCCATTGGCTTGAATGATAGTTTTCCATCCTTTCACTTTAAGTCTGTGTTTGTCTTGTTGCGTTAGGTGAGTTTCCTCTAGACAACATATTGTTGGGTTGTGTTTTCTGATCCATCTTCCTACTCTGTGTCTTTTAATAGGTGAATTCAGGCCATTGACATTTATTGATATCAAAGATTGATGATATTTTAACGCCATTCTTGTAGAGTTTTAGAGTGTTTTGATATATGTCCTATTTGTGGTGGTCTGGTTGTTTATAGGAGACCTTTCAGAACTTCTTTCAGGGCAGGCTTGGTGATGGTTGCTTCCTTCAACTGTTGCTTGTCTGAGAAGGTTTTGATGCTTCCATCTAGTCTGAATGACAATCTAGCAGGATATAGTATTCTTGGCTGAAAGCCTTTCTCATTGAGCACTCGATAGATATCTTGCCATTCTCTTCTGGCCTGTAGTGTTTGTATGGAGAAGTCTGCTGCTAATCTTATGGGTTTTCCTTTGTAGGTGACTCTTTGTTTTTCTCTTGCAGCCTTGAGGATCCTTTCTTTATCCTTATTCCTTTCCAATCTAAGTATGACACGTCTTGGTGTCTTTAAGTCTGGGTTAATTCTGTTTGGGACCCTCTGGGCTTCTTGAATCTTTATGTCTTTGGTGTTGTCTAGACTAGAGAAATTTTCAGCTATTATGGCCTGGAGAATGCTTTCTTCCTCCCCTTCTCTTTCTTCCTCTGGTAAGCCAATAATACGTATATTGTTTCTTTTGAAGTCATCCCATAGGACTCTGTTGTTGTTTTCAGCATCTCTTAATCTCTTTTTGAGATCTCTTACTTCTTTTTTAGTTGTCTCTAATTCATCCTCAATCTTGCTAATTCTGTCTTCAGCCTCATTGATTCTATTCTCTCTGCCCTCTACTGCTTTCTGGAGTTCATTTATTTTGTTGCCCTGCTCTGATACTGTTTTAGCTTGTTCAGCTAGTTGCCTTCTTAGCTCAGCGATTTCAGCTTTCAGCTCTCTAATAACCATGAGATAATTAGAATTTTCTTCCATATTCTCATTTGTTGTTCCTGCATTTCTGATTACAATTTTTTCAAATTCTTTACTCACTCCTGTTATTATTTCCTTGGCTAATGTTTGGATGTTGAACTCGTTGTTTTGTGCTTCACCCTCTGGAGGACTTTTAGCTGGACTCTTGTCCTGGTTCGAGTCTCCAATATTTTTTCTTGTTGTTTTAACCATTTTATATAAGTTAACAGTTTTTTCAATCCCTGAGTTGGAGTTCAGTGGTGTAAAAGCTTTTTTTTTTTTTTCCCCTGTAGGCTATGGGGGCCTGAGGGCTTTTAAACTATCAATAGGTTTCTTAGCTTAATCACTGACTCCTGACCACTCTTGGTCTTGGCAGGGTGTGGCAGAGATAATCCAATGGTTATGCAAAGAGACTTTCACAGCCCCTCAGCTATGCCACCGAGGTATAGGTCTTCTCCTGGGTTTCCCGGTTAGATCTCTGTACCCTGGTGTCCCTCCCTGTTGCTGCTCCAGATTCTGAGGGTAGTAGCAATGAAGACTCAGAATTGCACTTGGTGAGTCTCTGGGGAGTCCTTTCCTCCCTTCAGCTGTCCCCTTGTTGGTGGAGCAGACTGGAGGTGGTGTCTCCACTGACAAACTGTTGAACTGTTAGCAGTCACTTAATCTCTCCTTAGGCCCCTCTCTCCTCTCTGTCACCAGCCACGCGTGTTTGTACTCATGGGTGATTTACTGGGTTTCTGTGGTCATTCTAGTCCTGTCTTGTTTCGGTCCGGGTGGTCTCCTCTGGTATTCCTAGTTGATCCAGGAGAGGAGAGGAGAGGAGAGAAAGCGATCTGCTACTCGTAGCTCCGGGATCGGAATTTTTGGGTCTAGCCGCTGATCGCTTAGGGCGTCTAAGTCTTAAGCACATGTGCTTTAACTCATGTATCTCCGCCTCAAGGTCGCGTATCCTCAAGGCAGACCACATTGTACATATCTTGTAAGTCGTGATTATAGCTATGAGAACCCATGGTGTAGCTAAAATTAAACAGTCTCTGAGAGCACGAATCTGTCCCAGGAGAGAAGGAGATAATGACTGGGACACCTCCTCATAAAACAAAAAATTTCCCATGGTGGGAAATGCAGGGCCACAGAGGTGGGCGGATGCCACTTACCTGTGTCTGGGCGGCTTTCAGGGACCTCAGGCCGGGCTACCCAGAGGGGCATGGGTGCAGAACACGATGGGCGCCAGATGTTGTTGTGGTCCGGTGTCGGGCTGCACCGCAGAGAAGAGAGAGGAAGTCCAGAACAAGTGGGGTAGACAAATGTTTATTATAGGATGGGGGGGTGGCTCAGGCCACGTGGAGTCAGCCGACAATGGCCATCCCACTACCTGACCACAGGGCGAGAGAAGGGAGTAAATACATATAGTGTTCTGGGACCAGACATCAGTTTCAAGCCTCCAGCCCTATGTGAATGGGAGGGAAGGGAAATTTCACTAATGCTAGAGCAGTGCTACAGGTGGTTGTCTCCTGCTGTCTCCTCTCTCACTCTCTCTCTCTCTCCTCTCTCTATCTATTTCACTCTGTCTCTCAAAAAAGAAAAAAAAAGAAAAAATATAGGACCACTAGAAGTGGTAAATTCATCATGTAGTGATAACCCTGGAGGCAGTTTTAAATAAATAAAATAAATAACAACATACCCTAAAAATTGTCATCATTATGATTTTGTCATATTTTTATTTTAAAAATCATCCAACTGTTCCTCCTCTTTAATTTAATACTAGCCTCAGACACACAGTACTTTGCAATAAGAATAACTATGATAAGACTAAGAATATAATAATAATATTATTACAATCTAATAATATTATTAATACAATATTATTAATATTAGAATATCAGTGTTTTGCTTTTAGGACTCTGAGGGAAGCTTGCACAAAATAATGATTCTCAAAATGGAAAAGGCTCTCCTTTAGGGACTTTAGAAGAGTTATAATTTTAGTATTCCATCCAAAGAGGTTTCTATTCAATAACTCTGAAATGGAATTGGTAAAACTAATTTCATTAATTACTTAATTATAAGAGATCTACTGACCCATATGTAGGACTCATTTTTTATAAAGTGCACTTACAAAGTTACAGATTTGATAGTATTATAGTAGAAAGTTCTCCAGAGTTAGGATATTCCCAAAAAATAGTAACTTACTTGCTTTGTTACCAGAGGTAAATATGATTTTCTGAAGTTCTGATATCTTTAAAAGATTATGAAGGCATTATCACCATAAAGGATTGAGTTAGAGCAAATAAGAGTTGTACTTAATAATTAGAGGGTAGTAGAAACGACACCCATGAGGTGTAGAAACTGGTGATGATACCCTGCAAAAAATAAAATAGTAGAATCAGTAAGATAGCTAACGGGCCATGAACTTGCTCTAGTACATAAAGGACTCAGATTCCAGCCTAAACTCCATCATCCTGAAGCAATCTTCTGTGCTGAAGTGTCTTTTTCTCTGTCTCTCAATATCTATCTCTGTATCTCTATAGAAAAAAATCAACTTGGAGAAGAAAAATCACAGTGATGCAAAGAAATTAATTCATAGAATCAATTATAGGAATATAATGAAGACTGATGTAATATAAAACTGAAGAAGTAGAATCAGGTATTAAAAATCAAATCTATGTTGGGTTTTGGGGGTAGTTAACAACTGTGGTTTTATTAGGTTCTTGAAAAAGGTGGCAATGGCTTGAATTTTAGGTTATAAAGCTAAGTTATACTAGAATAAGCAAAAAGGAAAAAACAAAACAAAACAAACAACCACCACAACAAAAAAAAAAAACCTAAGCAGCCAAAAAGTAGCATTGAGTTACTTTCTGTCACAAGTTTATTCTCCAGCCATCAGCTTCCAAGATATATGGGTCCTAGGAAAAAAAAAAAAAAAAAAGAAAGGAGAACTGGATATAAAGAGAGAAAATGGAAACAACCAGAGCAACAAGAGTGTGCTTCTAACAAATGTCTGCTTATATCACCTTCAGTTCTTGCTTCAATTTTCACATTACTACAGTTCCTGCGTTGATATGTCCTAGTCTGGTAATGACAGCTCTATGACCTTGCCCTCCTCTTTGTTCATTGGCTCTGATATTCCCAACACTCAGTGAGATAACTCAGCCTATTAGAGCACCAAATGCCTTCCCAAGACCCAAGAAGTTGCAGGTTCAACACCACCATATGCCAGAGCTAAGCAGTTCTCTGTTTTCTCTGTCTCTCCTTCCTCTCACATATCATAAATAAGTTTTTAAAAAGGAAGTGGAGCAGGACTGCTGAAATCTGCACAGGAAATAAAACATGAAAAGTCTTAAAATCCTTTGTGTATTATAATATTTTAATGATGAAAAGAAGATAAAAAACAATGTGTTAGTTTAGAACTAAAATCAATTAAATATGGGAAATGAATGTGGCGGGGCAGGGGGTTCCATGTACATCCAACTGAGCACATGTTACCATGTGCAAGAACTTGGCTTCATATCCTAAGCTCCCACTCTCTCTCCCTTCACTCTTGATTTTCCTTTATCTCTATCCAATTAATAAAATATTTAAGAAAGCAAGAGAGACTGCAGGCAGGAAAGAAGCAAGGAAAAAAGGGAAGATATAACAATACTAAATCAGCATATGTCCAAAACCAAATCTATGAAATGATACAGAAATATCAATCTGACTGATGCCACAGTTCACAGTTGTGATTATAAAACAAACAACAACAACAAGATCATATTAAAAATGGAAAATAAATAATTTATAAACATAATGAAAGAATGTGGTGTGCCTACACTCCAAATAGATGAAAAAATTGGGAGCATCGATTATATTTTAGACATCTTTATATATATATATAATTTTGCTTTAAGTTGTGAGTTTTAACAACTTACTTACAACAAGTAGGAAGTGCTCTATGCCCTATATCTAGAGCAAGTACATCCAGTGAGAGGATTTACTGCATTTTTGCTAAATAAAGTAATCGAATCGGTTGATAGGTATGTTTTACTGTCTTATCAGTCACGCAAAGGCCATCCAAGAAAATGCAACTCTACATCTTTCAAAAAAAATTCTAGTTCAAGAAATTAGTTGCACTTGTGAATATATATCTACATATATATATATGTATCTATATATAGATAGATATAGATATACATATATATATATATCTGAGGAAATGAGAACTATCAGACAACAAGAAACAGGTACAAATAATAAAAGAGATAATGAATACAATGAATAATTAATACTGACTGTTAGCATACAATAATGGTGGTTGATAGTGTTTTTGAAATACTGAAAAAGTGTCGGCGTTCAGGCAGGGTGACACCCAGCAGGAAGGCAAATCCAACTGGTTCTCTCTCGCTCGCTCAAGAACGACACGAAGCAGAGACACTGGGGAGAATGGTGTGTTCTCAAATCTCAAATCTCATTTATTGGCAGGTGGACATGAGTTTAACTAGAAAATCCAACAAAGAAAATTTTTCAAACATGTCAGGAATTACAGGTTTCTTAAAGGTCAGCTTTTCCTTATGGTAGGGGGCTGGTATGACAGGAATTGATGAGATACAAGACAGTTATTCTCCATGACGCAAGCAACTTAATTATCCAAAGGTATTTGGGAGAAGCATAAGGGTTAAACCAGTAGGGTGAGACAGAGAGAATATGGATATCAAAGGCCATATAGTTCAGAATTTCTCTTGTCTGGGGCCTGAGGTGTATGATAAGGTGTGTGATAAGGTGTGTTCTCCACTGTGATCAGAAGGTGAGGTGAACTTTGAGTAAATGAATCTTAAAGTTGGCAGCCATGTGGCCTGAGGTTAGTGGAGAGAGGTAGTGAGGTTTCTGTGGGCTTGAGAGTCAAGAAAGGAAGAACTATGTCTGAGAGATGTGGTTTCTCCCCTTTGCTCACCTCGGCAAGGGAGACTTACAAGGGGTGTCTTTCCCAGACCTCCATCCAATGATAGGGGGAGTTCTTCTTAAGCTCTGTCAAGCTTACACATAGCCCCACAAAAAAGCAGTGAAAGTGGTAGCTTAAAGACAGTTTTATGGACTCTTCACTCTATCATTTCTATATTTAACAGTATAATTTTATTATCACAAGTCATTAGATATAGGTGTCATCTAATGCAAACTGTAGTATTTCATCTACCTCTGGAAAAAAAAAACACTCAGTGATGGCACACAATATTTCATTGTCTTTCTCCTTAAATCATGTGTCACTGGAGGTTAGGCAATTTTTGTTTAAATTTAAAAGGAAGCTTCCAACAGAATAATCCATAATGCTATAGTAAAATATTCCTTTACAGTGAGAGAATGGATCACACAAACATCTTGGTACTTTACAATTATTCACCTGCTTTATAAGATTGTCAATTTCTCCTGATTTTCAGTTATTTTTCTTAATATATGAGTGACAGTCTTTCTGCATGTATCTGACTTACACAATCTAACACCATTTTTTTTACTAATCAGCTAAAAGCAAAAATCTAACTCAAAGGTTTCTATATATAAAAATAAATCAACACAATGAAAAGTCAACTCACTGATGGAAGACAATGAAATATTGTTGTTAAAATTTTGGATGGCTCCAGCTGGCCGGGCTAGCTTCACGGGCGGGTAACAGAGACGACCAGACACACGGCTGGGCAGGGAAGCTGTATTTCTTTATTCAGGAGGAACTATTCATAAACTAAGACAAACTAATCACCAAACAGAACTCTGCTGTCTCTTTGCGGCGGCGCAAGCACTCTTTCTTTTACTCTGGAACTCAGGAACCCTCTCCCTTACTCTCGAACTCAGAAACTCTCGCACCCTCGCACTCTCGAACTCCGGAACTCAGGAACTCTGTCACTGGGGAACTCAGGAACTCTCGGACTCCGGAACCAGGGTCCCTTGGGGCGGGGCCAAGCAGGCCCGCGAAATTAACAGGACTCATCCAATTCTCTTGGAGGGGGAGGGCTAGAACAAGCCAATGTAAAGCATACGACAGCAAATCATCTATCTGAAGGGGATATTGAAATCCAAAATATAAAAAATAATGTAATTTAATCTAAAAATACAATTGAAAGGGCACAGAATCCAAATAGACATTTTTATAAAGATACACATATAACCAAAAGGTGCATTAAATGGTGCTTAAAATAGCTGATCATCAGGAAAATGATTTTTATCACTTCACACCCATTATAGTGGCCATATTAAAAAAAATAGCTAAAAAGTGTTGGGTGGATATACAGAAAAAAGGGACACTTGTGCATCATTTGAAGGAAAGGGAATTGATTTAACTGATATGAAAGACAATGTGAAGGACACTAAAAAAAATGGGAAAAAATAAGTGAGACAAAAGAGTTTACTTGGATAACACACTGATTTTCTATGTATGTGACCCATGTTCAAGCCCAGCCCTATTACATAGAAAGAAGTTTTGGGTGCTATGACCCCACCCCCTGATGTTTTATATATATATATATATATATATATATATATATATATATATATATATTCCTTTAATATATATATATATTAATTAAATATAATATAATATAATATATAAATATATTAATATATATATATATTAAAGGAATATATATATTCCTTTCATTCTCTCTATATCATATATATAATATGATATATTCCTTCCACTCTTTTATAAAGAAATATGATGCACACTGAATAAAGGAATGATATTAACAATGTATCCCTATCCTTTGCTTTGTCTCCTAGTACAAGGGAATAATAAACTCAGAGCCACTCAGGGAGGTTTCATTTAAAATATCTCAACATCTTTTGACCACTAAGTGTTCTGGACCCAAGTGTTTAACCATGCTATCTTGAGTTTTACCAGGGTCATACCACAGAACTCTGGTGAATAAATTCTGAGTGAGTTACTCACCAGATGACAGCTTGTCTAGACCCTCTACTACCTTGCTGACTTCATAAGCCTTTAATCACAGCTTGAAATCAAGATAGTTTTTTTTGTTTGTTTGTTTTGTTTTTTGTTTTGAGAGACAATTCAGTTATCTTCTCAAGTTCCACTAGCATGTGGTACAAACTTGTTTCCTTTTTTAATATTTCAGTTATCTTACTTTGATGAGAGAAAAATACAAAGAGAGAGATAGCACATTAGTACTCAGCTCTGGTTTATAGTGGTGCTGGGAACTAAACCTGGGACCTCAGAGCCCCCCCAGGCATGGAAGTCTTTTGCATAGCCATTATGCTTTCTTCACAGTACCTAAACTTGTTTAATTTGAACTAACCCTAGTCTCTTTATGAATTGATCTTTCCCATGGTGAGCATCACTTTTCCTTTTTTGGTAACAAAATTACTGTCTTGAAAAGATGTATATCAGCATTATTTATAATAACAGACAAGGAAACCAGCTACATACAAATCCATTGAAACAGATGATGAAGAAAATGTAGTATAGTTGCTTAGGAAGAGGGAGAATTTAGGACCTGCATATATAAACTCCCAAATTTAATCCTTAGCATGGCATATGCTGCAGTAGTATGCAAACCTCTTTCTCTTTCTCTCACTTATTCAGTCAGTAAATAAATACATATTTGTTGTTGTTGTTACTAGTGTTATCATTGGAACTTCCTGTTTGCATGACAAATCCACTGCTCTGGGTAGCCATTTTTTTTCTTCCTGTCTCTCTCTATCTCTCTCTCTTTTTTCTCTCTCTCTCTCTCCCCCCCCTCTTTCCCTCTCTCTCTCTGTCATACTCTTTCTCTCTTCTTCCCTTTCCTCTCTCTTCCTATTAAGATAGTGATGAGGAGAGGTAGGATGGAGGGGCAGGAAAAGAAGAAGAGAAAACCTATAGTCTCCTCTACCTCTATCACTTCAGAAGCTTCCCTTCTAACAGTGGGGACTGGAGGATTTAACATGGATCCTTGCACATGGGAACTTGTGCATTTTACTAGTTCTCCACTGTTAGTTACAGAAAGTAAAACAAGTCTGGAGTATGTACAGGTTGGTGACTATATTTAGCAATATTGTATACATTTGAAAGTTACTAAGACTTAAAATTAACATCTAAAAGTTCTCATCACAGGAAAAAAATTCTAAGTATTTACATTAATAAAGATTAACTATCCTTACTGTAGCGATCATTTTCCAATATGTACATATGCAGAATCACTATGGTTATACACCTAAAATGAATACAGTAGTATCTGTCAATTGTATCTGAGTAATTTAATAAGATGTAAGAGGAGTTATCTTGGGATGGAGAAAATGATGCTTATTATGTATTAGAAGCATTTGTAGAAAATAAATATGTAGGACCAGGCAGTGGTGCATCTGGTTAAGTTCACACATTACATTGGGCAAGAATCCAGGTTCAAGGCCCTAGTTTCCATCTTCAGGAGGAAGCTTCAAGAGTGGTGAAGCAGGGCTTCAGATGTCTCTCTGCCTCTCTCCCTTTCTATCTCCCCTTTCCCTCTCAGTTTATCTCTCTCTCTATCCAATAATAAATGAATAAAATATTTTTAAAAGAAAATTAATTTGTAAGTAGATTATAGAATTTAGGTCACTTCCCTAAAGTTAAGTATTGCCTTCATTCATAGGGAATTACTATTGCACTGTGCTTACTCTGGAACTTTTTAATGTGTGAAAAAGCTTTATGTAAAATTCTAGGTCATAGTTTAAACTTCTTGAAGCTATTTGAAATTTCAGGTAAACTCCAAACAGGTTTTTGTTAAAAATATTCAAACTCAGTGGATGGAATTACTGTGTAAACAGATACAATCCATTTAACACACCATATCTTGTCTGTCATGTGGGCAGTAGTACTGAGAAAAAACAAAAAGATGTTTCCTAATTTCAAAAGTAATTAGCAGAATCCACAAGGACTGGTCAGCAGTATAGTAGTGGAGTATAGGACAGTATAGGAATTAGGGCTCATATACATTAGACCCAGACTTTAATTTCCAGCACTCTGAGTGTCAGTCATTAGAGTATTCTTTCTCTCAATCTTTCTCACAAATAAAGGAATATATGAGATAAACAAAAAAAAAAAATGATTATAGGGGTCAAACAGTAGTGTACCAGGCTAAGAGCACATATTATGAATTGCTATGATCCCTGTTTGAGGCCCTGGTTTCCCACCTGAAGTTGGGAGGGTTGCCTCACAAGCAATGTAGCAGGTCTGCAGTCTGCAAGTGTCTGTCTTTCTCCCTCTCTATCCTTCCCTCTCCTCTCAACTTCTCACTGTCACATAAAAAAAAAACATCATATTTATTGAAGTCTCAAATCAAACTATGTAAGTGTAAAAAACAAAAGAGCAGAGAGCAACTAATGAGCTATATACAAGGGATATGGGCTCATTGGTTGTGAGTGGAATGCAGTAACACATAATTTGAAAGGAGGTAAAGCTATACCCCTATGGAATCTATAAACTAGTATGTCCTCGATTAAACAAAACAATTAAAAGCAAAGGAGACGCAAGTACAGAATTAGCCATGAGTAAAGTTTTTCTTTTATATATTGAAAATGATAGTATATAATTCACTGTTTGTCAAAACTCAAAGTATGTCAACATTTAACTATTGTTTTTATTGTGTAAAAATTGTATTTTTATCGTATTTTAAGCAGAGAAATGATGTCTCCTTTTATTTAAAATTTAATAAGCACAAATTTCACAACTTTTAAAATTTTTTTTGAATTTTTTTTTTATTTATAAAAAGGAGACATTGACAAAACCATAGGATAAGAGGGGTACAACTCCACACAATTCCCACCACCAGCTCTCTGTTTCCCATGCCCTCCTCTGATAGCTTTCCTATTCTTTATCCCTTTGGGAATATGGACCCAAGGTCATTGTGGGATGCAGAAGGTGAAAAGTCTGGCTTCTGTAATTGCTTCCCCGCTGAACATGAACATTGACTGGTCGATCCATACTCCCAGCCTGACTCTCTCTTTCCCTAGTAGGGTGGGGCTCTGGGGAAGCGGAGCTCCAGGACACATTGGTGGGGTCATCTGCCAGGGAAGTCTGGTCAGCATCATGCTGGCATCCGGAACCTGGTGGCTGAAAAGAGAGTTAACATACAAAGCCAAACAAATTGTTGATCAATCATGGACCTAAAGGCTGGAGTAGTGCAGATGAATAGTTGGGGGGGGGGGGTTCCTCCATTTTGTAGATAGCTAGTAGGCATATTTTAGTTATATTCCAAAGGGCCTGTGGCTATACTAGTTGTTGTTGTTGTTGTTGTTTTCCCTGAGCCTGAAATCTGATATGCAGGAGGATCCAAGTTATTGTCTGGGGAGATGAAGTCATGGCTAGAAAAGGAACAGAAAGCTGGATCAGGGAAGAGAGTAGCTCCCTAATATGGGAAAGTGAGATAAATATTGTTGACTGTAAACCCCACTAATTTGATGTGATGTGGGGACCATACTCAGCTTAGGAGCCTATGTGACCTCTGCATCCCTGTAGATCTGAGCTCACATTCTGTGGTCATCAGTAGGAACATTCCAAGCTACCCCAATATTGATCCATCTTCCTCAGGTATAGCATAGAGTATGTTGTCCATCCTCCCTTCAGAGGGTGGAACATTCTCTACTGTTGTTGATCCAAGTTGAGGGCAAGGTCCTATGGGTGGCCCAGGAAAGGGTCTATTATGTTGTTCTTGATAGAGATGACCAGTAACAATGGAGAGAGGGATTTATTTGAGGTCTAGGCCCATCATGTCTGTTTGGGAATCGCAGGACTCCACAAATAGAGCCCCAGTTGATGGGGTTGCCTGATAGTGACTAAGAGTCATCATTAAAGTATGCCAGTCTCTTGCCCTTATTCTGCTTTTGCAGCCCTTGCTTTGCTAAGGTTAGCTTTGGAGTGAGTGAGAGAACTGTAATAGGAAGTAGGTGAGAAGGGTATCTAAGTCTTATTAGACACTATTTCATTAGGAACTTTATACTGACTCACTGCAGACTATTGTGTACATTAGCTTTCGGGTATATATTTTGCCCTAGTTTAAGGATACATGTGAACGTATGCTCTATCTCACGGGACCTGCCCTATATCTAGGTTTTGGTACTTTGTTAGGACGTGAACCTCCTGGAATGGAATTTGAGAATACTATGAAAGGAAAGGTCTCACCCAAGTAATGAAGCTGAAGGGTTGACATTCCATGCATGACCTCTCTGGACACAGTCTGAAGTGAAGCATGCTGAGGTGGTATTCCTTACGTTGATTAGGTTGGCATGGGCGGATGCAATATCATTCGGTATGAATTGAGAGAAGCATGCAGGAAAGTGAGCCCCACCCTAGAGTTTCCAGGACTGGGGGAAATATAGGCTCTATAGAGGAAATGTGGGGTTTCTGCTGTCTCAGGGTTCAAGAAGACAATATACAGTTATTGTTATAATCACATTATTTGGTAATTGGGTTAACTTTGAAAAGTCCCTTTGTTAGGATCTTCTGTATCATACCCAACATCACCATAATTTATGTCTTTTGACATTATTTGTATATAGCTGTGTAACCAGTTGCTTCTGTTCTCCCTGGTCTAGGTTTTTGAGAGAGTCAACATATCAAAGACTCAGCCTATGCATTAAAAAGATTCAGTCTGTGCTTTAAAAAGTCTGAGACAGGGAGTTGGGCTGTAGCGCAGCGGGTTAAGTGCAGGTGGCGCAAAACACAAGGACCGGCATAAGGATCCCGGTTCGAACCCCAGCTCCCCACCTGCAGGGGAGTCGCTTCACAGGTGGTGAAGCAGGTCTGCAGGTGTCTATCTTTCTCTCCTCCTCTCTGTCTTCCCCTCCTCTCTCCATTTCTTTCTGTCCTATCCAACAATGACAACAACAATAATAACTACAACAATAAAAAACAACAACAAGGGCAACAAAAAGGGAATAAATAAAATAAATATAAAAAAAAAGTTTTAAAAAAAAGTCTGAGACATACAATCGATTTTTCCACTCTCACCATAACACCCAACCAAAAATATATTTGTACGCCTATCTTCATAGCAGCACAATTTGTAATAGCTAAAACCTGGAAGCAACCCAGGTGCCCAACAACAGATGAGTGGCTGAGAAAGCTTTGGTTATATATATATACAATGGAATACTATGCAGCTATTAAGAAAATGAACCCACCTTCTCTGACCCATCTTGGACGGAGGTAGGAGGAATTATGTTAAGTGAGCTTCTTCTTCTTCTAGCGTTTGCCCTTCTTCCGTAGCCAGTCAACAGCGTCAGGTTGAGCCTGATGTCTGCTTGTTGCTGGCTTTGAAAGTGACTGGGATCCATGTGGATTCAGTCGGCTAGGAAGGATCATCAGTTTCCCCAATAAATGGGTACTCACAGGATGCACCACGAGCTAAGTCAGAAAGATAAAGATGAGTATAGGATGATCCCACTCATATAAAGAATTTGAGAAAGAAGAACAGAAAGGGAAACTAAAAGCAGGATTTGACTAAATCTAGAGTAGGGCACCAAAGTAGAAACCCTGGGGTGAGAGTGAGGGTGGATATTGAGTTTCCCAGGACGGCAGGGGCAGGGTGGGTAGAATGGGACACAGTATTTTGGTGGTGGGAATGATGTTTATATATACTCTTATCAATATGTACTCATATAAATCACTATTTAATTAATATGAGAGGGGAAAAATTTCACAACTTTTCATCAGAGATCAGCAATTCATTTTCATCAAATTTTTGTTAAAAAGCTATAGTTTATAAGTACTTATGATAAATAATTTTTGAAATGCCTTAAGAAAATTATCAGTGTCATTATAAACTAAAGAAAAAGAAACACATGTGACCATACCAGTAGTTGAAAATTCAAAAATTGAATATAATGTGGGTATGAAAAAAATATTAACAAAGCAAAGACTATCTAAGTCATCTGCAGCAATGAAATGACTCATAGAACTGATACTATGTTGCCAATATAGCAATGATTTAATTTTAATATTCCTTATAGTCCTAGCTAAAGCATTTAATGACACTGAGAGATGAATCAGTACATTTATGTTGAGCTTATATAGTAAGAAATGATTCAATATTTAGCTCTTTTCTAGGGACCATAGAAAGGGAGTTGTAAAGATAAAAAATAATAATAATAAATATGTTTGTGGTTTATAGCAGTTCAGCTCATCCTGACATTAACTGGAAGTTTTTACAACTTTACCATAACTAGTTGTAGCTAAAAATCTAGCAAATAGTGTGTGTGTGTGTGTGTGGGGGGGGGTGATATCACTGAGACACAAAGAATGAATATTTTAGTTATAACTTGCAAAATAAAATCTCAATGTAGATTCCAGGAGAAAGGCATTTTACTTGGTGTCTTGACTTTTGATATGGCTTGTTGTTTCGAAAGTAAACAGTAAAACAATCAGGAAACATGAGAACTTAAGAATCTACGGCCTCCTATGCCAGTTTTCTGACTTCCTTATCACGAATAGAATGTGATGGAAATGATCCTCCATGGCCTGTAACACTAGTTCAACAAGTTCATGAAGTCGTTGCCTAATCCTACAGAACAATTGCTCTATAAATACTGCCTTCAAGATACAATGTTAAAAATAGTGTCATGGACAGGTGACTTAAATAAGTATAAGTGTGAGCAAATACCTATCATTTGGTGAACTCTTTGTAATAGTAGTTTAATCATACACTTAAAAAAAAAAAGATGATATACCAGGGGCTGGGTAATGAATGGGATTGGGTAATGGTGCACCTAGTTAAGTACACGTTACAATGCTCTAGGACCTGAGTTCAAGCCCCCAGTCCCTACCTATGAAGGGAAAGTTTTGGGAGTGGAAAAGCAGTGTTGCAGGTGTTCCTTAGTCTCTCTTTCTCCCTCTCTCTCTTTCTCTCTTTCTCTCTCTCATTTGTTTATTTATTTTTACCAGATCACTGCTCAGCTCTGGCTTATGGTTATGGTGGTGCAAGGGGATTGAACCTGGAACTTCAGAGCCTTAGGCATGAGTGTCTCTTTACATAACCATTATGCTATCTACCCTTGGCCATCATGCTCCCTCTCTATCACCTCCTTCACTCTCTATTTCTGGCTATCTCTATCCAATAAATAAAGATTCAAAAAAGATTCATACCTAATGAATATTTCCTTTATTTTCTCTTCTAAAAAAAAAAAAAAAAAAAACCAAGAGTCAATACAAGCCAAAGCACAGAATTCTGAGGCAATTGACTTTAACCAGTCTGTTTTGAATAGTGTGTCTCAGTATTTTATAAGAAACTTGAAATTAATGCAAAAGGATTGGAATTTTAGATTTAAAACTCTGTTAGTAAAATCCTTGATCTAATACCATAAGCCGGAAAATAGGATGCAATAAAAAAGGTAGAATATTTACTATTACAAATTTTCTGCCCATTTCCAACTTCAAGATAACAAAGTAAAGATTGTTTATTTTTTAATTTTTCCACCTTAATATATGGAAACAGAAGCAAAAGCCCTATCTCTTTTTTAAAAGACATTTACTTTTTCTTTTTTAAAATATTTATTTATTTATTTATTTTCCCTTTTGTTGCCCTTATTGTTGCTTTTTATTGTTGTTGTAGTTATTATTGATTTCGTTGTTGGGTAGGAGAGAGAGAAATGGAGAGAGGACGGGAAGACAGAGAGGAGGAGAGAAAGACAGACACCTGGAGACCTGCTTCACCACCTGTGAAGAGACTCCCTGGTAGGTGGGGAGCTGGGGCCTCAAACCGGGATCCTTATGCTGGTCCTGGTGCTTTGCGCCATGTGCCACGTGCGCTTAACCTGCTGTGCTACCCAGATTCCCAAGCCCTATCTTAATAAAGAAAGAAGGGGGCCTTTTATAAATCTGTGGGCATATTTGTTGAACAGAAAGGGCTATTGGGGGCTGGAGAAATAGCATAATAGTTATGGTTATGCAAAAACTTTCATATCTGAGATTCTGAAGTCCCAGGTTTAATCCTCTGCAGCACAATGAACCAGAACTGAACAATGTTTGGAAAAAAAATTAAAAAGTAAGAAAGGGAAAAAGTAAGAGGGAAAGAAGGAGACAAAAAGAAAGATTATTTAAAAAAACGAAAGTACAATTGATGTTATAATATAGGGAGGGGAGGGCTGACCTAATTTACTAACACAAATTTCTAGATTATCCTTCCATTTGAAGTTTTTATGCCATCTGTCTTTCTATGGTATTGGAATGTTTACTCGATTTCAAAAAAAAAACTTTCATGATTCTGATATCTAGAAAACTGAAATAAATTTAACTTATACCAAGGTTTATAGGTCTAGTAAGACACACTACCATATATAACGTTCTGTTCCTGATATGAGAAGTTTGTAGTCTTACAGCAGAGTCAAACACATCAAAGATCATAAATGACTTTGTGTCAGATATTGTGCCATAAATGTTACATGCAAGGTTTAATTAACTTTTAGAGCAGTATTACAAGTTAGGAGTTATTGTTTATAGTTTACATATAAGAAAATGAATGAGGGTCAATTAGATGCCCATAATCATACAAATAATAAACCATAAAGTCTGAATGTTATGTTAAACCTTTCAAGACCTAGAAGACCTAGAAGTATTTATTATGACCTAGAAGTATTTATTTCTGGGTGTCAGGTTAGAAGTGTTTATTTCTGGGTGTGGGGTTGGCAGCGCAGCAGGTTAAGCGAACATGGAACAAAGCTCAAGGACCAGCGTAAGAATCCTGGTCGAGGCCCCTGCTCCCCACTTGCAGGGGAGTCCACTTCACAGGTAGTGAGGGAGGTCTGCAGGTGTCTATCTTTCTCTCCCCTCTCTTCCTCTCTTCTCTCCATTTTTCTCTGTCCTATCCAACAACGAACGACGTCAACAACAACAATAACCACAGCAAGGCTACAACAACAAGGGCAACAAAAAGGGGAAAAAATGGCCTCCAGGAGCAGTGGATTCATGGTGCAGGCACTGAGCCCAAGCAATAACCCTGGAGGCAAAAAAAATAAGAGGTGTTTATTTTTTATTTAAAGAGAGAAGTAAAAAGAGATTAAATAGCTTAAAAATAATGCCTGAAGAGGTGTCATTTCAAGTTTAAATGAAAAATTAATAGACAAATAAGAGTACAAGTATATGACATTAAATATTATACATCTAACAAAGTAGATACAATTTTATTCTCTACCTTAATATTAGTGATTGAGTCACAACATTGATGGTTTATGTATATGTACTTGGCACATTACTATAACTTCTTTAAAAAGGCACATTTGTTTCTTTTTTTTTCTTTTTATAATTTTTATTTATAAAAAGTAAACACTGATAAAAGCCATAGGATAAGAGAGGCAGTTTGAACACTCCCTCTTTATAAGTCCTTGTTTTTCTTTTCTTCCTTTTTTTCCTTTTTTTTTGGGGGGGGATGTTTTCTTCTTTTTCTTTTTTTTTTTATTTAAGAAAGGATTAATTAACAAAACCATAGGGTAGGAGGGGTACAATTCCACACAATTCCCACCACCCAATTCCCATATCCCACCCCCTCCCCTGATAGCTTTCCCATTCTCTATCCCTCTGGGAGTAAGGACCCAGGGTCATTGTGGGTTGCAGAAGGTAGAAGGTCTGGCTTCTGTAATTGCTTCCCCGCTGAACATGGGCGTTGACTGGTCGGTCCATACTCCCAGTCTGCCTCTCTCTTTCTGTAGTAGGGTGGGTCTCTGGGGAAGCGGAGCTCCAGGACACATTGGTGGGGACTTCAGTCTGGGGAAGCCTGGCTGGCATCCTGATGACATCTGGAACCTAGTGACTGAAAAGAGAGTTAACATACAAAGCCAAACAAATTGTTGAGCAATCATGGACCCAAAGCTTGGAATAGTGGAGAGGAAGTGTTAGGGGGGGTACTCACTGCAAACTCTAGTGTACTTCTGCTTTCAGGTATATATTTTGCAGTAGTTTACGGATACGTGTGAACATATGCTCTCTCTCACAGAAACTGGTGTATATCTAGGTTTTGGGACTTTGTTAGAAAGTAAACCACCTGAGATGGAATTAAGAGTATGCTATGAAAGGAAAGGTCTCACCCGAGTAATGAAGCTGAAGGGTTGTCATTCCACACGTGCAGTCTCTGGACACAGTCTGAACTGAAACATGTTGAGGTGGCAATCGTTGTGTTGATTAGGTTGTGATCGGCAGATGCAATAATATTTGATATGGATTGGGAGAGGCATATGGGAAAGTGGGTCCTATCCAATGGTTCTAGGACTAGGGGAAACAGAGGCTCTATAGTGTTGATGTGAGGTTCCTGCGGTCGTAGGGTTCAAAAAGACAATCGATAGTTAATGTTATCATCACATTATGTGGTAATTGGGTTAACTTTGAAAAGTCCTTTTGTTATGGTTTGCTGTACCGAACCGAGTATCTTGTATATAGCTGTGCTATTGGTTGCTTCTGGTCTACTTTGTCTAGGCTTTTGAGAGAGTCTGCATATCAATTATACAGCCTATATATTGAAAAGATTCAGTTTGTGTTTTGAAAAACTTAGAGACATACAATTAATTTTCCCCCTCTTGTATTAATTAACTAGTAATTTATATGACTACATTTTATTAGGAGTGTACATAAACACCATTCCCACCACCAAAAGACTGTGACCCATCCCTCCCACTTACTCCCACCCCTCACTGTCCTAGGAAGCTGCATGTCTACGCACACCACAGGGTTTTTACTTTAATGCCCTACTTGCAATTTGGTCAGGTCCTGCTTTTAGTTTCCCTTTCAGATCTTCTTACTAAACTTGTGTTGATGAGTGAGATGATCCCATACTCATCTTTATCTTTCTGACTTAGCTCACTTAACAGAATTCCTTCTAGCTCTGTCCAAGATGGGTCAGAGAATGTGGGCTCATTGTTCTTGATAGCTGTATAGTATTCCATTGTGTATATATACCACAGCTTTCTCAGCCACTCATCTGGTGTTGGGCACCTGGGTTGCTTCCAGGTTTTAGCTATTATGAATTGTGCTGCTATGAACATAGGAGTACACACCTCTTTTTGGTTGGGTGTTATGGAGTCCTTGGGGTATAACCCCAGGAGAGGAATTACTGGATCATATGGAAGGTCCATGTCTAGCCTTCTGAGAGTTTTCCAGACTGCTCTCCACAGAGGCTGTACCAATTTACATTCCCAACAGCAATGCACAAGGGTTCCTCTGTCCCCACAGCCTCTCCAGCATTTGTTGCTGCTATCCTTTTTGATGTATGCCATTCTCACAGGAGTGAGGTGGTATCTCAATGTTGTCTTAATTTGCATTTCTCTGACAATCAGTGACCTAGAGCAGTTTTTCATATGTTTGTTAGCCTTTTGGATCTCCTCTGAGATGAATGTTTTGTTCATATCCTCTGCCCATTTTTGGAAGGGGTCATTTGCTTTTTTGGTGCTAAGTTTGCTGAGCTATTTATATATTTTGGTGATTAGTTTCTTGTCTGATGTCTGGCATGTGAAGATCTTCTCCCATTCTGTAAGGGGTCTCTTTGTTTGTTTAATAGTTTCTTTGGATGTGCAAAAGCTTTTCAATTATATGTAGTCCCATTGGTTTGTTACTGCTTTAGTCTTCCTTGCAATTGGATTTGATTCATCAAAGATGTCCTTGAGATGTAGGTGGGAAAGTGTTTTACCAATGTTTTCCTCTAAGTATTTGATTGCTTCTGGTCTGACATCTAGGTCTTTGATCCATTTGGAGTTGATTTTTGTTTCTGGTGAGATAAAGTGGTTCAATTTCATTCTCCTGCGTGTTACAACCCAGTTTTCCCATCACCATTTATTGAAGAGAGCCTCCTTTTTCTATTTAATCCTTTGGGCTCCCTTATCAAAGATTAGATGTCCATAGGTGTGGGGATTTATTTCTGGGATTTCAATTCTGTTCCACTGGTCTGTGTGCCTATTTTTGTTCCAGTACCATGCTGTTTTGATGATGATGGCTTTATAATACAGTTTAATGTCTGAGAGTGTGATGTCTCCATTTCTGTTTCTTTTCCTCAAGATGGTTTTGGCAATCTAGGTGTTTTCAGGTTCCAGATAAATGATTGTAGTGTTTGTTCTATTCTCTTAAAGAAGCTTGGTGGAACTTTGATGGGTATTGCATTAAATTTGTATATGGCTCTGGGGAGAATATTCATTTTGATGAAATTTATTCTTTCAATCCATGAGCATGAGATATCTTCCCATTTCTTGGTATCAGTTTCTATTTCCTTGAGGAGCAACTCATAGTTTTCAGTATATGAGTCTTTCACTTCTTTGGTCAACTTTATTCCTAGGTATTTGATTGATTTTGCTGAAACAGTAAATGGGAGGGACTTCTGGATGTCTTCTTCTTCAGATTTAGTGTTTGCATAAAGAAATGCCATTGATTTTTGTACATTGATTTTGTAGCCTGATACCTGGCTATATTGCCTAATAACTTCCAGTAGTTTTCTGCTGGATTCTTTAGGTTTTTGTATGTATACTATCATATCATATGCAAATAGTGAGAGCTTGACTTCTTCCCTTCCAATCTGTATTCCTTTGATTTCTTTCTCTTCCCTGATTGCTATGGCAAGAACTTCCAATACTATGTTGAAGAGTAATGGCGACAGTGGACAGCCCTGTCTAGTCCCCGATCTGAGGGGGAATTCTTTCAGCTTCTGTTCATTGAGTATGATGTTGGCTGTAGGTTTGCTATATATATATACTCCACTATCTTGAGGAATTTCCCATCTATTCCCATTTTTTGTAGAGTTTTGAGCATGAATGGGTGTTGGATTTTGTCAAAGGCTTTCTCTGCATCTATTGAGATAATCATGTGGTTTTTGGCTTTGCTTTTATTGATGTGGTGAATGACATTGATCGACTTACAGATGTTGAGCCAGCCTTACATTCCTGGGATGAATCCCACTTGGTCATGATGAACAATCTATTTGATATGTTGCTGTATCCGGTTGGCCAAGATCTTGTTTAATATTTTGGCATCTATGTTCATCAGCGATATTGGTCTATAGTTTTCCTTTTTTGTTCTGTCCCTATCAGCTTCGGTATTAGGGTGATGTTGGCTTCATAGAAGGTGGAAGGGAGTGTTCCTGTTTCTTCAATCTTATGGAAAAGCTTAAGAAGTATGGGTACTGACTGTTTCCTGAAAGTTTTGTAGAATTCGTTTGTGAAGCCATCTGGTTCAGGACTTTTGTTGTTGGGGAGATTCTTAACAATGGTTTCAATTTCATTGTCTGTGATTGGTGCATTTAGATCTTGTAGTTCTTCTTGGTTCAGTTTTGGAAGGGCATATGCTTCTAGGAATTGTTCCATTTCTTCCAGATTCTTTAGCTTGGTGGAAATAGTTCTTTATAGAAGTTTTGCAGGATTCTTTGGATTTCTGTGGTGTCAGTTGTGATATCTCCTCCATGGTTTACAATTCTATTAATTTGAGTCTTTTCTCTTTTTTGTTTGGTGAGTCTGGCTAGGTGTTTGTCAATTTTGTTTAATCTTTCAAAGAACCAACATTTGGCTTCATTGATCTTTTGTATGGTTATTTTATTTTTGATTTTTGATGTTGTTTATTTCTGCTCTAACTTTAGTGATTTCTGTCCTTCTTGTTGCTTTAGGGTTCCTTTGTTCCTCTTCCTCTAAGTCCTTGAGGTGTGCAGTAAGGTCGTTCATTTGAGCTTCTTCTTGGTGTTTAATATGTGATTGTATGGCTATAAGTTTCCCTCTCAGTACTGCTTTAGCTGTGTCCCAAATATTTTGATTGGTTGTGTCTTTATTTTCATTTGTTTCCAGGAACATTTGAATTTCCTGCTTCAGTGAGTCTCTGACCCAATGGTTCTTAAGAAGTATGTTGTTTAGTTTCCAAATTCTGTGACTTTTAATAATTTTCTGTTTGTTGTTAAATGTTAGTTTTACTTCACTGTGGTCTGAGAAGATACTTGGGATGATTTCAATGCTCTTGAATTTATTGATGCTGTCTTTGTGACCTAACATGTGGTCTATCCTTGAGTATGTTTTATGTGGATTTGAAAAGAAGGTGTATTCCGGTTTTTTGGGGTGAAGAACTCTGAAAATGTCCAAGAGGTCTAGTCTGTCAATCTCTTCATTCAATTCTCTTGTATCTTTATTGGTTCTCTACTTTGTTGATCTGTCTAAGTGTGAGAGTGGGGTATTGAAGTCTCCCACTATTATTGTATTACTACTGATGTATTTTTGAAATTATTTCAGTAAGGGCTTGATGTATTTAGATGGTCCCTCATTGGGTGTACAGATGTTAAAGATTGTTAAGTCTTCTTGGCTGGTTGATCCTCTAATTATTATGTAATGTCCTTGCCTATCTTTTATTATTTTATTTAATTTAAAATCTATCATGTCTGAGATAAGAATGGCTGTTCCTGCCCTTTTTTGTGTTCTGTTGGCCTGTATGATAGTTTTCCATCCTTTCACTTTAAGTCTGTGTTTATCTTGTTGCGACAGATTGGATTCTTGCAAGCAGTATATGGTTGGATTATGTTTTCTGATCCATCCGCAACTCTGTGCCTTTTGATGGGTGAGTTTAAGCCATTGACATTTATTGATATTATGTATTTAATGTATTGTAGAGCCATTGTTCAAAAAAAAATTTTTGTTGTTTGCTCTGATATATCGCCAGTATTATAGTGATGTTCTTATTTATAAGAGGTCTTTTAGAACCTCTTTCAGGGCCAGTTTGGTGATGGTTGCCTCCTTTAACTGTTGTTTGTCTAAGAAGGTTTTGATCCCTCCATCTAGTTTGAATGAAAGTCTAGCACGATATATTATCCTTGGTTGAACCCTTTTTCATTCAGGGCTCGATAGATATCTTGCCATTCTCTTCTGGCTTTTAGAGTTTGGAGAAGTCTGCAGATAATCTTATGGGTTTTCCCTTGTATGTGACTTTTTGCTTCTCTCTTGCAGCCTTTAGGATCCTTTCTTTATCCTTACTTCTTCTCATTGTGACTATGATGTGTCTTGGTGTCTTCAGGTCTGGATTGATTCTGTTTGGTACTCTCTGGGCCTCTTGAATCTTGATGTCCTTTCTGTTATTCAGGTCTGGGAAGTTTTCTTCTATTATTCCTCTAGAATGTTTGCTTCCCCTTCCTCTCTGTCTTCCTCTGGCAGGCCAACTATATGAATGTTACTTCTTTTGAGATCATCCCATATGTCTCTGTTGTTGTTTTCAGTGTCTCTCAATCTCTTTTTAAACTCTTTCACCTCTTTCTTTGTTTTCTCTAACTCATCCTCTGACTAATTCTGCTTTCTGCTTCTGTTACTCTGCTTTCCCTTGCCTCAGCTTCTTTCTTCATTACAGCTATTTCAGCTTTCAGTTCTCTAATTGCCTCGAGATAATCAGTATTTTCCTTTGGGGTCTCAACTGTTGTTTCCCTAATATTGCCATTCTTTTCTTCCAATGTTGTTTTCATTTCTGTGATTAATAAGGTTATTATTGCTTGCATACTTTTCTTATCTATGGTTACTTCTGGCTGATTTGTAGTTTCTTCTGGGCTCTTGTCTTCATTCATTGGAGTAGCAGTTTTATTTGTTTTTGATCTACCCATTTTTTTCATTTATGTGTTTCTTTTTTTATGCTCTGTTGTTCCTCAGCTGTTGTGTCTTGAGTACAAGCAACACTGTACTAAATACCTTTATGACAATTGCACTCACCAACCTTAGGAATTACAGTAGCAACTGAAGCAAGTATTGAAGCAGTTTAATCACTACCAGTTAGCCAAACAATTTCTCCAGTCCATGAAAATATAGTAACCAAATCCCAGTGAAGAAGAAAGAGAAAAGAAATAAGGGATAGCAAGAATAGACAGTTATGCAAGTCTACTATCCACTGTATATTCTAGGGGTAACAAGAGGGGAAAGAGAACTAGAGCAGAGATACACACATAGAGAGTCCACTCTGAGTCAGATTTCTTCCCCATAATAATTCACAAATTCAGAAAGGCAAAGAAGAAGGAAGGAAGAAGTGTGTGACAAGATTAAAAAAAAAAGATAAAAGATACAAGTAAGAGAAAAGGAAAAGATAAGAAAAAGAGCTGTAATTAAAGAGCAGTGAAAGGAATGGTTTCTTTCTGATTACTTTATTTTTAATTTATTTTTTTTAATTTGCTAGGAGGAGGATGGAGGGGTAGAGTCTGTAGAGGAGGTAGGAGTAAGGAGACAAGTTCCTCCCACAATAGATAAGATGCCCACAACCCTAGCAATGAAAGATACCCTAAGAGTTAAATCTGATCAACCTAAAGGGGGGGAAGATATATGCCTTTATATAATATTAATAATAAAATAGAGCAGGGTAAAAAAAAAAAACCCTGTCCCAGATTAGCTCAAACGTCGTGATCAGAGGCAGCTGATTGTTAAGAATGAGAAAAAAAAAACCTTAGGACTAGACAAGGATAGCTGAAATAGACAGTTATGCAAATCTACTATCCACTGTATATTCTAGGGGTGGCTAAAGAAGGAAGGGAAGTTGAGCAGAGATACTCGCAGTTCGAGTCCACACTGAGTCAGAATTCTTCCCCCAAATAATTCCCAAATGTGTATCAGTGAGTTCAAAAAAGCACACTGTTTGGTGGTGTGGGGGCTGTGGCCTGTGGCTTTAGAAGCTGTAGGATTAAGGTAGAAAGGATGACAAGAATGAGAAAAAGAAAAAAAAAGAAAGAGAGAAAAATGAAAAAGATAAGAAAAAGAACAGTCATAAAAGAGCAGTGAAAGGAAAGAGTTTTATTTATTTTTATTTATTTTTAATTATTTAATTAGCTATGCAGGGTGAGGTGGGGGCGTTGGCTACTTAGAAAGAAAAAAGGCCAGAGGTTTCAGAAGGGTATAGACTTAGAATGAATGATACTCCTTGGTGGGATAGGAATTTGGTAAAGACGGAAGCTCAGCTGGGGAGCCTGCTAGGAGCTGGTCCCCAGGGACTGGTTATGGGGTGGGACTGGTTATAGGGGGTGTGCTTAATAATTAAAAGGAAAAAAATTATTTTTCCTTTTTTTCTACTCTATTTCTTAACCCAAATTAAGTTATAGTCACCTCCTTCGTGTCACCGCTAGGACCCCTTATGGACTGGCCTACTAAAGGCAGAAAATCCTACCGTTTCCAGAAGATGTGGTCAGAGCTCAAGCCACTAACAGCTTCTCAGTCCGCCATCTTCCGGGAACTCGGCACATTTGTTTCTAGGTGAATCAGAGTAAGGTAGGAAAATTCCTGAAGCAGATACTGCCTTATTCTTTAATAAAGGTGACTTTGGGAGCTCATGGTGAGTTTAAAACTTACTGCAAGCCAACAAAGAGATCAAGGTTCTTACTAGCAGTACAGGACCATAAGCTTCATCTCCTACACAGAACATCATGGAATCCATACTCCATACTGGTCTGATTCTCAAATATAGATTTTTTTTTCCACCTCTCACTCTCTGTGTCACAATGTTTACTACACATTTCACTTACTTTTGTAATTGGTTTTGTTTACTGAACTACAAGTTTCAGCAGGGCAGGTAACCACAGGCTACTACATCTACCAACAGTTTCTGATACCTAATATCATTGTGATGGTTGAACAAAATAGAAACTATTTCATGGAAGCATACTCCCATTCTAAAATGTCAGCCTATTAAACTATCTTAAAATAACAACTAATTCCCTAACTCCAGAGCATCTATTCACATTCCCAGAGTGATTCAAACCACAATGTGATAGAGGATACCAAAAAGTTCCAGATGCAATTCTCAATCCATTTTTTTCTTGGGCTTTTTAGGCCATATGGCCTTCACCATTCCTATAATGAGACTTTGGGTTTAAGATTCAAAAGTCCATCATTTCCAGAATGCACAGCCTAAAGAGAACTCAGTCTATTTTTTCCCAAGTTGTCTTGGCACTGGATAATTGTGCGATGAATTTATTATGTATAGCAGCAGGCATAGTGATTTTAGAAAGAAGAGTGCCAGAAACAGAAGCCCATTGATAAAAAAAAGTCAAAACTTTTCCAACCTTCTTCAAGTATCATCAGAGTAAAATATGACCAAATAGAAATATTTGCCCCCATAAATAACAGGAGAAAGCAAATGTACTGCATTCTGAACTCCATAGAAAATAACAACAGAAAACTGATCTTGTTATCCTGCATATATACAGCAACATGTGAACTTTACAGCATGGCATTGACTAATTGAACTGCTATGGCTACTGGAGAACTTTAAACAGAAGATTTCAAGACTGCATGAACTCATTATAATGGCATTAAAAGACTGCACTGATCTTAGCAGTTTCAAGTCCATAACAAGTTTCAAATAATAACAACGGTGTTTTGATATGCAGATAAAGGTCTAGCATAAGGGAACTTTGCCTTCAAATAACAATGTAGCATGAAATCAAGAAACACTTGCATTTTTCTGTGAAACCACAGATTTTCTTAATTTCCTGACACCACACTTCTTATTACTACAGAAATGTATCTACTTATATCATACTACAGTAAACCAAATTATACCATCATTTTTCAATTCATACTGTAAGCATTATCATTACAAGTCTAGTTTTAGTCATATAGGACCGTATAAACATACAGGTTGTAAATATTCACCAAATGTTAATGCTATGTATGAAGCAACATAAAGAATCATAATAAATAACCAGATATTTCCTTAAAATAATGCTATTGGGTTCAGAAGATTAAAGCATTATGTATTTACACAGAGATTATTGGAACAGAGGCAAATACTGTCCAAGAAATTAAGCGTGGTATAAAATTTAATATAGATCACTGAAAATAAACATATAGTCTTGATTCTGGTATAAAATCAAAACATGTATCAACCTTTTGATTTTTGTATATTTTTCATTATCTTTACTTATATATTGGATAGAGACAGCCAGAAATCAAGAGGGAAGGGGGGGAGAGAGAAAGAGAGAGAGGGAAAGAGATATAGATGATATAGCTATATACACACATTCTGCTTAGACCTAGATACCCTCCTCTTAGCCACTTCCTAGTTCACTTCTCTATGGCTAAACTTGTCAGACAAAGTAAGGATTATAAAACCTGGATAAGGGCAAGAAACCAGCACACTTCAGTGATGGCTCTCTTGGTCACTACCAGGCCACCCCATCTGCCAAAGCTCTACTCACTGAATCCTGGGATTCCCACATAGATAAGATGGTCATAGACATCTAATAGACCCCTCTCTCCACCATCATTGGTCAGCTCCATCAAGAACAATATCATAAACTCTCTGTGGACCTCTGGAGGACCTTGCCCTCAATGTGGAACAACAATGGTAGGGACCACCCCACTCTCCAAAAGGAGTCTGTGTCAGCATACTTTGCCACTTGAGATAGATGGACCCTGAAATTAGTGCCTCCTAGAATGTTCCTCGCTATGAACATGGAATGCGAGCTCAGACCTACAGGGATGCAGAGGTTACACAGGCTTCTATGCTGAACATGGGTCCCAGATCAGATTGACGGGGTTAACAGTTAACAGTACTTAATATACTTTTCACATATTTGTAGTTACTCTCTTCCCTGATTTAGCTTTCTAGATCTACCTCTGACTCTGACATCATCTCCCTAGACAATTCCTTCAGCCTACCTGCATGTTTGCTGTCAAGTTCAGACAAAAATTATTAAAGTCCTGGGCCCCTTGGTATATACCTTAAGTAGACTTCCTAGCTTCTTCCAAAATGGAGACCCCAAATTTCATCTGCCATATTCTTACCTTTAGGTTCCTGATTATTAAATAGTTTGTTCTGCTTTATATCTTAATACTTTTTGGCCACCAAGTTGCAGATACTATCATGATGTCATCCTGACTTCCCTCGGCAGATGACCCCACCAATGTGTCCTGGAATCACACCTTTCCATAACTTTGCCCCGGTAGGGAAAGATAGAAGCAAGCTGGGAGTATGAATCGACCTCCCAATACTCATGTCCAGCAGAGAAGCAACTACAGAAGCCAGACCTCCCACCTTCTGCACCCCAGAAATATATTTGGTCCATATTCCCTGAGGTATAAAAATAAGAAATCTTACAGTGGAGGGGATTGTATGTGAAATTCTGGGGGTATGAATTGTATGGAATTATACCCCTCTTATACAATGGACTTGTCTATCATTATTAAATCAATAAACGAAGAAGAAGAAGAAAGAGGAACTAAGAGAAGGACCACGATCCATATACATTCTTCCATTCTAAGTAAGTAAAGTTGTATCTACTGAGCTATATTCCTGGTATGGCTATAGAATAAAATCTCACTTAAAATCATCAGAAATATCTATGTTGGAATTGTAATTATGCAAATACAGCCATGGGAGCTAAAGTTCAAAGGAACAACTCACAAACTTAAATATGAATAAACAATTTTATGAATCCCCTTCAGCCTCACAATGAATAACCCAGTGGAATATAAACTCTGGATTTCATTTTGTCCCCCAGGATGTTTTCTGTCATACCCAAAAGACCCAAAGCCTTCTGAATCTGTTTTGGTCCTATCCAATTTTAACTCAGCTAGCCTAGAGCTGTTACTAATCCAATTCTCTGTGTGACCTGGCTAAAGTGGACAGCATAATAGAGCTGTAGTTGTTTTGACAATGTCATTTCTCTGATAGGTTCCAGTTACAGAGTTCCATCTATGATTCAGAGGCCAAGTTATCCACGGCTTAGTAATAATTCACCTGTTTTCATGATGTCAGGGGAATAAAAGATCCTTTGGGATCTCTGTGCCCTCCAGCTCTGCTTTAGATACTTTTAAATCACTTTCAGAAATTCAATATTCTATTTCATGTAAGTTCATACTTAGATTTTTTTTTCTAAACACAAGATTTAATTCAAATAAAATAAAATATAAAAGATACATAGAAGAAAGGGTTCTTATTTTTTCATTTACTATAATGCAATTTATAACTGAGGGACAACCCCAACTATCTGTTTAGTCAAAACTATATGTCACTCTGCAGATATCTTTCTACATTTCACCTTGCACCTCATGTCCTAGTGACACTAGGCTTTTTGCAATTCCTTAGGTCTCTCTGATCTGTTCTACTGCTACTCTTTCAGTTCTTCCTGGTGGTAAATCATAACCCCTTATTCCTCTCTCTCTCCTCCATACATAACCCCAAGCTTCATATGAATAATTCCTACTCACCTGGCACAATTAAGTTTAGGTTATAGAATGAATAGACACTGCCCATTCAAAGTGAAAATTTGTGTATGATCTGGGATTCGTTAGCTCTGTTAAATAACGTCGTTGATCAAACAATCTTTCCCTGGAGCTGCAATAAAAGACACTTACTATATAAAATGGACTGGAGACAAAATACACTGATCGTATGGTTTCTCAGAGAGCCACAATATTTAGCACATGCTGAAACTATAGAAACATACAAATCATTTTTTTTCTATTTTCTATTGTTGTCTGATTTAATGGAAATTATTCAGAAAAATTTAAAACTACTCATTGGTTATATCCAGAGTGGCAATTTGAAGGGTTTCATGGACCACTTTCATAAAGTAAACATAACTGTTGGAAATATTGTTCAGAAGAATTAAGATATCTGGATCAGTAAGATAAGCTCATCTCAGAAAGAGCCCGCTTTGCCATCACATGATCTAGGTTTGAGGCTCCAGTGCCAACAGTAGTGGGTGCCTCTCCAACTCACTATTGCTGACTTTCCTTTTCTATCTGAAAAAGTCAGCCCAGAATGAGAGTTCTGGGCACAACAAAAGAATTAATACCTGAGTAAAATCATCCCAAGGCATATAATAAAGGTAGTAACATGTACTCAAGAAAATCAATGAAATCTCAGTAAGAATCGTAAGTCTATTGCACTTATACCATTATTTCTTCCTTCTCTCTTCCCTGGTCCCAGTCAGATGATGTAAGTTTCCAGCTTAGTAGAAGCAGCCAAAATGATTTGCTCCCTTTCTCTAAAGTTCACATTGAAAAACTATACTATCTCCACAGGATGAGCAAGCAAGCCCCTGGAAGTTATCATTACCCCAAATTTGACATTACTGGGGGTAATTCCAGACTATTGCAACCAATGATTTAGGAACTCTTTTTTTCTCCCCATTCAATTACAACACATGACAACCAAGTGTACTATTTTCAAAGAACAAAATTTTGGCTTAATATTTAAATTGAATTAGTATAATACATAATATCAAATAATAAAGAAAAGATACAATCATTTGAATAGCCCAAAAAGATCTTCTGGAAGATTTATATATCCCATCATGAAATAATACCCAATTAGCTAAGATAAAATTAAGTCTTTCTTAACCTAAAAAAGAAAGAGATATCTGTACATATGAGGCTGATACAAGTTGAGTCAGTGTTAATAGATATGAGTGAGTTGTAGTATCTCCAGATTTAACCCCTGAACCTACTAAGGTCTCTGGATCAAAAAAACAGAAAAAGCACAACCTACTAGGTTTTAAGATTGGGAGACACTCAGGTAATGTTAAGATAGGACATCACATTTTGGCAAGTTACAAAATTTAAATAGATTCTTCTCTTTTACTCGCCAGAAGTTGTGTATTGACACTTGTGCCTACAACTACTTGCCAATGAGAGTAAAAAAAAGTATCGGGATGGTCTTATGAAGGACCTGTTTGCTCACAAAAGAAGGATACAGTTTTATTGTATTTATTCAATTACTTAATAAACACTTATCCAATCCAAAATAAAAGAGATCTGTTGAAATCTATCAGTCAATGTGAAAAATGGAATGTACAATAAGATTCAGTACATCCTATTAGGGAGAAAAAGGCAATACTATCTATTCCCAAGTAATCTAGTCAATTTATATTTCCTGATTGAAAATTTTAATGCAAAACTATATAAATCAAGATGATGGAGATTTTAAATGATGATAGACACATTCATAGAATAGAATAGAATAGAATAGAATAGAATAGAATAGAATAGAATAGAATAGGAGTCCAGATATAAAGCTTGACTCTTGATCACCACTACAGTTGAATCAAAGACCTACATATGAGGGATAACACTATGACATTCCCAGAAGAAAATATAGATATTTGTGTCTTTGGATTAGACATAGTTCTCAATTATGGCACCAAAAGAGCCAGTTAGCAAAGAAAGAAGAGATGAATAAGAATTCATCAAAATTAAACATCTCTTGCAATGAAGGAAGCTATCAAGAAAAGTAAAGGACAGTTCTCATTGCTATGGAAATATTTGCAAATCGCTGCACAACATACACAATTGTCAATCTCTGTGGAAAATTGTAGTAGTTATAGGAGAGCAAGGGAAAGTAGTTAAAATAGGTGGAGGAAATCATCTTGATAAAATGATAGCACTAACACTTTGGTTGTAGATTCAGTGATTCCAATACACATACAGAGCTATGAAGCTGTAGTCACAAATTTTACAGCATTATAAATTTATAGGCAATCAATGTGATTTTTTAAAAAATAAAAGTAACCATGCAATTTTTTTGCAAATTATATCATATATACATATATCTATATCTGTGCTAAGGGGCTACCTATAGAATATGTAAAGAACTACTATAAATCAATAATAAGGAAAACTATCTGATTTAAAACTGACAAGGGGATCAGTAAAATAGTCCTCTAGTATAGTGTCTTGCTTTACCATATGCACAACCTATGTTTGAGACTGGCTCCTAATGTGAAGGAAGCTGTGGACTCTCTCTCTCTCTCTCTCTCTCTCTCTCTCCTTCTCTACCTCATTGTTTATCTAAAAATCAAAAGAGTAAAGAAAAAAGTAAAGTAAAACTTATAGAATCAACTTGACACTGAATCTGAAAATACTTTCCTAAAAATGTAAATAATTGGGGTATAACCCCAGGAGAGAAATTACTGGGGCCAGGCTTCCCTGGACTGAAGACCCCACCAATGTGTCCTGGAGCTCCGCTTCCCCAGAGACCCACCCTACTACGGAAAGAGAGAGGCATACTGGGAGTATGGACCGACCAGTCAATGCCCATGTTCAGTGGGGAAGCAATTACAGAAGCCAGACTTTCCACCTTCTGCAACCCACAATGACCCTGGGTCCATGCTCCCAGAAGGATAGAGAATGGGAAAGCTATCAGGGGAGGGGATGGGATATGGAGATTGGGTGGTGGGAATTGTGTGGAGTTGTACCCCTTCTACCCTATGGTTTTGTTAATTTATCCTTAAATAAAATATATATATAATTGGCCAGTATACAAAAGATTATAAACTCCATTAGACCTCAAAGAAATGCAGATAAAATTGCTGGTGATTTGTGATATTGTCCTCACAATATGGCTATAATAATAATGATAATTTCAAAAAACAATAGCAACTGCTAGGGAAATGTTGAAAATTTGCAAGCTTTGTATTTACTAGTGATAATGCAGACTGATTAGAATGCAATTTGATTGCTTCTCATCTTCTGGCTAAAATCAAGTACAGAATATAGTCTGGCAGTTCCTCAAAAATTAAAGCACCAAGTTACTACATAACCCAATTCTAATCCAAGGTACCTATTCAAAGGAATAAAAAAATTATCTTTATAAAAAACTTTACATGAGTGTCTAGAACAGCATTCATAATAGGCAAAATTGTAGTAATTTAAACGACTATCACCTGATAAACACATAAATCAAAGGTGGTGATGTCAATGGGTGGGTTGTGAAGTGTGTGAATCATCTCTCAAGCTCTTAATTTTTTTTTCAAATCATGGGTATATCCTTAAGGACGAAGATGCAGTAACCAGATTATCTTCTAGGTCCATTACAGTAAAACAACAAAGAAAATTAATATCATTCAAGAAGAGCTTCAGAACCTGGGATTATATAATCTTTGTGGTATATGCAGAACAATATCAACCACTATATTTTCCAACCAGTACTTTGAACTGTGGGAAATTTGGGATGGAATATTTGACAAAGATTTTTTGATATGTTATTTATATATTCATTTATTACAGAGAAACTGAGATGGAAGGTGGAGATTGAGAGGAAGAGAGAGGGAGAGATACCTGCAGCATTTCTTCATTGATGATGAAGTTTCTCTCCTACAGGTGGGGACCAGGGTGTTGAAGTTGGGTCCTTTCACACTGAAATACCTGTGCTCAACTGAGTGTGCCACTACTCCGCTTCCAAATTTGACAAATGTTAAAGATTAATGTTTGAACTATTTAGCACCCCCTAGAAAAGGTTATTATTATTATTTTTAAATGTATCTTCATTGTTAATTCTTAGTTAGGTAGATGCCTGGGGTTTACTCTAAGGGTTTCCTTAGACGTCTATCCTCTCATGAGTTACTTGTTTTGCTTTCTGATTTTCCAAGTAGAAAAAAAATGTATATGTGCTCATGAAATAAGTTGGAGTGCTTACAAAGAAAAAGGAATGCATGCAATTTTCAAGAAAAATAGAGCCTAAACAGAATTCATAAACTGTCACTGAAAAAAATGTCCATTCAGATCTCTATCTCCCCAGTGTGAATTTCATTAATTTTTAATTGTTATTGAAAATAATTTATTTTTGTGACAAAAAATAAAATTTTAAAAAGACATAATTTAAAATCCTATGTAAAATTTAGTTTAAACATATCTAATGAAAATGTTATAGAAACATACCTACTTTATGTATATAAATATATTCAGATTAAACTAATTTCACTTAGAAATCATTCTTTTGCCTTGTATCTCCTTGTATAATTTGACACTTAAAGAAAAAATGACTAAATGAGTTTTTTAATCTTCCAGTGTTGCTTTTTGTATAAAGTAAATATTATTTATTTTATGTAGTAATTATACTAAGTTTACAATGTAAAACTACTCTTTCACATGCATTTCATTTTAGTATGTGATATTGTTTTATTTATAATTTTAACATGTTTTAATCCAGCAAATTGCAATAGCTATTTCTTTTAAAGATTTATTTAATTGCTTATCTTATTTTCTTATTTATTTTTACAAGAAATAAAAGCAAAGCTCTGCTCCAGCATATACAATACCTAAGAGAAAAGTTGGTAATTCTTGTGCTCTAAAACTGAGCTATCACCTTTCAACAATTTTTCCTTTTGTAGTTTGTTATTGTTGAGCTGGACTTTTCAGACTGAGAGAGTAAGAGACAAACAAAGAGGGGGAGAAATAACAGAGCATGAAACTTCCCCTCATACCTTGGGGGTGGAGACTTATATCTGGATTGCACAGATGGCAAGGCATTCAGCTTCCAAGTTATCTATCGCACAAATTCTGGCAATAATTATTCTTATGAGGGTTTTATTGATATGCCCATAAATATTTTACCTTGCATCTATAAATTTAGGATATTCCACTGTAAGTTCACTGATAGTATAATAAATCTTGTCAAGAACTTGCACAGAATTGATAAAATTAAAAAGTGATATAGTCGATCATAATTTCTCAATATTCTTTGCTAATTCAGGAAAATCCTAATATGCTGTTATTAAGTATCAGTTAGGCCTGGCAGATAGTCTCCTGGATAATGTATTTGCTTTCTAATATACACAACACAGGTTCTAACATGGTTCCAATCACAATGGAGAATGCTTAAACTTTCTGCTATGTTTCCTTTTCTCCTCCTGTCTCTCTTTTTCTATTTGAAAAAGTAAGTTTAGAGTGGTGAGGGTTCAGCAACAACAGCAGTTACAAAAATCACTTAACATGTAATTTTTTTTAGTGAATCACTAGTCTAAACTATTAAAAGTATAATTGTCAAAATATATTCTTAAAATGACAAATTATCTTAAATGTTAAAATACTCAGTGTATCAAACATAGATTGATTCAAAATTCCCCTTTCAATTTCTTTATATTCTGTTAAAATAAATAAATAAGTGAACATTTACAAAAGATTAATCCTATGTTTCAAGCATTTTTTGTTTTACTTCTTATGCAAGTTGGAGTTCCCTTCTTTAATATATTTGGGGAGTATATCTCAATAGCTAAGACTATGTGGTGACCAAGGCTTTGAATGGAGTTCAAAGAGTCATGCCTTTGAGTTATGCCTTGTTAATGCCTTTTAGAATTTCCCATCCTACTGTAAGAAAGTATCTGAAATGACCACACCACAGTTTATTTGATAGAGAAACTGTACTGAACCCTTGTTTGAAAATGTATACTGTACAAATGTATAAAACTGTGGATACTACCTAAATCTTCCTAAAATGGGGTTCTAGATACTCTTCAAACTCTCTGTCATCTTTGTCTTAAATACCATTATATCTTTATCAATTTAATCTTCAATGTCTGAATAAAATGCAGCTTGAAATTTCATCTCCTGATTTAACAATTTCTTTTTAACTGATCTCTTTATAGCAATATATAGCTCTTTACTAGTACTGAATTTATTTAACCTTTATTATGATAATTTGTTCCTCTCTGGCTTTTTTTAGCTTATTACTTCCTTTATTTTAATTTTTATTTATCTTTACTTATTTATTGGATAGAAACATCCAGAAATTGAAAGGGAAGAAGGTGATAGGGAGAGAGACAAAGAGACACCTGTAACACTGCTTCAGCACTTGCAAACTTTCTCCCTGAAGGTGGGGACAGGGGGCTCAAATCTGGATGCTTGTGCATTGTAACGTGTACTTAACCACGAGTGCAACCACAGGGCCCCCCTCTCTAAGGCTATTAGTACTTGATCTTATTTCTTTGTCTTTTATTTATTTCTGTGACTTCTAAGAGACTTCTCTTCGTGCCTTCAATGCTAAAATGTTCAAAAAATGTTTTGAGATAAATAGGCTAACATTTTTTTCCATTGAAGTATCTTTTTTTGATATGTCAATTAAACTTACCAGTCAACTTAATGAAAACTAGTTTTTGCAAAGTTAATAAGTTATTATATAGATTCTTATTTTAGGGTTAATCTAATCATTGTTTAGGTACCTATGTGATGAGATGTGAGGGAACATTATAAAAAAAAAACTAAGCTTATTTGAAAAACTACTGTATATGAGGTATCAAATAGCACTTGTTTTACAAATTGTTAAAATTTTGTTATACAAACTGTTAAAAAATACTCTCTCAACACCCCTTTTTTCATTTGTTATATTCCAAAAATCCTTCAGAACTCAGTGTTAAATGTTAAAAACATGTATCAAAATATTATTATTTATTTTATTTTATTTATTTATTTTTTATTTATTTATTTATTTATTATTATTTATTTTATTTTATTTATTTATTCCCTTTTGTTGCCCTTGTTGTTTTATTGTTGTAGTTATTATTGTTGTTGTCGTTGTTGGATAGGACAGAGAGAAATGGAGAGAGGAGGGGAAGACAGAGAGGGGGAGAGAACGATAGACACCTGCAGACCTGCTTCACCACCTGTGGAGCGACTCCCCTGCAGGTGGGGAGCCGGGGTTCGAACCGGGATCCTTATGCCGGTCCTTGTGCTTTGCACCACCTGTGCTTAACCCACTGCGCTATAGCCCGACTCCCTAAATATTATTTTTTAATTAAAAATGTGTATAATATCACACCTGAGAAAATGCATTATTTTATATCAGATGATGTAATTAGGGATTCAATAAAGATCTAATACTAAAATTCTGACCACTACAAGCACCAAGACTTAAGGAATAGAGTAGCATACAATCTCATTCTTAGATAAGTACACTAGAAACAAAATTGTTTTCTGAGTTTTTACTTGTGATTATTTTACACTTCTTGTTGAAAATAAGGGAGTGAGGACAGGTGAGTCTAGATAAAATGTGAAGTGAGAATTATTTAAGTGTTTATTTAATCAATATCTTCCTTTTTGCATTTATTTTTATTATTTTGCACTTTATTGGGGGTTAATGGTTTATAGCACAGATGTCTACATGTGAGTGCATTTTCTCAGCTCTGCATTACAGGTGTCCATATAATATTCTCTTGCCCAGCCTAGGACCCCAAACTACCTGTGGGAAATAGGCCCACTGTCTGGGAAGTCCAGGTCACTGTTTTCATGAGAGTCTGATCAGGTAGATCCCAAGTTCTCCCCTCTCCCGGGTAGAGAAATATGACAAGTCCTCCCTGACCTCATGAACTAATGATGGATGTCTTTCCAGGATGGAACAACCTTTCTGTACATGCCACTCTGTCCCCTTAAAGCAAAGGACATGAATTACTGTGTACTCAGTTGTTCCCTTCCCTCTGCCCTGAAGTGCCTGTAGTTTACCCTCAGAGAAAATTGCATTGTTAAGTTCTTGACCAAGCTTTGTATGGTAACTTTCTTGTTGTGATCAAATACTTTGTAGGTCAAAATGTAACTATGAATTGTATATATGTATGGCTATATCTGCTTGCTTGCATTCCCCTAATAAATGAGTTGACCCTCTGAGGCTTCTTCCAGAGCTGGATAAGTCTGGCGTGGCTTCTTCCTCTCTGAGCATGTAACCCTCAACACAAGAGCCACCCTGTGACCCCCAGGGACTTTTCTAATCCCCAGCCATAGCTGGCCAGGGAGGTGGTGGACCTGAGATGACCAGCAAACACCCCCTCCTTCCACCCCCCAAAGAAAAAAGAAACTTCCTTCACTTCTTCCCCAAAGTCTCTTGCTTTGGTGAAGAATACCACCACCAACCTTGTCTAATATTAATCCTGCATTCTCCCTTTCTGACTCTGTCTTCAAGGTCCACCTACATGTGAGATCAAACAGTATTTATTCCTCTTTTTCTTGACTCATTCCACCCAGTACTTTTCCTTCAAATTCTGTCCAGGTGAGGCAGAGACTGGGATTTTAGAGTTTGTAGTCTATGTCTTTGACAGTTGAACTTGACTTGCCATCATCAATCATATCACTCTGTTTTGCCACCTTTCAAAAATATGTACTTTCTTCTTTTTGCTGTTGTTTATGTTAATGGTTCTATTCTACCCTGATCACCTCGTTTAGAGTTGGAATTCCTTTACTTTTTTTCATGTAGGCCTCTTTCAGTAACTGTTACAAGACAAAATTCGTGGTGGTGAATTCCTTCCTTCTGCTATTTCATAGAGAATTGCTTTATTACTCCTGTACCTTTCCTTTCCAATAGCCTTACACTCCGAGAGTACGGTGACTTTGTTTTATAGCCCTTTCTTCAAGCTGATTCATCCTACTTTCTAGACCTCTACTCCATACAAAGTGTCCTTCATATCTTGTAGCTCTGTTCAGAGCTTTCTTTGTGCTTCTGATAGCTCTTTGGTAAAATGATATCTGAGATTCTGAATTTGTGTCCATATGTTATAGTTAGAGTCTTAAATTGCCTTCACAATAAGCTGTCTGAATTCTAATGCAGACATTTTTTTCCCCCCAAACCTTTGTGAGTTTGAACCGTTGAATTTTTTCACATATTTTGAATGTGTTATCTCAGCTACTTAGCCATCAGGTGGTGCTGTAGCTATGTTGTGTATATGTAAGGGTGGGGGCTCGGAGAGATGAAGAGAGTCTTCTCTATAACTTCCATTGCATTTAAACAGAATAGGTTCTTGCTGCCTTGTTTCAGACTGCACTCTGGCCTCTGGAAGCTCTTTGCTGCAGTCTGGGCATACTATACAGTTGTAGTTTCTGACTAGGTGTTTCCCCGCTTCTCAAGATGAGCCCATGCTCCACTGTGCATCTACCAAAATGGCACCATCTGCCACTGCTGGCTGCAAACTCTTGGATCAAGCTGGTTTTGTCTTGAAAGTTAATCTTGCACCCCTTGTCACAAATGCCTGCACCCACCTATGACTCGGTGAATTTCTTCATTTGTTGTTGTTGTGAGATTCTACGTGTTTTTGTTGTTGTTGTTGTTGCTTTACTTAGTCATTCCTGAGTGTGATCTTTTGGTTGATACACCATGGTCTCCTTATTTATTTATTTTTTTAAAAATATCATTGTATTGGTGAAATAATGACTTACAATTTGTACAAGTAATAATGAGAGCAATTTCTCTCTCTATGATAATGTGTTCATTATCATACTCCTACTACCAATTTAAGTCCTCCACCATCATGTAAAGGGGTTTCTCATACCCTCTCAACACCCCTTTTTGCATTCATTTTATTCCAAAAATCCTTTAGAACTCATTGTTAAATGTATAAAGATTAAAAAGAAGGCATTACATATTGCTTGACCTGTGACTCACTTCAACTTGCTGTGGATTCTAGTAATACAACTCTTCGTACTCTTCGTTATTTTTAAAATAAAGAAAAATCAGAATCTACATGATTATTATATGAAAGGAGCATGTGAAGAAATAAAGCTACTGAATTAAGAATGACAGGGAAAATACCCTTAGTTACATTGAGCATGAGAACAGGAATAGCTAATGCAACAAAAACTATAGCATTTAGTTTCACTGTATGTTTTAAGGATTTGTCTATTATGTTAAGTGTTTTTCCCCATCCCCTGCCTGACTGCTAGAATATAAAACATACTCAGTAAGGCTTTTGATGTTGTTTTGTTAAATGAAAGATTGTGTTCCACACTCCAAAATTCTGGACATTTTATCTAGGGTGTTTTCAGTTATTATACCACAAATTCTATAAACATAGTGTAAGTCCATATATTTTTACATCTCTCAAATGATATTTGTAGCATAGCACATCTGGATGTCATGCAACATTTGGATTATAGCTTAAAAAGAGTTCTTAATTGTTAAACTGATCCAAAAAAAGAGTGTTCTTCCAAGGACCTACTTTGGAATGAATATTTACTTTTTATCATAGCTTTATTATATATTATTTAACCTATATGACTTTTACATTCATTGGATAAAAGAGAGAAATGAGACTTAGGAATGTTAATTTTCCAAAGGTTGTCAAGAAATAATAAAATGTGAGCTTTAAAATCACTGTGCATGGTTCTAAACCTTCTTTTATAAATATTTCTATTTGTTTATTTACTTTTTCTATTTGTTGGATTGACATAGCTAGAAATGGAGAGGGAAGAGTAGAGAGGGAGAGAGAGGCAGAGAGACACCTGCAGCCTTGCTTCACCACTCAGAAAGTTTCCCCCTGCAGGTGGGGACTGGGGGCTCCACACTAGTGCACATTATGTGCACTGAATCAGGTGCACCACCACCCAGTGCCAGTTCTAAAACTTACGCTCTTTAACCAGTAGACCATAATCTACAACAATGATATCTTACAAAATAAATAAATATTCCCTAAAATAAGATAAATTATTCCTTTTTTAATCAATTTAACAGAAGATTACATTTCTTTGATACCTTCTATAACTGTAAAGCAACAATACTTAAGAGACTAAGTTGTAATATTTGACCAAAATTAGAGATTATGATTTAAAATTTACAACATATTCTGCAGCAAATAAAAATTAAAAACGGGTTGGGTGGTGGTACATCTGGTTGCGTTCACATGTTATAGTTCACCAGGACCCCTGCCCCCTCCTGCAGAAGGAAAGCTTTGCAAATGGTGAAGCAGGGCTGCATGTGTCTCTCTTTCTCTCTCCCTCCCTATCTCCCCCTTCCCTTTAAATTTCTGGCTGTCTCTGTCCAATAAATAAGGTTACAATTTTGTTTAAATTTAAATTAGCATTGATTTTAATTTGAGGATATATGGCAGAGTGCTTTGGGCCTTGTTTCATTGTTCTCCCTCAGTGCTGCTCAGATCTGATTGTGGTGCAGGGATTAAAGCTGGTATATAGGACCCATATGCAGGAAAGTCTTTTTGCATAACCATTATGCTCTCTCCCTCACCCACAGAACACTATTTTCTAAAGATAGTCATACAAACATAAATATATAGTTTGTCCAAGTTTTCTGACACTCAATAGTGACACATCTTTATCAAGAGGTAACTTCAATTTTTCTTCTTTCATACCTTTTACTCGGGTGGAACTTGATAACTGCCTTAAGCAGTAAAATGTGGTAAAAAAAAAAAAAAAAAACTACAATGCAATTTCCAAGGGTAGATTAGTTTAAAAAAAAGATGGCAACTTGACTTTAATCTTGGTCTTTTGATATGTTTGCCCTAAAAAAAACAAGCCACCTATTTTGAGGAACAATTGGCCAAAAGGAAAAGCTCTATGGGGATGTGTGGAGCAAAACTTTCATTCAAACCTCTTGCATATAGCCGATGTCAACAATTAAACCTGTGAGAATATATCCCTTTAGATAAAGCTAGCCACCAACCTTTGATTTATCCAGTTTATCCACTTGGTATCATAGATGAAAGGTGCTATCCCTACTGTGTCTTCCTGAATTTCTGACCCACAAATCCTATAAGGATAATAAGTAGTTATTGCTATTTTAAGTCACAAATATTTGAAGCTAACTTACTATAGAATAATACAGAGGAGGTACCACATTTATCATTAAGTAAAAATACTCAAAAATAAGATCTGCTCATAGAAAGTTAACTGCTCATATGCTTCTAAAAAAAAACTGGATAATGTAAAGAGATTGGTACACTCTAATGATTGCCCTTTTGGTCATTACCAGGCCACCCCATCATCTGGGGCCCTACTCAGGGAGTCCTGGAATTCCCATAGAGATATAATAGGCCTAGACCTCTAACAGATCCCTCTATACACTATCGCTGGTAGTCTCCAACAGGAATAACATCATAAACCCTCTTGTGGGTCTCTACAGGACCTTTCTCTCAATGTAGAATAAATCACTAATAAAAATAAATACATAAATAAATATAGTGTCATTAAACCAAAAAATGCATTTGAAAACTATGTTATGAAGTTGGAATATGGGGGAGCAAAAATGATATCTGCCACTTCTCCTAAAAAATATATTTTTTGACAAAAGACTAAGCTCATGGGAGGGATTCAGTCTGTGCAAAGAGTGTCTTATACAAAGGCTATTTGCAGGGTGGGCGGGTGTTGGCACACTCAGCTAAGAGCACATATAAACATGCACAGAGACTCAGGTTTGACACCTGCAGGAAGGACGGAAGGACGCTTCATGAGCTTCTCTCCTCCTATCTCCCCTTCCCTCTCAATTTTTCTTTGTCCTGTCAAATAGATATAAAGTAGAAAGAAAAAAAGGGCAAAAAACGGCCACCAGGAGCTATGTATTGGTAATGCTGGCCCCAGGGATAACCCAGGAGGAAAAAAAAAAGGCATAGACAAAAGAAGAGCTCACTATAGATAAAGGTATCTTCTCCATGGTTCAGGGCAAGAATCTCCTTATCTCTAATCCTTTTAGAGAGAGAACTTATGTCAGCATAAAGGAAACTTCAGCTATGAGCCCTTATTTTTACCTAGTAACTTTGCACAGTTCCCACCACCAGACCTCCATATCCCATCTCCTCCCCTAATAGCTTTCCTATTCTTTTTTTTTTGTATATTTATTTTATTTTTTCCCTTTTGTTGCCCTTGTTGTTTTATTGTTGTATTTATTATTGTTGTTGGATAGGACAGAGAGAAATGGAGAGAGGGAGGGGAAGACAGAGAGGAGGAGAGAAAGACACCTACAGACCTGCTTCACCGCCTGTGAAGCAACTCCCCTGCAGGTGGGGAGCCAGGGTTCGAACCAGGATCCTTATGCCGGTCTTTGTGCTTTGCGCCACCTGCGCTTAGCCCGCTGTACTACAGCCCGACTCCCTTTCCTTTTCTTTAACCCTCTGGGAGTATGGACCCAAGGTCATTGTGGGATGCAGAAGGTGGAAGGTCTGGCTTCTATAATTGCTTCCCTGCTGAACATGGATGTTGACAGATTGGTCCATACTCCCAGCCTGCCTCTCTCTTTCCCTAGTAGGGAAGGACTCTGGGGAAGAGGAGCTCTAGGACACATTGGTGGGGTTGTCTGTCCAGGGAAGTCTGGTTGGCATCATGCTAGCACCTGGAACCTGGTGGTTAAAAAAAGTTAACATACAAAGCCAAACAAACTGTTGACCAATATCTTCTTTATATAGAATTAATAACTCCGACATTGCATTATTAATAAGTATATTGACAAGGGTCATTATTCAAACATAATTTTTATTTTTAACTATATTTTAATGTTTTATTATCTTTATGCATTTATTGAATAGCAATATCCAGTAAGTGAGAGGAAATGAAAGAGAGAGAGAGAGAGACCTGCAGTCCTGCTTCACCACTCGTGAAGCTTTCCCCTTGCAGATGGGGATCAGTGGCTTGAACCTGGATCCTTGCACATTGTAGCATGTGCACTCAATCAGGTGCACCACCAAGCAGCCCCAACTATGTATCTTTGTTAGTTGTTTGTTTGCTTTATCAGAGCACTGCTTACTTAATTAGCTCTGGCTTATAGCTCTGTGGCAGACTAAGTCTAGAAACCCTGAGTCTCAGACATGAGAGTTTTTTGCATAACCATTATGCTATCTCTTTCACCCAATTATTAAAATGTTTCTTAGTAAAATGTAAATGTCCATATGAAACTTAATGTTTTAAGACAAGCAGTCTTTAGTATCAAATGTGTATGACTGTTGTTAAAAGGAGAAGGCATTGAAGGTCACAATACTGAGGGCATTGAAAAAAAAAGGTGTTGAATTCATTATAAATGGAAATATATGAAGAGCACAGAACTTTCCAGAAAGTTCAAATGAAAACCTTACCAACTCAGGTAGAACTTCATTGCCAGTTAGTCATCACACACATACAAATTGCTAATTGACATAAAGTGGAGGAAGGGGGAAGATTTAATACCACATGAGAGATCAAGAGCAACTGTTTGCATACTCAGGATATAATACACATACACACGCATTTATGTCACTGTTAAAAGTGCTTGCAATAATGGCTCACTCCCCAACACCATAAACACCAGGCAATATTAGCTTTCTCTTTTCTTTCTTTCTTTCTTTTTTTTTTTTTTTTTTTTTTTTTTTTGTCTCCAGGGTTGTTGCTAATGCTCAGAGCTGACACTATAAATTCACTGTACCTGGTGGTCATATTTTCAATTTTATTGGATAGGACAGAGAGAAATTAAGAAAGGGGAGGGGGAGAGAGAGAAAGAGAGAGATAAGGAGGGGCTGCAGACATGCTTCGTCACTTTAAAAGCTCCCTACAGGTGGGGAGTGGGGGCTGAAACCTGTGTCTTTGTCCATGGTAATATGTGCACTTAACCAGGTGCACCACTGCTCAGTTCTAGTTCGCTTTATCACTGTCATACAGCACTGTCACTTGGTAAGTTCTAATTTTTGTGTTCCTTGAAACTTCACTACTCCAGAGTGTTTTTCGTTTGTTTATTTTGTTTGTTTGTTTGTTTTAGGTAGGAAGAAATAGAGAGAGAAAGGGAGAGAAAGAAACACAATTCCAACCCTCCCTGTGTTTAGTGGGAATGGAGGTTTAAGTTGAGTTCTGTGCAGGACAAAGCAGGCATTCTAGACAGGCAAGAAATTTTTAAGTGTTCAGCAGTTTTGGAAAGAAAAGCAAATAAGCAAAGGAAACATCATAATTTCGAATATGTGTACTTTTATTTTATTTTCTTAAGTGGAATTAGCTGATCATCTGAGACAATATGGCTTTTCTTAAAAGCTACAGGTTATGATTGCATTTCAATGTGACAGACAGATCATGACTGTGTATCTCCTCTCCTCCTCTCCCTCTGAAGACACAATTAAAATGAAAAATCAAGGTCAGATCAGGAATGCGCTATTATTTCTCTGGGATCTCTGTCCTGTAGACCTCAGTGGACAACTTTATAATCAAACTGCCAGGGTCATGGTATAGAAAAGGAAAGAAGCGGTGTCATTCTTAAAATCAACTTATTATTGGGTTTTGTTTGTTTGTTGGATGAAATAAATGTCTTAGTCTTCACCATCCAAAAAAAGAAAAAAAAATGGACTTTGGATTCTGACAATGTCTAAAGTTGTTAGGCTAATGTTAGAGTTTCTACTAGGTGCCACTGCACTTCCCAAACGAGTTATCATTCTGAAATCTTTATTAGTCTTTTCTTTCTATACATACTTATTACTGCATATACTTGGTTACTTTTGATTATTTTATATTACTTAGAGAAAGTTACATAATGAAAGCTGCAAAGAGACACGAGAGCACTGTTCAACTCTGTTTTTTGGTAGTATTGAAGACTGAATCCGGGACCTTGGAACCTCAGGCATAAGAATATTTATATTATGCTATTAACCAAATCTCTATTCATTAAAAAAAATTAAGTACTTAGTCTTTCAGAACTTTCTAATTCACTAATCTACTAGCAATCATTCAGCTGTGTGAAATGTCACTCAGTCATCTTGAAAGCTCTATTTCAATATGTAAGTTGATTTATTTTCGTATTTGTTATTTAGCATGTTCCCTCTACAATTCTCATTAAAACCTGTAAATCACTGTTAGTGCCTTCCATATTTTAATACAAACAACTGAGAATAAGAATTCCTACCCAATGTAGGATTACTCTGAACAATGACATGCGCAAGATTGACATTCACCCCCTCAAGAAAATTCTTTCATTGAAGTTCAGGTAAATGAAGTCTATTCATTGTGTTTCCCTCCCATTGAAACAAGGAGAAATAAATTAGAGAGAAGCAAGTCATGCTTTAAGTGATTCCGTGATATTAACATTAGGTTGGCTTTTGTTAGAAAATAAAAGAGATTATGCATGTACAAACTATTGTATTTACTGTCGAATGTAAAACACTAATTCCCCAATAAAGAAATTAAAAAAGGAGATTATTTTTTCCAATCTTCATTTCCTAAATGTAGCTTCAACCTTAAACACCTGGATTGTTTTAAATGGATTCCACTTTATCAGATTTACATAGTTTATAGACAATGTATTCATTTATGAGTATAGCACTATGACCCACTGTTTCTAAAATGATAGGCACTAGGCACTGTGTTAACTTGCTGTTCAAAGCCAGCTGCAGACTATCCTATGTATCAGCGAACATTTTCCCCTAGAATACAGAACCCCAGATTACTATTATTGGAGAACTGTTATTGTTAATCTTGAACAAAAAATAAAGAGGGCCCTACCAGGTTCTTGGATAAAATTGACTAGTGAGATTTTACAAACTATCATATTAATTATCATTACTGAAAACAGGACAGAATCTTTAGCTATAAGCTCCTTTTTTTCCTTCCACAAATTACTGTGTTTACAGAAAATATGCTTACAATTAGTGGTACACTTGTCTCTTTGCATGTTTCTTATTGAATCAAGTATGTTTAGTGTTCTTTAGGGCAGGTACAAGTTCTCTAATAATATGTTTTCCGACTGATTAATGAAGTTCCTTTTTTAATTTTTTTCCTTCACTGAGGCTTCACCAATCTAGGCCTCTAGGTCAAATTTTTCAGAGGGAGAGGAGAGGAGAGGAGAGGAGAGGAGAGGAGAGGAGAGGAGAGGAGAGGAGAGGAGAGGAGAGGAGAGGAGAGGAGAGGAGAGGAGAGGAGAGGAGAGGAGAGGAGAGGAGAGGAGAGGAGAGGAGAGGAGAGGAGAGGAGAGGGAAGGGGAGAGGAGAAAAGAGGAGAGAACAGGAGAGGTGAAAACAGGAGAGGAGAGAACAGGAGAGGGGAGAATAGGGGAAAGGAAAGGGGAGGAGAGGGGAGGGGAGAAGAGAGGGGAGGAGAGGGAAGGGGAGAGGAGAAAAGAGGAGAGAACAGGAGAGGAAAGGAAAGGAAAGGGGAGAGAGGAGGGGAGAGGGGAAGGGAGAGGGGAGAGGGGAGAGGAGAAAGAGAAGAGAGAAGGGAAGGGAAGGGAAGGGAAGGGAAGGGAAGGGAAGGGAAGGGAAGGGAAGGGAAGGGAAGGGAAGAAGGAAAAGGAAAAGGAAAAGGAAAAGGAAAAGGAAAAGGAAAAGGAAAAGGAAAAGGAAAAGAGGAGGAAACCACATTACCTAAGTATCTCAGTGTAGCAAGGACTAGGCTGGAATTTGGGTTGTAGGAATGGCAACACAGGCATTTTCCCAAGTAATCTATTCTGCCAGCATAGTTAATGATGTTCTGTGTTTAGTGAAAAAAGAGATTAAAAAATAAGCTTTTGTAAAAACAAAGAACAGCTATGAGTAAACCTATAGCTAAAACATGAGAGGTACCCACCCTAGAAGTAGGAAAATCTTTTTTTTTTTGAGAGAGAGAGAGAGGAGGGGAAGATAGAGACACTTGCAGACCTGCTTCACCACTTGTGAAGCGACTCCCCTGCAGGTGGGGAGCCTAGGGCTCCAACTGGGATCCTTGCGCAGGTCCTTGTGATTTGCTGATTTGCGCCACGTGGGCTTAACCTGCTGAGTGAGCACCTGACTCCCAAAGTAGGAAAATCTTGAGCTATGACCTTGTCAGCCAGTGACTAGCCATATTAATTCCAGCAATGCCCTTATGGCTGTCTCATTTTGTTTATTAGTAAAATCCACAGGAAGGGGGTTGAATTCAGTGATGATAATTCTTTCTTGTCAATAATAGTTGCTGTATCCCTTGCCTATGTTTCTTTAGATCTCTTGGATCAGAGAGTTAACTTGCTGTAGGGCACCTCTATCTTACACTCAAGTTAGATCCCCTACAGGAGGTGTTATGACAACTGAGGAAGCTAAATTTAGGGCCATAGTGTCTTTCCTTCTCTCTTTTAATTCTGAAGGTTAAGCCTCTATAAAAGTAAATAAACCTACTAGCTTTTTCCAAAACAGAGACCCCAAATCTTCATCTGCATAATTCTTGTCTTTAGGTTTATGATTAGTCAATAATTTGTTCTGCCTTATATCTTAACTCTTTTCCAGACATCAGGTTCCAGATACTATCAAGAAGCCAACCTGATTTTGCTGCACAGATGACCCCACCAATGTATCCTGGAGCTAGCTCCATCTCCCCAGATCCCCAGATCTCCCCAGAAAGAGACAGGTTGGGAGTATGGATTGACCTGACAAAGCCCACGTTCAGCAGGGAAGCAATTACAGAAGCCAGGTCTCCCACTTTCTACACCCCATAATGACCCTGAGTCCATACTCCCAGAGGGATAAAGAATTTTTAAAAAAGCTATCAATGAAGGGGATTGGATATGGAGTTCTGGTGGTGGGAATTATATGGAATTGTACTCCTCTTATCCTATGGACTTGTCAATACTTCCATTTAAAAAATAAATAAATAATAAAAACTAAATAAATAAATTCATTAATTAATACTAGCTCTCTGAAAATCAAATGGCCCTTCCTATGTCAGAAAAATTATTCATTCACCTAACTGGCATTTCCCCAGTCTCCTTCCTTCTTGTTCCCTCACACAACCTTTCCCACCATAAAGCCTACCCATCAAACACAGTTCAGAGGTACTTCCTAAGGAAAATCTCCCTACCTGTTTTATAATGTTCCCATAGTGCTTACCCTTCATCTTCACTACACTTATTGTGCTTGTAGTTAAACAATCATTCACTTCAAGTCGAGCTTCTCGGGCAGGAATTAACCTAAAGGCAATGACCACATCTGTTTGTATTTACGTTCATGTTTTTCATATAACATTTACACAGCAAATGTTTACATACTAAAGTTGTATACTGAGGCACTTTATAGAAAATTTCAGGATGTTTACAGAATTTCTAATATAAATATATAAAGGTTTTTAGAAGAATATCTGATGCTCATTAAATTATATTTTCGATGAAAAAAAAATATGTGTTTTACATTAGAAACCAAAAAAAATGGGCTTGAGCAAAGATCAAAGAACAGGAAAATATAAAAGAGAAAAAGAAATATAAAAAATTGAAAGGAGGTCCTCAGAGAGTTGCTGAAAGTTACAGTCCTCTACTAGCATAGATATCAGTTGCTTTCAGCTCAGAGAAGATACTAATTAGTTGAATAATCTTTGGTTCCCAGTTTGAAAGATTACTGTGATTGCTTTCCTCAAGTGCCATGCCAGGCCTTAATGGTTTTAAAGATTAATTGACAGCATGTGAAAGCCAACTAGCTAATTAATGGCTGCATGTCACCTAAGTGTCCTGAAGAATATATATTCACAATGGCTGTTTAGTCAGGGCTATTGAGTTAGTTTATATTTACTTTCCTGATTGTATGTATATGTCTTTTCTTTTTCTATATATTTTCTTTCCTGAGTGTATGTATATCTGACTTTTGTACATCTTTTCCTCTAGGTAACTGGCTAGGCATGTGTTGGTATCTCCTCACAGCTAACTTGTAAATAAATATTTGTTTTTTAAATATTTATGGTGAAAGTCCTACCTATTTCAGTGTTCTTAGCATTTCAAACAGTATTATATGTTTATCCTACATCTAACATGTATTATCTATGCCGATTTCATGTCTAAATTTTATTTTATGGTGAATTTAAAAATATTGATGAAATATATGAAATCGTTCTATTCAGAGAGTTATGTGGTATGTGACAAAACATTTTATCTCAAAGTCACAGGATCAAGAAAATTTGTTTTCAGTTAAGACCATCTTGTTAGCTACAAAATCCCTAAATCCTTTTCCTGATCATATATTATTTTTTCTCATAGTTAAAAGCAGTTGAAAAGTATTTACATTCCAATTGTATTAAATATAAATATTCTTCATTAAACATTATGAAGATTGTCACATTCCTCCTCTATTTTGATTTGCTACCTTCATTTTCTGTTTCCAATTCCTTAATCATTTCATTTATTATATTTTAATTAATTTACACCTGGAAACTGCCTAAAAACCTTTGGTGTAAAACTGTGGAGTAAAAGTGAATTAATTGGAAGTATAGTTTTTCAATAATAAAAAAAAAAACAGGGGAGAACTTATCTATTTCCCAAATTCCATTTCTTTTAAGTTTCCAATTTTCCTCTGGAAACATTTTGAGCATTTAAAAAGGTCCTAGGACATGAAACAGTCATATGCAAATAACTAGTGAATAACCATTGTAGCTGTTAATTTCAATATGTCAAAATATTAGATTTACATCTCTCTATGGATATCAGCATTTTAAAAAGAAGAATGACATCCTTGATTTCCCTCTATTAAGGCATTTAAAATGAGCAGTCCCACATTGCTCCCTAATCACTCAATAGAGCAGAAGGTTTAGCCTTATAGACACAGGTTGAAATCCCTTGTTTAGCTCATTGAATGACACTGTAAAGAGAAATAGTAAGCAAGTCAAGTATTGCTAACCATGGTGAGTTCCTTTGAGAGTTCTGATATTCAGGCAGGTAAAGGAGTTCTGTATCGAATTCAATTATCTATTTTATATGGATACAATCTTTGCTTTCTTTAAAAATTTCTGTTGCATACCTTTGAACTTGCTACTCATGTTCTCTAGAACAAAGTGTCTCTACTGATTGGAATAACTTAATTATTTCTTCTAGTTCAAAGGATATTGTCATCCCAATCATTGCCTCATATGAGGACTTCTAACAATAACCTGTGATATACAATAAAAGTGAAATGATATTCAGTGGATTGGAAAATAGTACAAAAAGGAAAAAAGCCACAATAACAGCAAAACATCTGGGACTTTACTATTTCTCATTCTGATATTAAAAGACCATGACTTTCAGGTTGTTATTTGACTTTTCTAGGTCTCAATTTACATATATATATATATATATATATATATCCTTTTGTTGACCTTATTGTCTTTTGTTGTTGTTTTTGTAGTTATTATTGTTGTTGTTATTGATGTTGTCATTGTAAGAACAGAGAGAAATAGAGAGAGGACAGGAAGACAGAGAGGGGAAAAGAAAGATAGATACCTGCAGACTTGCCTCACTGCCTGTGAAGTGACTCTCCTGCAGGCCTCTGCAGGTGGGGAGCTGGGAGCTAGAACCACAATCCTTCTGCAGGTTCTTGCACTTAGTGCATTGTGCACTTAACCTGCTGTGCTACTGCCTGACTTCCTAGGTCTCAGTTTGTAAACTACAATGTAAGGAGAAAGGTTGATCTTCAGTAAGGGTTGTCAAAGTTTAATTTTACATAAATTTCTTAGGAATCTTATCAAAATGCAGATCCTATGTCAACTGATCTGACATGGAATCCAAGACTTTGCATTTCTAATAATCTGGGATGATGCAGAAGTTGAGAATTTATTCTCAATAAATAAATAGATAAATTCTCAATAAATAAATAGATCTGGAAACTATTTGAAAAATTAGAAAGAATTTTGTTTTAATTTTCTATTTATTTCTTTTTATAGCATGGGAACACACACACACACACACACACAGATATAATTTGAAGATGACTTACCTGAGAAGTGCGATGACTATGCACAACGAAACACAATGACCCAGGTTCAAGCCCCATCCCCCACCTGCAGGCAGGTGTCTATCTTTCTCTACCTCTATCTGTCAAATGAATAAAAAAAAAAAAAAAAACATTCAGACATGGTGTAGGTGTATTGGTAGTGCCAACACTGATCTCCAGAGACTAGAAGTAAAAAAATTACTTACCTAAATAAATGAATTATCTATTCATAGTCACCTCAATTATTAAATATTTACAGTGTTTACTTAAGTTTATATTTCAAACTATTCCTATTTCCCTCTAAAACCATTCTGCACTAAAGATAGAATAAAACTGGCATGCACTCAGGATTACATGGTTAGTATTAGTAAATCCTAGGAATGGTAAAAAATGTTATCAGAGTTGCCACATGACAAAACTAAATTCCAATCCAAATCTTAGGACATCTGTTCCAAAAAATGAACCAATTAATACTCCAACAAAGTCACTTCATTCAAACTCCAGTTGTATCACTGCTATATTCTAAATATCCAGAATAACCATTGTAGTCAAGAACAAAGAACTAAAACAATATCTAAGGAAAATACAGGAAAGCCTAATTTTTTAGTGGACTTTGGTCATGTAGGAGTTGTCCCAAGAATAATGCTAGTAATTAAAGATATAGGCCTCCAGGGCATGCCCCAGACTTCTGTGAATAACAGAAGATGCTATTGAAGGTGACTCCATAGTTTCAAGGATAAGTTACTACTGCATCTACACATTTAGCTATGGCCCATTTTAAGTCACCCTACTATTTCTTCTCTGTACTAGTAAGTATTGATTTTCATAAACATGATTTTTAAAATAATGATTTTCTTTATGAATTGTCCTCCTGTTAAATTAGCAGGCCTCAATTTAAAGATCTACTCACATAGATTTTTAAAGATTATTTTAGATAAATATAAGGTAACACTATAAAAACATCTAGTGAATTATTTATAAAACCTGTGTTATGTATCAGTGTCTAGCTCCTCCTGTAAGGTTCATGACTAAGATTTGGTTCCCACACCAAATAGAAGCATCATGACACCAGTGAAGTTTTATATGTGGTGGAGATTTTTTATGACATCTCTTTCTTGCTCACTGTTTAAAGTAAAAATAATTTTAAATATTGACCTAGAATCAGTGGAATTATGCATGAATGAGGTCCCATGCTATAAAAAGAAATAAATAACTAATTTTTCACTGTCATCCTCCCCATAACTCCAAGATTAGTTGAGCATCATACCATCATCACTTCTAATATAACATCCCCTTTCTCTCCTTCAAAAAATTATATATATATACATATATATATATATATATATGTATATATATATACATATATATATATATAGAGAGAGAGAGAGAGAGAGAGGGAGAGGGAGAGGAAAAAAAACTAAGAGGGAAGGGGTAGAAAGGGAGAAACCTGCAGCACAGTTTCACCACTTCTGAAGCTTCTCCATTCAGTTAAAGACCCAAGCGTTTGAACCTGTGTCTTCGGGCATTGTAATGTGCACTCAACCAGGAGCACTATCACTTTCTCTTCTAATTCTCACTCTTTTTCCATGGCTATTAGTCTGAATCCCTAAAATGCCATTTTACAAACTTTTAGAGACCACAATGACTTCTCTACATTTCTGTAAAAGCACAAGACAAGAAAAGCCATTCTGGTGCAGAGAGATAGTTCAGTCTTTAAGGTTCATGCGCTATCATGTGAGCGACTCAGGTTTGAGCCTTGACACTACCTGGGAGTTGTTAAGAAACCAGAGAAAGCTGGTTATTGTACTGTCTCTCCTCTCTCTGTGTTGTGCTATCCCTCTGTTTATCTGAATGAATAAGTCAGATTGGCCTGAGAGCAGTGAAATAGTGTAATGGCAAGGTCTTAGCTCCACAAAAAGAAAGATTAAGAAAGAAAGAAAGAAAGAAAGAAAGAAAGAAAGAAAGAAAGAAAGAAAGAAAGAAAGAAAGAAAGAGCGGCACCCCATCAAGAATGCCAGGGATCCTGACAGGGACAGGGTCATCTCCTCTGGACCTGCATTCAGACTTCAAGGAAGCTGGGCAGGAGGATGAAAATGGGACGATGCATTCTCCCCCCGTTATTGTTACAAATAATTATACTGTCACAATTGATTAATAATACTTTGGCAGTGCCTGGTGGGAATGGAGAGTCAGAAGCACCCCCTCTCCCTTACACAGGGGCATATTTGAAAGTTACATTATGAAAGTGGGGAAGGTGGGTCAGCATAGACGGACAAAAGAAGTCATGTTATGACTTGCCCCTCAAAGAAAGAATGCAGAGATTGAGAGCTCCCAGGTACAAGTTGACGTATCGAAACAAAGAAAGATTAATAATTAAACTTTACCAGATCTAGATGAGCAGTGGCCCACGACTAGGCAAAGATCTGTATGTCCCCCATAGAAGATTAATGATAGAAAGAGCCCTCAGCAAAAGTCAGAAACAATTCTAAATATGACCTCCCCTGAGAACAGGGCAATATTAAGTATTGTACCATTATTTACAGTAATAGGGGCGTAACATGTAGCCTGCCAAAGCCACAAGACTATGATGCTTATTGCTACTTCCTTATGAGCTAGTTGTTTAGGCAACCTGAATGTAACCTGAAAAAGTATAAAAGCTAATGCAGTTTCACTATTAAAATGAGTCCAGATTCACCCTCCAATAGAGTGTGGTGTCTGTCTGTTTTCCCTCATGCCGACTCCTGATCCACCAGGGAGATCACCTTCCGAGACCCCTGACTCTCCTGCTGCTCATCAGCTGTGGTGGTTTGCGGCAAGAAAGAAAGAAAGGAAGGAAGGAAGGAAGGAAGGAAGGAAGGAAGGAAGGAAGGAAGGAAGGAAGGAAGGAAGAAAGGAAGAAGGAAAGAACGAAAGAAAAGAAGGAAGGAAGGAAAGAAATAAAGAGAAAGAAAGAAAGAAAGAAAGAAAGAAAGAAAGAAAGGGAACTACTGTGGACTGTAACCAGAGATACCAGCCCGAGAAGTCAACCCTGCAACTCCTCAAATCTGGTGAGATCTTTCTTAACACATGGGACTACCTACATCCAAGTTAGATGGCATGTCATTTAACTAAGTAACAAATAAAAGATTAGGCTATGGTTTAGGGTACTGGATGTATAGAGGTCTACACGTACTCATAAACAAGGGGCAATCATATAACTCAAACTCAAAGTCCTCAATAATGGTTGAAGTGCTTAAAGAAGGCATCATAAATTCTGTAACTGATTGGATTTAGAGCAAATTAGCAGGATAGCTTAGCAGAAAGGCCCAAAGAAGACAGATTCCCAAAACTTAACTCTAACTGGGCTCAAAAAATGATACTCAATGCCTAAACAACTGAAAGAAAAATCTTGGATTCCCATACACATATGATGGGCCTTGACCTCTAAAGGGTCCCTGTCTCCACTACCATTGGTCACTTCCATAAGGAAGAACATCTTGTGGGCTCTCCCAGAACCTTGGTTCTACCATAAAGCAATGATGGTAGGGATAGTCCCAGTCTCTGAAGGGAGGCTGGAGGTATCCTGCCCTGCACTAGAAAAAGACTGGTCCTGAAAGGATTGAAGACTGCAATGTTCCTCAGATGTGACCATGAGCTATAAGCTCAGACCAGTAGAGACTTAGAGGTTACACAGGCTCTGACACTAAATATAAATATGTCTTTATATATGGGCCCTGAAGCAGGTGGATGGAGATAAATATGTAATTTTAGCCACAATTTTTTTATAAGAATGGAAGCTACTCCCTGCCTAATCCAACTTTCTAACCCTTTTCTCTACTCTGACATCATTCTCTCAGACAATATTCTTTTTTTTAATTTATTTTCCCTTTTGTTGCCCTTGTTTTATTGTTGTAGTTATTATTGTTGTTATTGATGTCATCATTGTTGGACAGGACAGAGAGAAATGGAGAGGAGGGGAAGACAGAGAGCAGCCAGTCCTTGTGCTTTGCGCCAAGAGCGCTTAATCCACTGCGCTACTGCCCAACTCCCTCAGACAATATTCTTATCCAGCCTCAGGCTAGCTACCAAATTCAAGCAAAATTACTATAGTTGTATGCTCCCAAGAACACACCTAAAATGGTTCTTCTAGCTTTATTCTACCCTAAAATTATTAATCTCATCTGCTCTGATCCTACTTTTTGGTTCCTGTTCATTAATAATCTTGTCTCAATTTAAGTCATGCCACATTGCAGACACCAAGTTACAGATGCTACTATGACTCCATCCCAACTCTTGTGGGCAGATGATCTCACCAATGTGTCATGGACCCTCGCAACTCCAGAGCTCTGGTCTACTAGGGAAAGACAGAAACAGGCTGGGTGTATGGATCAGCCTGTCAACGCACATGCTTAGTGGAGAAGCAGCTACAGAAGCCAGGACTCCTACCTTCTGCTCCCCATAAACAACCTTGATCCATACTCCCAGTGGGGGGAAGTGATAGGATGAAGATAAGAGAACTCTGCACTCCAGCTCCATCAGCACCCAGAGAGAGAGAAGGAAAAGGAGAGGGACATGTGGAGGCAGATACAATGTTATGCATGGCTTAGAGGAAAAAAGAGGATTGAATCAGAAAAAGAAGAGGCAACTATATATAAATATGGACAGATAGCTGTATAGTTGTAGAGAAGATGGTTGTCCCATGTCTACAACTTTAGGGAAAGTGTGGTGGATTACAGTGGGGAGAGTGAAGATTCAGAACTCTGGTGCTGTGAACGATGTGGATTCTAAAACCTGGAGACATGTAATTCTGTAATATAAAATTTTTTTTAAATTGGCAAGATATAGATATACAGATATAGACATATGACAGATAAACTTTGTAAGTCAACAAATACCTATGACCTTGGGAGAACTATTTGTAGTTTCCACTATGGGGATGGGGACACAGAATTCTAGTGGTGGGAACAGTGTAGAATTATACCCCTATTATCTTATGATTTTATAAATCATTAGTAAAAATAATAAAAGAAAATAAATATTTTTAAAAAGAAAAAAAAATTTCTAGTTTTGTCCATAAATTATTCATTCACTTATAAATATATTAATAAGTACCAATTTTGCATTGAACAATGTACTAGGACCTAGAGAAAAATATTTGCTTTGCTTTTCATTAATCTCAGAGACTGTGGCATTGTTTTCACATGTTCATGATCATATATGTTCTCAGGGGAGAGATATCAATGTCCCCATGAAGTTTAGCAAGAAATACGATTTCTCAAGGCCAAATTATCCATATTGGTAGAATTTGAATTCTTACCTAAGTCACCTAAAGCAGTCCTTTCTTTTTAAACCACTTTTTCTTTTTCTTTTGAACAATTTCCTGGTTTGGAAAAACTATGGTATCCATGAGACCTGTAACATAAGTATTTTTTCACCACTCAAGATTTGTATATGTGTGCAAGAAGCTAAGGCAATAGGCACTACTAGAAATCTGAAACATCCTACTTTTTTTTTTTTCATGGAATTATATAGTTAATGGCAAGTCCAGGGGCTATATTTTCTCTATTCTGCATTTAACATATAGAAATACTTTCTAGATAAAAAGAAACTACTCTACAGAGCCTATTAATATGTATTTTAGTAAATCTTGAGTTTTGGGATTTAATAAAAATCAACTCATGTCCTTGGGATCTTTGGGTTTCTCACAAGCCCAATAATTTAATAAGCATCAGAAAAACTGATACATTAAAAGAAGAAGAAGAAGGAGGAGGAGGAGAAGGAAGAGAAGAGAGAAAAAAAGAAAAAAGAGACTTATTGCTTACTTGTATACATGAAAAAAGATCAGCCAAAGCTGAACATCTCACCCACATGGTTTCAGAGAACATTTTAGGTATTTAGAAAATGCAGAGGACATTATGAAGAAGGAGTTGCAGTAAGCAAAGGTGGGTGATTCAGTTCTCCATTAAAAAGACAAACAAAATTGGGTCTCCTGGGTATAGTGGGTGGAAGTGCACTTAGAGAAGTTTGCATGTAAATATCTTTTTCAAAGGCAATTTTCATCCTACCATCAGGATGAATAAATAAATTAGCTTTTTGTCAAATTTATTTAAGCTGAAGAATTATGTTCACCTGTCCAAGCCTGTGACTTTCTCCTCTCTCATGAATGCTCTGAGTTTTTAAGCAGTACTAAGTAGAGGAAATCAAGACAAATTGTCTAGGCCATATGCAAGAACTTTCTTAAAATGACATGTAACTTTTTGGAGTGATCCTTTGTAAAGTTCCATTATACTGCAAAAAGATTTATTGCTGTGCTGGTGTCTTCCCCCTCTCTTTTCCTATTTCTTTCAACCTGAAACAAATCAGTGCATTGAAAGAGGTGGAGGCCCAACAAGAAGAAAATATGGTGCCCACTTTTCCTTTTTGCTCTCCAGAGCAGTGCTAAATACAAAAAGATCTGTTTTCACTTGAACCCAGAGACCTTAATTATTTACATTATCCTAATAGTCAAGCACAAAGTGGAATGTATGCACTCCCAGTGGAGATGACCTTCCTAATTGAATAGAAAGCACAAGTTAAGTTGATTTAATGTCTTGAGGTGCAAGTGTAGTCAATAATTACTTGAATTTTCTATTTTTCAAGACACCACCTTGGCTTAATACCTGGTTTAATTCACAGTAATTACAAACTCCAAAAATTACTTCTTGAATGCCTACTATGTGTTAGAAAGTTTTGAGCCTCAAAAAGAACAAATGAGGCAGTAAAATCATGACATGGAAACATAAAAACGATATATAGTATTGAAAATAGGTTTTAAATTGGGGAGATATAAAAAATATAAGACAAAACTGCAAAAGCTTTATTTTCTTAAGCCTGAAGAAAATACATTTCTAGGCTTATTGCAGATACCCTATTCAAGTAAAATAAAGGATTCCAGTCTTAAATAAAAAGTGTGTTTCCTGCACGTGTAACCTACCTGAAGTCTGTATTATTTTTAATAATATCTAGAAACAACAACAAAAAAAAGTACCACATCTGGGGTACGCTAAAATATTTTGTAGAATCTATTCTCTTACTTACAAAGAGATATAGTCGAATGCAAGGTAGTCTTCCACACCAGCGTTCAACATGACAAAGCAAATGCAAAGTAGATCTAACAGCTAAAGACTTTTTGACTTCTTAAGATGTTCAATTGAACATTTAAAAGGTTTAGTCTCATATCAGTTCTAGAAAGCCCCCCTGGGGCAGGCTTAAGTAACTATGCCATTAGGCACTCAGCTGCAAATTGCCTATTAAGTCTGACTGAAACTGTAAAATTGCTTTTCACAATGCAAATTAATGTAAATAAGAACAATTGGTTACACATATCACAGGCTATCAAATTGTCCACAGATGATGCATATGCCCTCCCCTGCACCACCCCCACCCATCCCCTGAATTAGCATTACTTTAAAGTTTTATTTAGGAGGTCTTAACAGCCTTGGCTGTTCCAATGATAAATTCGACAAATTTATTATAAACAATACATGTGTCCTGTGTGTGCTATCTATTATATGAAGTAAAAATCTCCTTTTATTTGTGTCTAAGGATACTTATGCATCAAATTGAGTGAATATGTTACGAACTAATCCATTTAACCTTAGCACTAGATTACAACAGTATCATTCACTTATTAAACGTTATTAACTAGATTAATCTTTCACAAATGTATTTTAAGAATGAAATAGCAAAATGCTATAAAAGTGCTATAGTTTTCTCAGAACCATAAGATGAACAGAAGAATTTTACTGCTTTCTTCTTATTATAATTATTTTGGAAACATGTGAGTTACTTAACCTTTCATACTCTTAGTTTTCACATCTGTCAAATAATAATAATACATGCAGCTAATAGGAAAGACACTTTATTTTGTAATTGCAAGGTAGACTGTGTGAGACTGTAAGATGTCACCAGAAAAGACATATCTGTGACCCTACTGCCATTTGAATATAATCTGTAGCACTTTAGGCATGTTGACCATCTCCTAATGCAACTACTGAAAAGACAGTCAAGCAACTCATTGAAAAAGGTGAACTTAAATACTGGTGGTGTTTTGGACTCAACCTTTTAAAATCTCATTAAAAATGAGACAAAATATTTTAATTTTTAATGACCTATTTCAATATCTATGAACCTGCCAATCAATGGGCAGGTATTTTAAACCTTCTATAATAAAAAAAAAGGGGGGTTAAAATGTATTCTTAAGGAGAGATCAATTAAAGGTCTACTAGTGTTATGAAAGGACTTCTAGTTTGACCTTTAAATACTTGTCTTAAAAAAAAAAAAAAAACTCTCCCTTGATCCTTTCTGCACATCTTGAGCTGAAAAGAAATACCCGCTTGACAGGATAGACTTTTAGCATATAACTGACTCCAAAAATCTGAACCTACATGAACATGTCCTACATGCACAGAAAGAGGCTGATACTATATGAGGAAAAATGACAATAATTGGGGGTGGGTGTAATTTGAGAGAATTACCTCTTTTTCCCTTTTTGGCCAATGGATCTTTTATAGTAAAATTTAAGATTTTCGTTTCCCTTACAAGTTGTGTGTAATATTTATTTTTGGAGGGAATATATTAGTTTATACTCTTTCTCACTTCATTTATATCATTACCCCTCTGTTCAAGATAAACATGGAAGCAGTCTTGAGTGCATTTTGAATGAAAAAATTTGAAAACAAATATTATAGACATAAAAAAGTAACCCTTCAAAAGAAAATACAAAGCATTTTTTTAATTACAATAATTTAAAAGGATAACTTTTCTCCATGATAAAATATAAATATGATGGAACATAAAAACAAATCTGGTAAAAAATATTTATTAAAAAAATTCCAATACTTTTGAGAAATTGAGTAGGGGGTAAGGAGCATGAAATTTTAAACTTTTAAAATTATTTTTTATTAATCATTTTTATTCTCAGGCTGTCAAAGCAAGAACTAGAAGAATTTTTTTTCCTAATTGGGGGGTTAATGGCTTACAATATAGGCACAGCCTCTCATCTCCCCTTACCTGGCATCTAGGAGACACATCAGGATCCCAATGTCCCTTCAATCCTGTCTCTTTCCCTCCTTCCCAGAGTCCTTTGTTTTGGTGCAGTACACCACTCCCAGTCCAAGTTTCATGTGAAGTTTTCCCTTACTGTTCTTTATTCCTAATCTCCAGCTGTAAGTGAAGGCATTCAGTATTGGTCTATCTCTTTCTTGTTTGTCTCACTCAACATGATGCCTTTGAGTCTGACCATACTTTTAGAAAAGAGATGATCTCATCATTTTTTTTTCAGCTGCATGGTACACCATTCATCTGTCCTTTGGCCTCTGGGTTGCTTCAAATTTGGGCTATTATAAAATGAGCTGTTTTAAACATTGGTGTGCATAGGTCTTTTTAGATAGGTGTTTTTATTTTCTCTAGATAAATCCCTAGGAGAGGGATTGCTGAGTCATAGGGTAGGTAAGTAGGTCCATTTCTAGAACTCTGATGAATTTCCAAACTATTTTTCGTAGGGGTTGGACCAACTTACATTCCTACCAGCTATGTAGGAGAGTCTCTCTTTAATTTTGTTTTAATGAGGGAGAGTTACAGAGAGAAAGACACAGTGAAAGACCAGATCACTGCTCAGCTCTGGCTTTGTTGGTGTTGAGGGTTAAGCCTGGATATCTGAGTCTCAGGTGTGAAAATTTTTTTTTTTTTTTGCATAGCCATTATGCTATCTCCAAAACCCATGACTCTCTTCTCACAACCTCAACAGTTGATGTTTCTGTCTTTTCTAATGTGTCACATTCTCGCAGGCATAAAGTTATTGTTTTTATTTGTATTTCCCTGGTCATCAGTGACTGCACATTTTTTTCCATGTGTTTCTGTTGGCCATTTGGATCTCATCTTTGGAGAATATTCTCTCCATATCTTTCCTCCTCCATTTTTCAGTGAGGTTGTTTGTCTTTTTATGGTTAAGTTTCATGAGTTCATTGTGAATTTTGTTTTTCATTCCTGTCTGTTGTATGACATAAAGATATTCTCTACTTCCTGGAGGGAATCTCTTTGCTATGGTAGTAACTCCCTTTGCTGCATAGAAGCTTATCATTTTGATGTAGTGCCATTGGTTTATTTTTGCTATGACTTTCCTTGAAGCTGGATTTGATGAAGATGTTGCAAATCTTATGGAAAAGAGTTCTGCCTATGTTTCTTCTTAGTATTTTATGGTTTCTAGTCTGACTTCTAAATCTTTGATCCATGTGGAGTTAACATTTTTTCTCTGTAGTCTTCCTTTCTACCAGTTGAGGTATCAAAGGGGGCTGGAATGGAAAGTTAACTTTTCTATTTTCTATATGAGGAAATGTGGTAGTCCACTTTCATTTTTCTTTTCTTTTTTTTTTGCCTCCAGGGTTATTGCTGGGGCTCAGGGCCTGCACCACAAATCCACTGCTCCTAGAGGCTTTTTTTCCCCTTTTGTTGTCCTTGTTGTTTTATCATTGTGGTTATTATTGTTATTGATGTCATTGTTGTTGGATAGGACAGAGAGAAATGGAGAGAGGTATGGTAAACAGAGAGGGGGAGAGAAAAATAGACACCTGCAGACCTGCTTCACTGCTTGTGAAGTGACCCTCACACACACACACACACACACACACACACACACACATACTGGAGAACTGATCCTTAACACCAGTCCTTGAGCTTCTGTGCCATGTGCATCCACTTTCTTTCTTTCTTTTTTTTTTTTTTTTTTTGATATTTCAAGCCAATTTTACCAACACCCTTTGTAGAATTTTAAACTTTGATTCAGGGAAGATGAGAGCACACATACCAGACTACACATAGGCTATAAGAGACAAAGAGAGGAACTTACATATCAAATCACAAAGGCAAGCAAACTTCAGCAGGCCACGGCCCATGATGTCCATTTCCATAACTAAGGCCCTGTCTTCACTTCCTTTCTAAGCCACGCCCACACCTGTTAACACTCCTAGGTATCTTCCTAAGCAACCCCTAACAAAATGATAAAGATACTATTTTTAGAGAGAAAAAGAAAAACAGTACTTTTTTTTGTAATATGAGAAAAGAGTAGAAAGAAGATTTACATAACTGAAGTTTTGGGTTCAGTAACTTATTGACATCCAAACTGAAGTGTCAATCTTTCACTTGAAAACTCATAGGAAAAATATCTCATAAAATATGTGAAAGAATGGCACTTAACCATTTTTATCATTTCTCTACATTTGTAAATAATATAATATATGAAGTATAGCTTACATTTTTACATTCTCTGTTTAGATATCCTCAAATAATAATCACTAAGAGTAATACTATAAAAAAGAGCTTCTGCACAACTAAAGAAAAAAAAAAGAGTAATACTATGTAATAAATTATCTGTTTGAAAGTAGAAGGTAGTATTTAAAACACTAACAAAAGTAACTTATTCAATAAAAAATAAAGGATAATGTGAGAATGCCTCTATTCAGATTTCATATGATTCAAATCAATCTAGAAAGATTATAGAAATATTATTATTATCATCATCACTAGCATGAGTAGTAGTATTTTGGTCATCACTGGAGCTTTACCTCTACAAGATGACTCTCTCAGACAGATAACAAAAGAGAAGACACCTTACTACTGAAGCTTCACTCAGTCAGGTGGGAACAGGGTTCAAACCTGGGTCTTGCCCATGACAAGGGAAACATACTGTGAAAATGAACTACTAATGCTATTATTTATTTTGTACTATTTTATTTCTTTTTTTAAATTTCTTTATTGGGGAATTAATGTTTTACATTCAACAGTAAATACAATCGTTTGTAATTATTTTATTTCTTTTTAGTTAAAGACACAAAGATACAGAAAGATCAGAGCACTGCTCAGCTCTGGTTTATGGTGGTACTAGGGACTGAACCTAGGAGCTCAGATATTCATGCTGTTCCCTCAGTCCTCCAGTGCTATTTAAATTGTAACTACTAATTATGAATATATTTATCAATGTGATTTAAACTTAATTTTTATCAATCATTAGCTGTAAGCATCATGGTCACATATCAATAGCATATTATTATGAGTGTACAATATACCAGTCATTTCTCTCACCCCAAAAATCTCGTTTTAAAAAAAGGTTAATTTACAAGAGGGATTCTAGAAGCATAATAAAAATTACCTCTGATTAATAAAAATTTCCTCCCCTAGGGCAGGATCTGGTCTTTCAAAAAGAAAGAACTTAAATTTATATACCTTTATATCTTTACCCACGTATCCCATGTATTGTCTTTTTTCCCCTTTTTTCTCTCTTTTTCCCTCTTTCTCTTTTCCTTCCTTTCTTTCTCCGTCCTTCCCTCCCTCCCTTCTTCCATTTCTTCCTCACTTCCTTCCTTTCTTTCTTTTTTTCCTTCCAAACTGACTTTCATTATCCTTTATGTTTCTCTACAACAGCAAAACTAATTAGTGTCTTGTCTAGGGCCACATAAAGGTAAGTTACACAAAATTTCTGTTTCTTCTATGTTTACAAATAATATACATATTATTACCAAGTCTCTCTTCATTTCTTCTCTAACATTCTGCATTATGCTTGTTTGGAAAAATACATAGGGGTACAGGCTGATATACTATTTCTATTTATAAAAAAGGAAACACTGACAAAAAAAAAAGTAGGATAAGAGGGATACAACTTCATACAACTCCCACCACCAGAATTCTGTATCCCATATCCTCCCCTGATAGCTTTCCTATTCTTTATCACTCTGGGAATATGGACCCAGGGTTATTATGGGATACAGAAGATAGAAGGTCTGGCATCTGTAATTGCTTCCCTGCTGAACATGGGCATTGGCAAGTTGGTCCATACTACCAGCCTGTTTCTCTCATTCTCTAGTGGGGTGGAGTTCTGGGGAAGCTGGGCTCCAGGACGCATTGGTGGGTTTGTCTGTCCAGGGAAGTCTGATTGGCATCATGGTAGCATCAGGAAGCTGGTGGCTGAGAAAAGAGAGTTAACATATAAACCCAAACAAGTTGTTGACTAATAATGAACCTAAAGGCTGGAATATTGCAGATGAAAAGTTGAGGGTCTCTGTTTTGTAGATAACTAGTAGGCCTACTGTAGTTATATTCTAAAGGGTGCATGACTATACTTGGTTTTGTTTGTTTGTTTTTTACCCATTATCTGACCTTAAATGTAGTTTTCAAATGATTCTAGCAGAGAAAATGTCACTGAAAGGAAAATATGGATAAAATTTAGGGTTACTGATCTCTACTATTTGAGAAACTGATAGCATTAAACTTGATTATTAAAGGCTAAAATGCATTTATTTGTAAAATAGAGAAAAATAAGTTATCATATTGGAGCATTGCCATTCTGTTTTTCTCATTGTGGTTGAAAAGTTAAAGTGTTCCATGAAGAAGCAGTAATCTTATCTAAGAATCTGTGATTGGGACTGTTACATTAATCTCTATAATCTCCTAAAACATAAACATATATCTGTTTGCTTTTTCTAAATTGTGATCTCTCTTCTAGTCAGAAATCTATTTACATTCCTTAAAAGACACTTATGATTGTTATAGAAGAAATGCAAAAATCAAAGCATTGGGGTGTGTGTTTAGGTGTGTGAGTGTGCTCGTGCATGAGCGTGCATTCAAATGAGGCTATGAGGAACCAGTTGAGATGACCTGCTAGAAAGTTAAGAATGCAGGCTGGATGGTGACTCACCTGATTGAGAGAATATAGTTTAAAGACCCAGGTTTAAGTCACCCCTTCTTCTTCCACCTACAGGAGGAGAAGCTTCATGTTCATTGAGGAAGTGCTTCTCTGTCTTTCTCCCTTTCTGCCTTCATCCCTCTTACTTTCTCTTTGTCCTATTAAAAAAAAAAAGAAGAAAGAAAAAAGAAAGAAAGAAAGAAAGAAAGAAAGAAAGAAAGAAAGAAAGAAAGAAAGAAAGTGAAAAAAAGTGATAACCTTAGTGGCAACAACAAAATAAAATACAGTGAAAAATTAAGAATGGGGTATGTACAAAAACAAAATGAGCAGTCAGGTGGTGGCATACCTAGTTGAGTGCACGTTACAATGTACAAGGGCCTAGGTTTGAGCCCCTAGTCACCACCAGCAGGGAGAAATCTTCACAAGTGGTAAAGTAGTGCTGCAATTGTCTCTCTGCTTCCCTCTCTATCACCTGCATCCCCTTCGATTTCTGGCTATGTCTTTCCAATATTAAATAAAGATTTTAAAAAAAGCCTGCATGGCAAAAACAAAATCATAGATTAATATGGGTCTCAAACTAAATTTTATATATACACTTATTTACTAGTGATTTAATATTGATTTACAAAATTACATGTCAACAGAGGTATAATTCCATACCGTTCCCACCATCAGAGTTCTGAATCCCCAGTCCCTCTCTTGCAAGTTACAGCAGTTTTCCTAAGGTTGTAGATAGGGGTTAACTATTGTTTCTACATATGTCTATATTTGTATATAATTGCCCCATCCCCATATTTTTTTATAAAGGTCCTGTATTCTCTTCCTTTCCAAGCTACACATAACCCTATTACTACATCCAAATGTCCCTTTCTTTTTCCTCTTCACTTTCTGGGTCCTGATGGAATTGGAGTTCAGAGCCCTCTTCTCCTCTTCCTCCTATCACTTCTCCCCCACTGGGAGTATGGATCAAAATTATTTTGCAGGTTCAAACCAAATTCCTATCTTTAAACCACTCTTGTGTTTAATCAAAGACATGTTCTGACTTTTGTCTGTGAGTAGAACCAGCAAAACTGGTTATTACGTACAATTTATCCAGGGACGACAACAGTGACAGTAAATAAGATTTTTTATGTCCCAACTGATGAAATAAATCCAACTGTACAATTTATCCAGGGAAGACAACAGTGACAGTAAGTAAGATTTGCTATGTCCCAACTGATGAAATAAATCCAACTAAAGAATGTCAAATATGGTTCGACACATACTTAAATATCCAAAAATGAAGCATGGGAAAACTGAGAATATAGACAAAGGATGATAAAACAGAAAAATCCTCAGAACCATGGATGAGACAATTGTGTAGACTACTTGCTACCATTTTAATCCACCACAGCACAATGCTATTTTACTATTAAAATACGTAAGATAATAAAGTCATCAATATATTAAGTTGTTTTTATCTTTAACATCCTATTCCAAACACAAAACTAGAGGTTGATTCTATCTTTAAAAGTATTCTGCAATGCTCAATAACTTGATTTCACAAACTTTCTATTTTATACCAAATAAAGTGTCATATGCCAAACTAGCAGTGTCTTTAAATATTTCTGATGATTATGAAGGTAATTTCTTCAAACTAATTTTAATTAATTCCTTCAATCTAATTTTAAATCTTATTGTTTTTTTTTTGAGATTAGCTTATTTTCAGTTCTTGAACATTTCAACCAGTCTTCTTTTATTGAAATGAATGTCTCAATTAACTTAGCTTTTATGCTTCCCTGATAAATTTGGATTTATAAGAATGTGAACTCTATAGATCTAATGAAGCTAATTTTAAATAAATCCTTTCTTCACTTGTTCATGCTTAACAGAGTATATTGAAACCTGACTGTAACCCTGTCATTTAAGTTCGGGCTCCAGCAGGCTGGGCTAGCTTTGCAGCGGTAAACAGAGACTCGAGGACACACGGCTGGGCAGAGAGGCTTTATTCACGAGCCGGCAAACATGTGCTCTCCTGTCTTTCTGCTCTGGCAGCAGAGAGAGACCCTTAAAACTAATCACCACACAGATCTGTCCTGCATCCCCTCACACAGCCATGCCAAGAACTCTGGTACCACGTAGCATTGGGGGCAGGGAGAAAAAGAGGTGTGAAACTAGCAAAGGCCAAACCAATTTCTCCCAGAGGTGGGGGGAAGGAGACCAAACCAATATGAAATATACAACAATTCCCCCTTTTCTTTTTAACTAAATGACCACAGTATCAGGGGTGTGGGGTGAACAGAAACCTATATCGTACAGGCATTTTCAAAAAAGAAACTGGCACAAACATGGAGTAACATGTAAGACAAGAACCAGTGTGCTGCCAAGGGAAGGCCTGAGGGGGACCTTTTTTTGCCTCTGGGGGATGTTACTTGCCTTGACGGGCATTTTTTTTCTGTGGGCATTACCTAGCTTGGGGGCGGGGATATGGCCTAGAGTCCCATGGCAGCTGGCTACAGTCAGTCTTTGAGAAACCCAGCAGCATAAAGGGAAGCTGCTAGTTTTGTGCGAAGTGTCCGAGGTGTACCAGTGAGTCCGATAGAAGTGCGAGTCCAAATCAGATGTCCACTGAAGAATTTCCAGGGGGTGAATTGTTGTACCTCTGTCTTGATGGGGAATGTCAGCCGCTTTTCTGTAGAGAACTTGATAGCTGCAATTCAATTACTTATGAAACAAAACTTGTAGCAGGTTAGAAGTTTACCACAATTGATAACTCTATTACAATTGGAAGTCCTTTTTAGTATGATTTTAAGGTTGTTTGAAGTTTAAACAATAGAATGTGGAAAGGTAAAAAAGGCATGAGAATCATTAGCATAACCATAGCGCAATCTAACATTTCTAATTGAGAAGGAATTTGAGAGTTTTACATATCAACAAGCCTATTTAACCTTTTGTTACAGCCATTCAAGATGGAGACACACCCTAGGTGTGCGCAGGTTTTTTTTTTTTTGGACCAACTTAGTTAAAATATATTGATTTTTAACTAATTTTTACCTCAGACTTTAAATGTAAGTTAATTTTATCTTTATGAGAACTATGTTGAAAATTTTTTTCATTTAACTCTGTCTGGTAAGAATATAGCCTTAAAGTTACATTTTTAACCTTAAAGTTAATGTTTACCAAACTTTAAACACACACATAAACATGGTCTTTAATACACAAGGAGAGAAACCTTTGTTAAAAAGACGTCTTTTTAAACAAGAATTTAGATCTGTACTGTCTTAGTTGTAGGGGGGTCACCATCCTGAGGTGGCCTCCCACACAGCTCCACTTCTAGGAATTGTAGGTTGCGATCTCTGGATGAATCTCTGTGTATTGTAGCTCTTCTGACTTCAGAGTCGAGTTGAGGATCTCGGCAAGGGGGCCCAGTTTCAGTAGGGAGCCTGTGGTCTCCAGTGGTCCAGGATCTGCCCAGACTTCATAGCAGGAGGGCGGGGCAGAAGGCGCTTGCCTAGGTGCCCTGGGGTGGTGGCCATGATAGGCCGCCATGTCTGCTGCCCTGCTCCCAGCGGCTGAGCAGCGTGGAGGGAGCCCACGCCCAGTGCCCCACACCACGCAGCGGAAAGCCAGCCGGCTCATGCGGGCTGGCATTGGGCTCCTGCGGGCTGGCGTTGGATGGAAACCAAAGAGTGGTCCAGAGATAAATGTTCCAGAAACAGTGAAACAGTCTCATGAAGAAAGGGCAAAGGCCTTTGGAGACCTCTTTACAAGCAGAAGAGAAGGCCATAGTGCATAGGTAGCCAAATTGTCTTAACTTATCTGAGAGATGCGCAGGTCAGATCCATGTGGGCACCATTTGTTGTTAGAGTTCAGGGGCTCCAGCTGGCCAGGCTAGCTTCGCGGCAGTAGACAGAGATGACCAGAGCCACAAGGCTGGGCAGAGAGGCTTTATTCATGAGCCAGCAAACATGTGCTCTCCTGTCTTTCTGCTCTGGCGGCAGAGGGAGACCCTTAAAACTAGCCACCACACAGATCTGTCCTGCATCCCCTCACACAGCCACACCAAGAACTCTGGCACCACGTAGCATCAGGAGCAGGGAGAAAAAGAGGCGTGAAATTAGCAAGGTCCAAACCAATTTCTCCCAGAGGTGGGGGGAAGGAGACCAAACCAATATAAAATATACAACATAACCCAATGAGTTAAAAGAAGAAAATTACTGATTTCAGCAGACTCAGTATGAAGGTCTTGTGTCAACATACCAATTGACTAGCATGTAATTATTTTAAAAATAAAAATAAACAATGAAAATCAGAATTCAGTATGAAAATTGAAAATTATACAGGATGTTTATACATATGTATATATAATTTCATATATATATGGATGGATTTCATACATATATATATATATATATGTATGAAATCCACCATTGCTATTTTTTTACTTGGAAAATTAACTCAGCTCTACTTTTACTCATTATTAAGTAAATAGTAATAAGGAACATAAGACTGTATTGAATTGTTGATTTCACATTGGTTTACAATAGGATAAACACTTAAGAGCATAGTTTCACACTCTGCCATTGTGCCAGATTAACCCACTGTCTCTTTCAGTTTTTGCTTTCCTATGCCTCTGATAACCACCATAATTTTCACAGAGTCTGATAGTCATTTTTGTTCTTTACACGTTCATTTGCCTTCTTCTTCTAGCGTTTGCCCTTCTTCCATAGCCAGTCAACAGTGTCAAGTTGAGCCTGATGTAAAGTTTTGAGACCTCCTTTGAATCTGGAGAGGTGTCAGTCATTGACTATGTGGGTCATAGTCTGTCTGTAGCTGCAGGGGCAGTTTGGGTCATCTCTGGCTCCCCAGCGATGGAACATAGCGGCGCACCGGCCATGGCCTGTTCGATAGCGATTGAGGAGGGCCCAATCATAATGTGCTAGGTCAAAGCCGGGTTGACGCTTGCAGGGGTCTGTGATGAGGTGTTTGTTCTTTACCTCAGCTGACTGCCAACTCTGTTTCCAAGAGTCTGGAACAGAGGAGTTCAGTGTAGGAGTAGGGGACCAGATTGGGTGACGAGACGTCAAGCGTTGGACAGGGTGGGCAAAGTTATCCGCGTATATTGGCAGGTCCGGTCTAGCGTAGACGTGGGAAATGAACTTAGATGATGCCGCATCCCGACGAATATCTGGCGGGGCGATGTTGCTAAGAACTGGCAGCCATGGAACCGGGGTGGAACGGATGGTTCCAGAAATTATCCTCACGGAGGAATATAATTTGGAATCGACCAAGTGGACATGGGGGCTACGGAACCATACTGGGGCACAGTATTCTGCAGTGGAATAGCATAATGCCAGAGATGATGATCGTAGTGTGGAAGCGCTCACGCCCCATGAGGAGCTGGCCAGTCTTACAATGATGTTATTCCTCGTGCCCACCTTTGCTGCAGTTTTTATGAGATGTTCGTGAAATGACAGAGTGCGATTGAGAGTAACGCCAAGATAGACTGGCTGGGCTTCATGCCGGATTCTCATATCGCCAAGCTGCACATTAAGCTCACTCGAGGCTGAGGAATGGTGTAGATGGAAAACAGATGATACCATTTTTGCAGTGCTAGGGATTAGTCGCCATTTTTTACAGTAATCAGATATCAGAGACGTGTCTTTCGTGAGTGTTTCCTCAAGGATGTCGAACTTGGATGCCTGAGTTGCACAGCAGATGTCATCGGCGTAGATGAACTTCCTTGAAGAAGTTTCTGGGAGGTCATTGATGTAAATATTAAATAGCTTAGGAGCCAGAACAGAGCCCTGGGGAAGGCCACTTGAGACAAGTCTCCATCTGCTAGACTTGTCACCCAGATGCACCCGGAATCTTCTGTTTTGGAGAAGAAACGATATTGTGTTGGCCACCCATGGAGGCAGACATCTTGAGATCTTGACTAGGAGACCACGGTGCCAGACCATGTCATAGGCTGCTGTGAGATCAACAAAGACAGCACCCATCTTTAAATTCTTCTGGAATACATTTTCAATGTAAGTTGAGAGGGCCAGGGCTTGTTCACAGGCAGATCTTCCTGGGCGGAAACCAGCCTGGGCAGGTGATAGGAATTTCTCTGTAAGAGGAGAAATACGTGACAGAAGCAGCCTCTCAAGGAGTTTGTAACACATGGAGAGGAGAGAAATTGGTCTATAGCTGGCGGCCAGTGTTGGATCTTTCTTTGGTTTTAAAACTGCTATTATCTTCGCACAACGCCAAATTTTGGGCATAGGTTCAGATTCCAAGATGTGGGACAGGAATGAAGTGAGCCACTTCTTTGCCACGGGGCCCAAGTTAAGAATGAGTTCTAGGGTGATGTTATCATAGCCAGCAGCCGTTCCTGGTTTAACCCTCTTCAAAGCGTCTTCCAGTTCAGACAGTGTAAAGGGAGAGAGTTTTGGAGATGGACAAGATAACCGGAAGTGGGATGACCACTCATGGGAAATTTCTCTTTTCCAGACTGGGTCGATCTTAGCACATTCAACTTGAGTTAGGTGACTAGCTACTTAGTTTGGAGATACGGGAGGATGGGAGACGGGAGGGGGTTGGCTACCGGCACCCAGACTATGAAGAAGCTTCCAGGCCTTCCTACTTAAGTGGGTGAGGTTCAGACTTTCCGTGAGTTGTTGCCAGCGGGCTTGGCGTGCTGCATCCAGGGAGGCAATGAGATGGTCAGCTACATCTGGGTCGCCCGACTCATCATACTGCTTTAGTAGTTAATTTGCCTGTTGTTAATATTCTCAAATAACTACTGTCTTTCACTTTTTTATTTTAATTAATATAATCATCTTCAGTTCTACTCATTTTGCCCCAAGTGTATAAATTCATCATAATATTTGGTCCTCCTTCACTATTCTTTATTTCTTTCAGAGTAAAGAAATAAATCTAATTTTTATTTAAAGAAATTATATTGGAAGTCGGGCGGTAGCGCAGCAGGTTAAGCTCACTTGGCATGAAGTGCAACAGCGTAAGGATCCCAGTTCTAGCCCCCAGCTCCCCACCTGCAGGAGAGTGGCTTCACAGGTGGTGAAGCAGGTCTGCAGGTGTCTATCTTTCTCTCCCCCTCTCTGTCTTCTCTCCTCTCTCCATTTCTCTCTGTCCTATCCAACAACGACATCAACAACAACAATAATAACTACAACAACAATAAAAAAACAAGGGTAACAAAAAGGAAAATAAATAAATATTTAAAAAAGAAAGAAAAAATATATTAGGGGTCAGGTGGTATTGCATCTGATTAAGCGCTCACACTATAGTGTGCAAGTTATAATATAGTGTGGGTTCAAACCCCTGTTCCCTACCTGCAATGGGGAAGTTTCCAAGTAGTAAAGCAGGGTTGCAGGTGTCTCTCTTTTTCCCTCTCTCCCACCTCTTCCCCTTCCACTCCGTTTCTGGCTATCTCTATCAAATAAATAAAGAGAATTTTTAAAATGTATTTATTTAAGAAAGGAGACCTTAACAAAATCATAGGATGGGGGGTTACAATTCCACACAATTCCTGCCACCCAATCTCCATATCCCATCCCCTCCCTAATAGCTTTCCCATTCTCTATCCCTCTGGGAGCATGGACCCCGGGTCTTGTGGGTTGCAGAATGTGGGAGGTCTGGCTTCTGTAATTGCTTCCCCACTGAACATGGGTGTTGACTGGTCGGTCCATACTCCCAGTCTGCCTCTCTCTTTCCCTATTATGGTGGGTCTCTGGGGAAGCTGAGCTCCAGGACTCATTGGTAGGGTCTTCAGTCCAGGGAAGCCTGGCTAGCATTCTGATGGCATCTGGAACCTGGTGGCTGAAAAGAGAGTTAACATACAAATCCAAACAAATTGTTGAACAATCATGGACCCAAAGGTTGGATTAGTAGAGATAAAGTGTGGGGGGGTGCTCACTGCAAACTCTAGTGTACTTCTGCTCTCAGGTATATATTTTGCCCTAGTTTATGGATACGTGTGAACATATGCTCTATTTCCTGGAATCTGGTCTATATCTAGGTTTTGGGACTTAGGAAGAGAACCACCTGGGATGGAATTAGAGAATACTATGAAAGGAAAGGTTTCACTGGAGTGATGAAGCTGAAGGTTTGTCGTTCCACACCTGAAGTCTTTGGACACAGTCTGAAATGAGAATTTTAAAAAAGTAAAGAGAGAGAGAAGCAACACTAAGCAACACTATGAAAATGCTGCTTCCCCTGAATTTCCATCTAGTACTGCTCAGTTCTCTCACCTAAAAAAATGTCTTTAGAAGAAGATGTATACGTCAACAAATCAAAGATTATGTATGACATGCCCATGGATAACATGCTTAATGGTGAAAAATTGAAATCTTTTCCCCTAAGATATGGAATAAAGATGTGCTTCACAAATTTTGAAGCAGGGCTACAGGTGTCTCTCTCTCTCTGTCTCTTTCCCTCTATCCTCTCCCTTCCCTCTAAATTTCTGTAATAAATAAATAAATCAGTAAAATATTTTAAAAAGACAAGAAATGTACTCTTATCACTACTGTTCTAAACAGTTTTATAAGTCCTATACAAAGCAATCTGATTAGACACTTATATATGAGCTTATCTGCTATAGTTCATTTTTTTCCCTGATTGTTCCATTTCTCTACCCTTTCATTTCTAACTGTTTTTTCATATAGATTGTCTTGTGTGATGATTATGTCAGTGTCTTTACATTTTGTTTTTTGTAAGTATCTCTGGTCCAGATTTTTGTTTTGTAGTTTCCATAAGACTGTATATAACTATTAAAGGAAAGGTCTCACCCGAGTAATGAAGCTGAAGGGTTGTCATTCCACACGTGAAGTCTCTGGATACATTCTGAGGTGAAGCATGTTGAGGTAGCAATCGTTGCTTTGGTTAGGTTGTGATCGGCAGATGCAATGTTATTTGGTCTGGATTGAAGACCCCACCAATGTGTCCTGGAGCTCAGCTTCCCCAGAGTCACACCCTACTAGGGAAAGAGAGAGGCAGACTGGGGGTATGGACCGACCAGTCAACGCCCATGTTCAGCGGGGAAGCAATTACAGAAGCCAGACCTTCTACCTTCTGCATCCCTCAACGACCCTGGGTCCATGCTCCCAGAGGGATAGAGAATGGGAAAGCTATCAGGGGAGGGGGTGGGTTATGGGGATTGGGTGTTGGGAATTGTGTGGAGTTGTACCCCTCCTACCTTATGCTTTTGTTCACTAATCCTTTCTTAAATAAAAAATTAAAAAAAAAAAAAAAAAAAGATTGTATATAACTTCACATACGTAAGGCAATCTTTTGTACTGACCTCTCAGTGTCCTCTGACAATACCACTTCTATACATTTGTTTCTCTCCTCTTATACTTACTTTTATTATAATGAAATGAAAAATCCACATTGCCAGTGTTGGACTCTCACTTCCACATTCCAATATCCAGGGGAAAGCTCTTGTAGGACTCAGAGTTTAGCTAACCTGCTCTCACCTTTGATATTGTCAGCACCTTGATGGACTATGTTTGTTACCAATCAGCTTGTGCTGCACCCAGCTGAAAATAGATTAAAGGTTGGGTGCCCTGGCTGAAAAGTTTGTCCATGCCTGATAGAAATCAGTCTGAACCCCTTAACAAAAAAATAATAATAATAAATGTACCTCTCTGCCCTCCATGTGGCTTCAGTCTTGTTCTTTTTTTATTTATAAAATGGAAACACTGACAAAGACCACTAGACAAGAGGGGTACAACTCCACACAATTCCCACCACCACAACTCCATATCTCATCCCCTTGCCTGATAGCTTTCCTATTCTTTAACCCTCTGGGAGTATGGACTCAGGGTCATTATGGGGTGCAGAAGTTGAAAAGTTTGGCTTCTGTAATTGCTTCCCCACTGAACATGGGCATTAGCAGGTCAATCCATACTCCCAGCCTGTCTCTCTCTTTCCCTAGTAGGGTGGGGTTCTGGGAAAGAGGGCTCTAGGACACATTGGTGGGGTTATCTGTCCAGAGAAGTCTAGTTGGCATCATGGTAGCATCTGGAACCTGGTGGCTGAAAAAAGAGTTAACATAAAAGCCAAACAAATTGTTGACTAATCATGAACCTAAAGGCTGGAAAAGTTCATATGAAGAGTTGGGGAGTCTCTGTTTTGTAGATAGTTAGTAGTCCTATTTAATTGTATCCCAAAGGGCCCATGACTATACTAGATTTTTTTTTTCTGAGCCTGACATCTGATATACAGGTGGATCTTAGTTATTGTCTGGGGAGATGATGTCATATCTGGAAAAAGAACCAGGAAGCTGGTTATTTTTGAACTACAACACTGGAAAGCTGTAACACTAGAAAGCTATGTTATGGCATTTTTGCTAACAATGTTACTACTGTTTCCTCTGAAAAGTTTGATGAAAATCTACCTTATATTTTAAGATCTGAGACATTTCACTGTTATTGCTCTTCAGGTATCTCCTAAGGTTTAATCTGTTGCCATATTCATTCAATATACTGAATAAATCTTCATTGAAAAATGTATATATAGAGAGAGGAGGCCGGGAGGTAGCCCAGCAAGGTTAAGTACACATGACACAAAGATAAGGAAAGGTGTAAAGATCCTGATTACAGCCCCCCACTCCTCATCTGCAAGGGGGTTGCTTCACAAGCAGGTGTCTTTCTCTCCCCCTCTGTCTTCCCCTCCTCTCTCGATTTCTCTCTTTCCTATGCAACAACTACAACAATAAGAAGAAGAACAGCAATAATAAACAACAAGGGCAACAAAAGGAAAAAAACATCCTCCAGAAGCAGTGTATTTGTGGTGCAGGCACGGAGCCCCAATGATAACCCTGGAGGCAAAAAAAAGAAAGAAAAATTTATAGAGAGAGAGTACAAGGCAGATCTCTGTCATTTTATGTTACACCACAGATTGAACCCAGTATCTTATATATATAAATCATGTACTGATCACTAAGATACCTACCTACAGGGTCCTTTCTTTTATCAGTTTAGTTTTTTAAAATTATCTTTATTTATTTATTGGATTTAAACAGCCGGGATTTGAAAGAGAAGGGGGTGGTAGAGAGGGAGAGAAACAGAGAATCACCTGCAGCATTGCTTCAAGGGTTTCCCCCTGAAGATGGGGATTAGGGACTCAAACCTGTGTCCTTGAGCTTTGTAACATGTGCACTCAACCAGATGTGTCACCATCCAGTCCCTATCAGTTTAGTTCTTAATACTAGTAATTTCCATTTGTTTGACATGCATTAAATTCCAGAGAATTTTACACATCATATATTCTCTTTAAAAAAGAAAAAAATCACAGGGGACTTGGCGGTAGTGCACTGGGTTAAGTGCACATGCCGCGAAGCACAAGGACCAGTGTAAAGATCCAGGTTCGAGCCCCTGGCTCCCCACCTGCAGGGGAGTGGGTCATTTCACAAGTGGTGAAGCAGGTCTGCAGGTGTCTCTCTTTCTCTCCCCCTCTCTGTCTTCCATCCTCTCTTGATTTCTCTCTGTCCTGTCCAACAACAAGGAAAGCAATAACAACAAAAATAACAACAACAAAAAGGCAACTACAATGAAAAAATAGTCTCCAGGAGCAGTGGATTTGTAGTGCAGACACCAAGCCCCAGCAATAACCCTGGAGGAAAAAAAATTCCAAGTGAATATTTACTTTAAAAATATAGTTGAAGAACTAAAAGTGTTTTGTTATTATTGTCCCTACACTTTTCACAATCTAATATTCCCTCTTACTAACATCTGATTTATAACAAAGGCAAGATTAACTAGGAAGCAGTTACTTCTGAGACTCATATGGGAAAAGAGACCTAATCACTTTCAATATAGTAGCCAAAATCCTTCCTACATAACAGTGTTTAATCTGAAAGAAAAGGCATTTGGGCAGGATTAAGTATCAAATCATCATGCAAATGAGCAATCTACAAAATTTCAAATTTTAACCAGTCTCATTTTTATTTCCGGTTTAGGGCCCAAGCTGAAAATGTATGGAAAAAAACTACTTGGTCACATTTAGAACTTGTCCTTTAATCAGAACTAGAGGTTAAAGCAAGTTAACAAAAACACTAGAGAAGTAGCAGAGGAAGAGAGGAGACCTGATTAACTCAGCTACTCTGTAGGTAATTGGGATGGTACCCAGCATAGAGACTGAAGAGCTCATGATTCATTAAGATGGATAATTGAGTAGAGTAGAACAAACATCTTAGATATTCCTTTAAGACATCAGTAGAAAGATGAACCTCAAATCAGCGTACTGATTATTCATTTTATTATTTCTAATTTCTATTGTATTCAGTGTCAGTTAACAATAAGAGAGATAAATAGTAAATAACATCCTTTTTTTTTTATATTAGTAGGACTATCTGTAGGAGACCTTTTAACCCATACATTCATCTAAAACAGGGTTCATTCTCCCTACTGCCACTTCTCCTCTAGTTTTTCACTTTCTTTCATACTTTATTTTCATTCTATTTTCCTCTTCATCAATCATTGATTACAAAGCCTTTTGTTTCAAAAGGCCAAGAGTTACTAAATAATATGGGCATTCAGTGCTCGTATAAGTAAAACCAGAAAGATAAATTTATGAGATTATTTACAAAGTACGTCCTGCTGTCCTTGAGATACACACTTCACAGAGCAGTATTCTGCACCAAGTTTGTGACATGTCAGAATTAGGTTATGTATTTACAATAGTATCTCCTTGCTCAGGTGTAAGGTAAGCAAGGAATAAAAGCAATTATCACAGTCCCTCCCCCCCCCACATACACTGTCAATGCAGAGTGCCCCTATGGCACAGCCTGGCACTCTGGCAGAGTTATGCAACAATGCTACTAACGCTTACATTTGTCACTCAGAAAAAGGGATTTTCCTTTCTTTCTTGAGTTTGGAATCTTTTTTTTTTTTTTTTTTTAATTTTTTATTTAAGAAAGGATTAGTGAACAAAAGCATGAGGTAGGAGGGGTACAACTCCACACAATTCCCAACACCCAATCCCCATAACCCACCCCCTCCCCTGATAGCTTTCCCATTCTCTATCCCTCTGGGAGCATGGACTCAGGGTCGTTGAGGGATGCAGAAGGTAGAAGGTCTGGCTTCTGTAATTGCTTCCCCGCTGAACATGGGCGTTGACTGGTCGGTCCATACCCCCAGTCTGCCTCTCTCTTTCCCTAGTAGGGTGTGACTCTGGGGAAGCTGAGCTCCAGGACACATTGGTGGGGTCTTCAATCCAGGGAAGCCTAGCCAGCATCCTGGTGGCATCTGGAACCTGGTGATTGAAAAGAGAGTTAACATATGAAGCCAAACAATTTGTTGAGCAATCATGGATCCCAAGCTTGGAATAGTGGAGAGGAAGTGTTAGGGAGGTACTCACTGCAAACTCTAGTGTAGTCCTGCTTTCAGGTATATATTTTGCAGTAGTTTATGGATACGTGTGCACATAAGCTCTCTCTCACAGAAACTGGTGTATATCTAGGTTATGGGACTTTGTTGGAAAGTGAACTACCTGAGATGAAATTAGAGTGTACTATTAAAGGAAAGGTCTCACCCGAGTAATGAAGCTGAAGGGTTGTCATTCCACACGTGAAGTCTCTGGATACATTCTGGGGTGAAGCATGTTGAGGTAGCAATCGTTGCTTTGGTTAGTTTGTGATCGGCAGATGCAATGTTGTTTGGTTTGGATTGGGAGATGCATACGGGAAAGTGGGCCCTATCCAAGGGTTCCAGGACTGGGGGAAGTAGGGGCTCTATAGTGAAGATGTGAGGTTCCTGCTGTCTTAGGGTTCAAAAAGACAATCGATAGTTAATATTATCATCACATTATTTGTTAATTGGGTTAACTTTGAAAAGTCCCTTTGTTATGGTTTCCTGGACAGTACCCAGTATCTTGTATATAGCTGTGCTATTGGAAGCTGAGTTTGGAATCTAACATCCTTTGTCCTAGCTAATGAGGATCTGCCTTTATATAGTGAAGCAGGACATTTTAATAATACATCTCCACAGATCACATTGAACAAACCCTTAAAATATTATGTCAACCAAGCTGATTCCAAATATAATGTTTATTAATATCTGAGTGGAACTCCCTTAGAAGCTTTTTTTTTTTCAATTTTGTAGATAGCTCTGCATATATTGGGAATGGAAAGGTCCATAGTTAATTGACCACTTTCTCTTTACAACTACACAGTTTTGCCATAAGACCATTTCTACTTGTGTGTTTATTCACCTCTTTACTGACAGATTTCTGAACAACTGTTCTGTTGAACTCTGGCAGAAACGCATGACTGCTTAGCTCTATTTAACAATCTGAGCTATGAGAGAGAAAATCTGGCTCCAAGACACCAGAAGCTCTTGACTTTCTACTCCAACATGATTATGAAAAGGATCGACCCAACCTATTTTGTTATGAGACCAAAAATTAACGGTGGACATGACAAAAAGTATGAGAAAACATTTAAAAAATGTATTTCCTGAGATGAAACATTCAGTGTGAAAATTGGATGTGGACTCAAGTCTGATCATAATGGAGCTTTAGCTACTTTAAGTAAGGGACATAGACTGAAATTGCAATCAGCCTGCAATCCTGACCATGGAGCCAACTAATAGGCAAAGACCTTGGTACAGTCATGAAAAAGGTGGTGAATGCAGTCCTAGTTTGCAAAATTATCATTTGGAAGATTTATGACAGTAGGTGAACTGGGTCAGGGAATGTCCAAGTAGTGGGTAATATTAACACAGATGTGCTGCTCTGGCTAGAATTCAAGTCTCCAGTTCATTCTGAGTAGAACAGCAGCCAAGAGCTGCTAGATCACAGCAAATAGGATCCAGTTAGACAAAGCTATGGAATGTGTCCAACCCCATCCCACAGACTGATGTAGGAATGGGATTTTCTTACCAATGGAAAATTAGGTCCCATATACAAGAGCCAAATGAGAGTCCTAACAGCAACTTCCATGAAAGAAGAAGCACAACAAAAGAAAGACCAAGTATGAATTGGCAAGGCAATTTCAAGTTTAAAAAAGGTGTTCTTTGAGCTAATTGACAGGTAAGCAAACAGGTGTAAGGTTAAATGATTTTGGAAAAATGAACTCTTCCCAGGTGCAGAGAGAGAGAAAGGGAGGGCTACAATTTGCTGAGTCCACAGGTGCCTGGAAGAAAATCAAATCAAAGGCAGCAAAACCAGCTCTGTGTCCCCTGAGTAAGGAGATAGTGACATTAGGAGGAAGTTTTCTGTGATCAATGCCCATCAGAAATTAGATGAAGCTCAATGTGTACATGGAAAAATTGGGTGAAACTCACAGAAAAATGTTAGAAGAGAATAAGAAATGATTGGCAAATTAAGTCATAATATGATTTTTAGAAATAAATCCTAGTGAATCTGTTCAACTTAAGAGAGCTTAGAGACATTAGCTTTGCTGTCACTAACTTTAGATAGCAAAGACTAGAAAACTATTGTTCCCAGATTATGCTGGGCTAGCATTGCACGCAAGAGAGATGACCCAGGGACTAAGCTTGTGGTAGAAAAGCAATAAAATCTTTATTCATCTGAATGCCCCAGAGTGGGGAAGTAGCACACCTGATTAAGCCACGTGGTGCCAACCACAATAGCCAGCGTCAGCCTCTCCATCTGCATACCCACCCTTCTCCAGGTCTGGACACAGAAGAGACAGACAGAAACAGAAGTGGCTTGACAATATCATACATGGTTAGGAAGGCAAACGCTAGAAGAAGAAGATGGTTAGGAAAGGGGTGGAGAAAGGGGCTGGGAATGGTATGGACCTCCCCAGCAATTGTTGCTAGGGGTTCAATTGGCAGGATTAGCAATACCCTGCAGGGATATAGGAAGGAGCCTTCAGTCATTTGTAAGACAAAGCAGAAGATTGATATATAGATAATAAAGGAACAGGCCATAGTAGCAGGGAATGCAGGGTGGAGCAAGCTTAACATCTTTAAGGAATGTCAGGCTTCTGCAGGAAGATGCAGGATGTTTTTGTGGGGGAGGGAAGACTTAGATGTCTGCCAACCTTTTAAGGTTTATGTGTTCCCCTTTTTGCTCAACCCCTCCATAGAGAGGGAGACTTACCAGGTAAACTTACCTCTCAGGTCAAGTCTTGCCAGGTTCCACCACATCCCCACAATCTCCCTGCAAGATTAGGTAGCTAATAATAAAAGAGATAAATATAAACTTAGATTGTAATCTTCCCAATTTAATGCCACCATTAGGAAGATAGCTTACATATATACTTTTATATTTTGAAATAAACAAATAAATACAAAATAGAAAACAATGTTAAAGACACACATCCAATATGTGTGTTTTGGTGTCTATACTTCCAGATAAGATTCTTATATCTACCCAACCTTCCACCTTCTGCACTCCATAAAGAATTTTGGTCCATACTGTCAGAGAGGAATGAAGAATAGTGAAGCTTCCAGTGTAGGGGATGGGGCATGGAACTCTGGTGTTAGGAACTGTATGGAATTGTACCATTGTTATCTTATAATCTTGTTACTCATTATTAAATCACTAATAACAATAAAAACTATTTTATATCCCCCAAATTGCTAGCATATGTAATATAAATATTCTTACACTTGATCACTTTGTGAATGCCTTTCTCTTAAGGAGTCCCTAGAGATGATATATGTAATGAACAATGAAGGTACCTGGAAGTGATGCACTGGGTTAAGCACATGAGTTGCTATGTGCAAGGACCCAGGTTTGAGTCTTGGCTCCCCGCCTACAGTAGAGAAGTTTCACAAGTGGTAAAGCAAGTACTACAGGTATCTCTCAACTTCTCTCCTTCTCTATCTCCCCTTCTTTCAGTTTACCTCTATCTTATCAAATAAAGGAAAAAAGATAAAAATGTATAATGGTAAGAACATTTTATCTGTTAATGAAAGGCGGAGATATCACTATCATCAGCATCATGGCTAGAATTGGAGTTCAATACCACAATTTTCTGGCTTTGAGGTTTATCTTCTGGGTACACTACTTACCAGTTGAAAATAAAATACAAATTCTCTTAATTCTTAATTTTCTCTTTCTTATAATATTCACAATTTGGTCAAATTCAAAATGCCGGTGGCAAGATTGAATCATTTAAAAGGGTCCTGTACTATATCTAGTAAGCAATCAACAAATGTGAATTTCTTTTCTTGTTTTTCTTCCCTTTTATGAAAATTACTTGCGTTTTTAGTAGTCTACACAAAGCTGGAAAGTACTAAGAGACATGAAGCTTGGTACAGGCTTTCAGGTTAGCATACTTTTCTACAGGGTGAATTTTCTGAGAAATATTTTCTATCGCTTAGGGCTGCCCCATATGGTTTGGTTATAGAGTTTGTGCCCTGAAGACAATACCACATCTGAAAAGGAGCCATTCATATGATAGGCCCCATCCATTTGTTTATTTATGACAACAATTTTCTGGCAGATGGCAGTGTCTTATTCCAGCAAAATCAGGATATCACAATAATTCTTCAACAGATGGAAGTAAAATATCTCAAGAAATGGATGTTTCAGTGTCTAGAGGTATTTTATTTGCAGGCAAAAGCTTTGAACACTGCTATACTGTTATGCCTGATTATTTTTTCTTCCTATATAGCCTAAAATTCTACTAACTACACCTATTAGTTTAACATATATATACATATTATATATGTATTAAAGTATTCACTGTAAGTAATTTACATACACTATATTTAAAATTTGTTCATGATCCTGGGATATCTATTGGGAGATATGACTTAAAAGTTTTATAAACTATATGTTCTCCAGTTTCCAGGGCTACTAGCTATTTAAACAGATCAGAAGGCTAAGAATTTGAAGATTCATGAAAAATGAATGAATTTTCTCTGAACACCATTCATTATGAGGCCATGACATTATTAAAGGTGAGTAAAGATTTGGGACCAATGGTTCAATATTTTTTAGTCTACCTAATATTTATTAGGTTTAAATAAGTATGGTTAATACTTAATTTATGAATGTTTCAAATCATTTTAGCATCAGTACACAAAACCTTCATATCTCAAGACTGTCATGTTTTCAAGGTTAGTGCCTTGCTTTGACGTCTTTGTGACCCAGATTTGATTCCCTGATAAAACTCTTGAGAATGTTACATCACTGGTAGTGAGAGAGCAGCAGAGGCTTTAGTACTGTAACGTTTCTCCCTCCTCTACATCTCTTCATCACTCAGTCACTTTCTATCTAGAAAAAGTTGACCTGAAGTGGTGATACCCTCTGATGACAAACAAACATAGAGTTTAAGAGCTGTTAAATATCTGCTGAATGGACTTATAAAAATTCAAAATGCTACATTATTTGGAAAACCTTACTAAGAGTCATTAAATGTAAATTTCATTGGGATGCTCAAAAATTTCATTGAGATGCTTATTCTTAGCATTTTTTTTAAGTCCTCTTGAAGTATTCCTATATCATTCTTGGTATGTACCCACATCTGACATATATAAAAATAGAATCTTGTCAACTGTTTGATAAGTCTTACCTGAAGGCAAGGACTAAAGATGTTGAGAAGAAAATTTTGTGTAAAGACCATTAAGTTAATGCTTGGTGAAAATTTCAACTACTAAGTTCCAATATCATCCACCTAGTATTTCATGGCTAAAGAGTTCATAGTAAAATACAGTAGTTTTATATTCATAACATTTCCCAGTTTTCCATGTAGCAATTCAATCCTCATTAGGTCCTCTGCCACCATGCTCCAGGACCTAAACCCTCTCCCTCACCCCAGAGTCTTTTACTTTGCTGCAATACACCAACTTCAGTCCAAGTTCTGCTTAGTTTTTTCTCTTCTGATTTTGTTTTTCAACTTCTGTCTATGAGTGAGATATATAATATAATATAATATATATCCCATATATATAATTATTATATTATATTATATTATTATATTATATTATATTATATTATATTATATTATATTATATTATATTATATTATATTATATTTATTATATTCATATAATGTGGGATATAGCTCATATTCATCCTTTTGTTTCTGACTTATCTCACTTCACATGATTTCTTCAAGCTCCATCCAAGATGGGGTAAAGAAGAGCAATTCACCATTTTTAATATCTGAGTAGTATTCCATTGTGTATATATACCCAACTTGCTCAGCCACTCATTTGTTGTTGGATTCCTGGGTTACTTCGAGGTTTTGGCTATTACAAATTGTGCTGCTATGCTGGATAAGCTTGGTTCTTTAGGATATATCCCCAGGACAGGAAGTGCAGAGTCATAGGGTAGGTCCACTTCTAGCTTTCTGAGAGATTTACAGACTGCTTTACACAGGGGTTGGACTAAATGACATTCCCACTAGCAGTGCAGGAGAGTTCCTTTTTCCCCACAACCTTTCCAGCATTTGTTGCTGCTACCTTTTCAATGTATGGCATTCTCACAGGAGTGAAGTAGTATCTCATTCTTGTCTTTATCTGCATTTCACTGACAATCAATGGAAGAATTGATTGGAGCATTTTTTCATTTGTTTGTTGGCCTTTTGGATTTCTTCTATGGTGAATATTCTGTTCATACCCTCTCCCCGTTTTTGGATAGAGTCATTTGTTTTCTTCCTGCTTAGTTTGGTAAGCTCTTTATATATTTTGGTTATTAGCTTTTTTTCTGAAGTATGGCATGTGAAGATAGTCTCCTATTCAGTAACTGGTCTCTTCATTTGAGTGATGGTTTCTTTTGCTGTGCAGAAACTTTTTAATTTTATTAGCCCTATCAGCTATAAAATATATATCATATTTCCCATTACTATACATATAGTACTGGGGGAAAACACTGAAAACTAAAGATTCTTCCTCTGTTACTTTCTATTCATCTCAATTAATATTTTCTCTTGCTATTATTTGAAATATTTGCACTTGTTTTACTAATAGTTTTTGTTTGTTTGTTTTACTTTGTTTTGTTTTTATTTGGAGAACATTCTACTTAGCCAATTAAGAATTTGCTTCTCTTAGCACCAAAAAAGCAAATGACCCCATCCATAAATGGGCAGAGGATATGAACAGAACATTCACTCCAGAGGAGATCCAAGAGGCTAACAAACATATGAAAAACTGCTCCAGGTCGCTGATTGTCAGAGAGATGCAAAAAAAGACAACATTGAGATACCACCTCACTCCTGTAAGAATGGCATACATCAAAAAGGACAGCAGCAACAAATGCTGGAGAGGCTGTGGGGACAGAGGAACCCTTTTACATTGCTGGTGGGAATGTACATTGGTCCAGCCTCTGTGGAGAGCTGTCTGGAGAACTCTCATAAGGCTAGACATGGACCTTCCATAGGACCCAGTAATTCCTCTCCTGGGGATATACCCCAAGGCCTCCATAACACCCAACCAAAAAGAGGTGTGTACTACTATGTTCATAGCAGCACAATTCATAATAGCTAAAACCTGGAAGCAACCCAGGTGCCCAACAACTGATGAGTGGCTGAGAAAGCTGTAGTATATATACACAATGGAATACTATGCAGCTACTAAGAACAATGAACCCACCTTCTCTGACCCATCTTGGTCACAGCTAGAAGGAATTATGTTAAGTGAGCTAAGTCAGAAAGATAAAGATGAGTATGGGATGATCCCACTCAACAACAGAAGTTGAGAAAGAAGATCAGAAAGGGAAACTAAAGGCAGGATCTGATTAAATTGAAAGTAGGGCATTAAAGTAAAAACCCTGTGGTGAGCGGAGAGGATGGACATGAGGCTTCCTGGGCCGGCAGGGGTGAGGGGGTGGGGTGGGGGCGGGTGGGTTGGATGGGACACAATCTTTTGGTGATGGGAATGGTGTTTATGTATACACCTATTAAATTGTAGTAATATAAATCACTATTTAATTAATATGAGAGGGGGGAAATTGATTGTATGTCTAACAAAGGAACTTTTCAAAGCCAACCCAATTACGAAATAATGTGATGATAACAGTAACTATCCATTGTCTTCTTGAACCCTAAGACAGCAGGAACCTCACATTTCCATTATAGAGCCTAAACTTCCCCCAGTCCTGGAACACCTAGGGTAGGGCCCACTTTCCCTTATGCTTCTCCCAATCCATATCAAATAATATTGCATCCGCTGAGCGCAACCCAATCAAGGCAATGAGTGTCACCCCAGCATGCTTCATTTCAGACTGTGTCCAGAGACTTCAGGTGTGGAACGACAACCCTTCAGCTTCATCACTCCAGTGAGACATTTCCTTTCATAGTATTCTCTAACTCGATCCCAGGTGGTTCACTTCCTAACAAAGTCCCAAAACCTAGATATAGAACAGGTTCCAGGAGATAGAGCATATGTTCACAGGTATCCATAAACTAGGGCAAATATATACCTGAAAGCAGTAGTCCACTAGAGTTTGCATTGAGTACCCCCCCCCCCCAAACACTTCCTCTCCACTATTCCAACCTTTGGGTCCATGATTGCTCAACAATTTGTTTGGATTTGTATGTTAACTCTCTTTTTAGCCACCAGGTTCCAGATGCCATCAGGATGCCAGCCAGGCTTCCCTGGACTGAAGACCCCACCAATGTGTCCTGGAGTTCAGCTTCCCCAGAGGCTCACCCTATGAGGGAAAGAGAGAGGCAAAACTGGGAGTATGGAGTTCAGTGGGGAAGCAATTACAGAAGCCAGACCTCCCACATTCTGCAACCCACAAGACCCTGGCGTCCATGCTCCCAGAGGGATAGAGAATGGGAAAGCTATTGGGGAGGGGATGGGATATGGAGATTGGGTGGCGGGAGTTGTGTGGAGTTGTACCCCCCCATTCTATGATTTTGTTAATGTTTCCTTTCTTAAATAAATAAATTAATTAAAAAACAAGAATTTGCTTCTCGTTGGGGAGATAATGTCATGACTATGCAAGAAGACTTTCATGACTGAGGCTCTGAGGTCTCAGGTTCATTCCTCAGCACTACCATATACCAGATCTGTGCAGTGCTCTGCTGAAAAAAATTTTTTTTCTCTTCTGGGGAGATAGCATAATAGTTATGCAAAAGAAATTTGTCTCTCCCACCACCTGCTTGGCAGTCTTTATCTCCTAAGAATTTCCTTACTGCAGTGTGCAAAAGCAGTCTAGTCACAGTAACCTCCCATTGTCTTTTATTTACTTCTACATATGTTACATTCAATGTCTTATGTATACACCCATAATGCATATATGTGAACTGAGATATATCTTATTTTGTACTTGAGTAAGCTTTAGATATTAACTTATGCATTCTTTTTAAATATTTTTAAATATTTATTTATTTATTCCTTTTTGTTGCCCTTATTGTTTTGTTGTTGCCGTTATTATTGATGGCGTTGTTGTTGAATAGGACAGAAAGAAATGGAGAGAGGAAAAAAAAAAAAAAAGAAATGAAGAGAGGAAGTAAAGACAGAGAGCAGGAGAGAAAGACACCTGCAGACCTGCTTCACCACTTGTGTAGCAACTCCCCTGCAGGTGGGTAGCCCGGGGCTTGAACCAGGATCCTTACACTGGTCCTTGTGCTTTACACCACCTGCTCTTAACCTGCTGTGCTAACTGTCCTACTCTCTAACTTCTACATTCTTTTACAAAGTTAAAGTTCCAACTAATGCCATA